>NC_086444.1:121491973-121797806 GCF_028390025.1 Pseudophryne corroboree | reverse complement strand
AACTGTGGTCCAAGATGCCCTGAGTTAATGTCCTTATTTCACAGGGTTATCACTTATGACTCAATCCCCCTGTGTAGGCTACTAAATGGGCCAAAGCTTTCCAATACTCCCCTCTGCATCCAATAAGCTGCTCTGATTGTGTGTTCTCGCTTTGCAGAGTTATTGCAGATGTGACCATTTAAAGATGGGGGGAAAAAATTAATTGCACATATCTGCTTGTGCTTCCTCTGCCAAAGAGTCCTTCAAGTCACTGTTCACTTTGCCTTTCTACCCTGTCTTCTGTCCGCCACTGAGCGCTACAGTACATCTCCGCCGCTGCTCAGAACAAGCGCTAACAAAGCTTCTCCTGCTTGCGTCACACGTGATGCTGCCATACTACCGTACAGAGACGTACATTCACCTTTCATTCAATACAAGTGTGAGGAGTTGTGCGGAAAACGTAGATTATAGGTAGAATGGAGAGGGTGGGATATTTATTAAGCTTACTGTGAACTGTTCAGCCAAGCGGCTTGTGCGACTGCTTGTCGCACATTTTGAAGGATAAAACGTTTTACACTGCTAAAATAAATGGATAGTTTATTCTGTACCTTGACCATATTCAGTATGCAGTTGAACAGTCATTATTGATACGTTTTGCATAGCAGTCCCTGGCTTTTTGTTGGTAGTTTTTATTTTATATATCCAAGATGCATTTGCTACTACAAGCTGGGATGACGCATCTCTTCGCTTTACACAGTCATCATCTTATGTACTAAAAGATCATGAATCCCCCACCCTGAAATGGGTTTGCAGTGCCCTATAAAACACCTCCCATAAACATGCCCGAACGCTTCAATCTGTTGCACTTTTTTTAATGATCATTCTAAATAGCAAATGCAGTAATATTCAGTTTATCTATGCATTGCTGGAGACTCAGTATACAAATGAGGAGACACTCTAGAGTTTATTGCCCATCCTTTTGGTTGTTAGTAAACTTGTACAGACACTTTTAGTCATTTAACAAAAACAAAAAAAACGTATGTAAAAGTTTATTTTTGACCAAATATTTTTTCCTTCTTTCTGATTCAATAATAAGAGTTAAGCTGGCAAGTTGTGCTTTTGCAATGCTGTTTTACTGTAGCCTATAATTCTATCATTTCTGTCCGAGCCTGCAAAGCTTTTAACCTTTTTGTTTGTTTGTTTGTTTGTTTGTTTTGGTTTCCCCTCATTGCTAATTGTGTGGGCAAGAGAGTGTTTGGATACTGTGAGCTAGCACTAAATATTTACCTCTAATTCTCATTATGAGGCAATAATTGCAAGACTTTTGTAAATACCTGTACATTTTCTTACCTTGGATATCTATTTCTGTAATATTGTTTTCAGATTTCCTGCAGTGTATAGTAACATTTTTGTGCATGCATAATGTGACATAATGTGTACCACTATTAACTTTACCCATGTAAAATAGCTATTTATTGTTCCTTTTTGTTTTTCCTTTTATGTTTGTACTCTTAAAGCCAGACTTTCTGTTAAGATGTCACTCTAGGTATTAACCCCTGAGCTGCCACAAGGTTCCTGTAGCGCAGTGTATATATTAAGAGGTATGTTTACGGACTGTACTCTTCCTGATGAAGCACAGTATGGTTGGCCTGTGTGGCAAGCTCATGGGTGCCTAGAATTGCATTGTTTTAAAGTGTGTAGCTGGGGCCTAAACTGACTGGAGACAGCAATTTTTGGGACCAAACCAAAATTCATGCTAATGCGGACTCTACACTGGGAATCGGTGACACAGAGGGTGATGTACAGATTTGTTCCCACTCATTCATACTTCATTCGTGGGAGTGTGCACCCCATACAATCCTATGGATCGCGGGTGTATATGCAGTGATTGGTTGCTATGTGCAATTTGTCCACTTACTCTCTAGAAGGCTTAATACAGCTCCCCCACAGTGAACTGAGAGAGAACATTGGTTTGCGGAACATAATTGCCACCCCCATTCTGTGTAGGCCACACATACGCATTAATATGGGCATGACGAGTCCTGCAAACGTGAAGAATCTATCTTGCCTTTTTGAATTTAAAAGTTTAAGCACAATTTTTCTAGGAAACCGATAAATTCTTTGTTTTTGCAGCAATTTATTTCATGCAGACAAAACCAAAAATATCCATATATATATTTTTTTAACAGAGTGTCTGTGAATCTCTGTTCCATGAGGCAGTGTAACGGGCCGTGTTCTAGCAATACTGCAAGCAGGTAATGCATCAATTTAAATGGCAGTCGCCGACTGCTGAGAGAATCAGTGGTGTTAATTGTGTTTCCCTACTAGAGGCAAGTGTGTGCCGCACACTGACCATTTATTTTTGACCGTTGCTTTTTTTTATATTTTGAGTACTAGAGCCACAAGACTGAGCGAGAACCTATATTCGGGAAAGGTGCAGTCTCCTTCAGCCAAATACCAGATGTTTGTCTCACCATTAACTCTTTAATAACTGGGGTCGAAGAGTTGTGATCCATGGTAACCAAATAGTAGCTTCCACTAAGTCGGTGCCAGTTGCTCGTAGTCAGTATTTATAAAGGGACAACACTACAGCTCTGTACGATTTGGTAACTATATTGTTACCGCAAGTTACAACCCATTCCTGCCATTCCATCATTGACAATGAGACTCCAATGCATGACTGCTTCATATCAATTGCTAATTGGTGGCCAAGGGGAGTTAGAAACAAAAAACCCAGAAACAGTTTCTATGAAATTACCAATGTCGCTCATGGGTGCAAATCTGCAAGAAAGCTACAGTAGCAAATTGGCAAGTAGCCGCTATACGTCTGGTACAAATTAGACGGTGAAGTTCGGTGTCCGCTTTGTTTTCTTGCAGATTTGCTCCTTTAAGTAATGGGGTCCATACATCTAGGCTGTATAGGGGCATATGCCCCGGGGTCGGGTGGATAAGAGAAATACATGTTGGATTTTCCCAGACTCACCGATCCTGACCCAATAATGGTCTGGATCAGCAAGTTGGATATTTTTAACATAGTTTTTCACTGTTCCACTGAAAGATTGGCAATCAGTGTCTGCCGCTCAGTAAATCGGATCTCTGATTGGCAGAAGGGAGAATCGGGGGCGTAGATGTATGGCCCACATAACATTCGTAAGCACCACTGTCATGCTACAAGTTGCCATTTTGGAACATGTCCAATTGTAAAAACCAAATGGATTGTCAGCATATAACCACAGTGCTTTGGGTCTCTTTTTTTGTTTGGACATAAAGTACAACCATATTTAGCGTACCGATGCAAAATGTAGGCAGCCATTTTGTGTGCTGAACCAATAACAATGCAGCACATTATTAGTTCAGTTACTAGTTCCTAGTGACTATTGGTTCAGCTTCTGAAATGGCTGCCTCCGTCGTGTTTAGGGATGTGCTACTCTTAGGACTGCACCTTTTATTTTTAAAGTCTATTAACTAGCATGCTTCTATATTTCACTTTAAAACTATTTTTCCCCTCGTACATTTTTGTTATGTGAATGTTTGTTTTTTATTATATTTTTTTTGTTTTGTTATGGCTGAATTTACTTGAAGGGTGTACAAAAATGTTCTAAGTAAGTACTATAGTGTGTACAATTAGGTCCACAGTTGTGCAGTGTTATTTTCCTTGGCATATTGGCAAACCTAAAAATGAAGGACCCTTGGTAACATCCTGGTACTTTATGTCAGTTGTTCAACAAAGTAATTGGGAGCATTTATACGGCGCCTGGTAAGCCTGTGTTACACCTCCTACAAGCAATGAGAAATTCTATTTTTTTTCCTAAGATCTGAAAAATCATACGCCTCTAATTGAATTATAGGTGTCTGTTCATGCGTTCAACTGTATAAATATTCGTATTGTATCACCAGTTTTTATTTCCAGCTTCAACAGAAAATTACCCGTATAGCCCTAAGGAACAGTGGGTGACAATCAGAACAACATTTGGTATCAGAGGCTTGAGGAGGTCACTATTCGTAATATTTTTGTACATAAACGCTGACTTTTATTTTATTTTTAACATTATTTTGTATTTTTGTTGTACTTAAATATCTGGTGTACAGTTCCAGAAATAAAAGTCTGGAAATCTTACCTCCTCATGTTGAGTGTATTAGATTTCTCTCCATTTAACTTCTCTTCCTTTCCTTTTTCACCATCGCTGTAAATCTAAATACACATGGCTCATGTTTTAAGGGGTCAGGTATTTGAGCCCCAGAAGTTTAACAGATTCTGTATAGTTACATAATATGTGTCTCCTTTCTGAAACAAGTGTAGTTTAGTTTTCTTAATATAGTGCCGTATGAGCTCAGCTGGAAGCTCCTGAAGAGTTTTCTGCATTTATTTTATATGTTTGTTACTTTCATGCAGGGCTGGATGGCACCAGCCTGCCTGCTTCGTGGGACTTGGGGGCGGGGGGTAGAACGGCCTAACCTCTTGAAGGGTTAATGGTCCCGTTCCCTGCTGACAGGACACTGAGCTCCTGAGGGAGCCATTCGCAAGCCACACCACAGCGAGCGTACATTCCCACAGCACGCTGCCACCCCTAACAGAGCCAGAAGAATGAAGAGTGACGAGTACTAAGCCGGCGTCCCGGTTAGCGGGGCGCCGGCCATTATAGCGGCATGAGGGTAGGGAGATGCATGGCTTTAAACGGGGTGGAATGCGTCTCCAGACACAGTACACAGCTGCGTCTCCGTACACTGTACACAGTATCCACACTGGCAAAAACAGCCTTAAAACAGTTTTCTCTCCATTTTAAGCAACAGATTACCTCAGCCAGTATAAAAAAAGCGGGAAGACCGCGTGCCATTGAAGGGGTGGGGCCTTCACTATGAGAGGAATCCAGCAGCTCACCAGTGCCATTTTCCCTCTGCAGTGGACACAGACTCCAGTTTACCTCAGCGGTACCAGGGGGTCATAGGGGGGAGCGATTATTAGTGTACTAAGTCCCCTATCAGGGTACTTAGTCTGCGACCCGGCTAAGCTTGGCATTAGCGATAAGGGTGCGATGGGGGCTGGCTCCAAATAACTCTGTCTCCCTGAAGGGCTCTTTGTGGGTTAATTGTGCTTAACCTTTCCTGTGTGTGTGTGCTGTCACATTTACATTATGTCCGGCAAAGAGTGTGTTTCTTGTACAGCGGAGTGTTCCTCTTCACCAGGGGGCTCACTACTGGCTACTCGGGGCAGTGCAACTTCCCAGAATAACGGGGTTAAACCGAAGTGGGTTAATTCCATTAAAGGAATGATCTCCAATATTTCTACGAAATTAACCCGCAATGAGAGACGCAATACTTAAGACAGACTGTGGATGAGTTTATGAATAGAGACTCAGTCTCCAAACCAGCGTCTCAATCCCCTCCCATCTGTCCGCAAAAACAATCTCTGGCCCATTCCTGCAGTCTGACGCTGCCGGGTTAGACATGGAGGAGGGTGAGGTGGATTTTGAGATGGGGATGCTGCTCTGTCACAGGTTATAGAGGCTCTTATAGAGGCTATCAGAGATGTTCTGCAAATTCCTGATAAGGTGTTAGAGGAGTGTGAGGAATCTTATTTTAATGTAAAAAAGAAGTCCTCAGTCACTTTTCCTGCGTCAAAGAAATTGAATACCCTGTTTGAAGAACCGTGGGTTAATCCTGATAAGAAATTTCAAATCCTTAAAAGGTTGCTCTCATCTTTTCCTTTTCCTTTTTCTCTGGAAGATAGGGAAAAAATAGGATTTTTGTTACCTACTGGTAAATCCTTTTCTCGTAGTCTGTTGAGGATGCTGGGTTCCACATTAGTACAATGGGGTATAGACAGGTCCACCAGGAGCCATTGGCACTTTAAGAGTTTGAGAGTGTGGACTGGCTCCTCCCTCTATGCCCCTCCTACCAGACTCAGTCTAGAAAGTGTGCCATAGGAGACGGACATCTTCGAGAGAAGGATTTAACACAGATAGTGATGAGATTCATACCAGCTCACACATACATGGCACATCAAGCTAACTTGCTTGAAACTCGCAGCAACTGCTGAAACATTACTTACCAAGTAACAATGCAGTACTTAACCAAAACAAAGTTTCTCTTACGTCCTAGAGGATGCTGGGGACTCCGTAAGGACCATGGGATATAGACGGGCTCCGCAGGAGACATGGGCACTTTAAGACCTTTTAATGGGCATGAACTGGCTCCTCCCTCTATGCCCCTCCTCCAGACCTCAGTTAGATCCTGTGCCCAGAGGAGACTGGTTGCACACTAGGGGAGCTCTACTGAGTTTCTCTGGAAAAAGACTTTGTTAGGTTTTTTATTTTCAGGGAGCACTGCTGGCAACAGGCTCCCTGCTTCGTAGGACCGAGGAGAGAGAAGCAGACCTACTTTACTGATAGGCTCTGCTTCTTAGGCTACTGGACACCATTAGCTCCAGAGGGTCGGAACACTTGGTACGCCTAGCTGTTCGTCTCAGAGCCGCGCCGCCGCCGTCCTCCTCTCAGAGCCGGAAGATAGAAGCCGGGTGAGTATGAGAAGCAAGAAGACTTCAAAGGCGGCAGAAGACTTCAGATCTTCCTGAGGTACCGCTGCACGCCATTGCTCCCACACACAAAGCACAGCAAGGGTGCAGGGCGCAGGTGGGGCACCCTGGGCAGCAATGATTATTTCATAAAAGTTCACTGGCACACACAGATACTGCATGGGCAGTATATACAGACCCCCGCCAGTATAAAAATTATAGAGGGGGCGGAGCTTAGTCCCTCAGCTCTAACCAGCGCCATTTTCTCCACAGCTTGCTGCAGAGGCGCTGCTCCCGGACTCCCTTCACCGCTGTATACAAGTAACGGTGCAAAACAGGGGGGGGGGCACATTAATTTGGTGCTAGTATCCGGAGCTCAGCTCTATCTTTGTGGAAGATCAAATAAGGGCTTTTACAGGATAAAGCCCCAATTCGGACACGCATCTAGCAGAAGCTAAGGCCAACAACGTGACCGTCTTCCATGTAAGAAATTTGACCTCAACTTCCTGTAGAGGCTGAAAGCAATCCGACTGGAGGAACTGCAACACCACGTTATGGTCTCAAGGCGCCGTAGGCGGTACAAAGGGAGGTTGGATGTGCAGAACTCCCTTCAAAAAAGTCTGAACCTCAGGGAGGGCAGCCAATTGTTTCTGAAAGAAAATGGACAGGGCCGAAATCTGGACCTTCACAGATCCTAACCTCGGGCCCATCTCCACACCTGCTTGCAGGAAGAGGAGAAAACGTCCGAGTTGAAACTCCACCCTAGGGAACTTCTTGGATTCACACCAAGAAACATTTCTTCCAAATACGGTGGTAATGCTTAGACGTTACCCCTTTCCTAGCCAGGGTAGGAATGACCTTCTTTGGAATGCCCTTCCGAGCAACTATCAGGCGCTCAACTTCCATGCTGTCAAACGTAGCTGCGGTAAGTCTTGATAGGCGAATGGCCCCTGCTGCAGCAGGTCCTCCCGAAGAGGAAGAGGCCTCGGCTCTTCTTGCAGTAGATTCAAAGTCCGTGTACCAAGTTCTTATTGGCAAGTCTGGGGCAATGAGGATAGCTTGAACCCTTGTTCTCCTTATGAGCTTTAGGATTCTTGGGATGAGTAGGAGTGGTGGAAACACGTACACTGACTGGAACACCCACGGAGACACCAGGGCGTCCACTGCCACTGCCTGTGGGTTCCTCGACCTGGAACAATAACGCCAAAGCTTCTTGTTGAGACGAGAGGCCATCATGTCTATTTAGGCTAATCCCCAAAGGTCTGTTATTTCCTCGAACACCTCCGGATGAAGACCCCACTCCCCTGGATGGAGATCGTGTCTGCTGAGGAAGTCTGCTTCCCAGTTGTCTACTCCCGGAATGAAGATGGCTGACAGCGCCAATGCGTGTTTTTCTGTCCAGAGGAGTATTCTTGTCACCTCTGACATTGCCGCTCTGCTCTTCGTTCCGCCTTGTCGGTTTATGTAAGCCACTGTTGTTACGTTGTCCGACTGCACTTGAATGGCCCGATTTCTTAGAAGAGGAGCCGCCTGAAGAAGACCGTCCAGGATGTTGATGGGCAGGCCGGCCTGACCACTGTCCTTGGAAAGTTACTCCTTGAGTGACTGCTCCTGAGCCCCGAAGGCTCGCATCCGTGGTTAGAAGGACCCAGTCCTGAATCCCGAACATGCGGCCCTCCAGAAGGTGAGGCAATTGGACCCACCAGAAGAGTGAAATCCTGGCCTTTGGCGACAGACGAATTCTCTGGTGCATGTGGAGATGAGATCCCGACCACTTGTCCAGGAGATCCAGCTGGAAGGTCCGAGCGTGGAACCTCCCATACTGGAGAGCCTCATAAGAGGCCACCATCTTTCCCAACAGGCGAATGCATTGATGAACCGACACCCGGGTTGGCTTCAGGACATCCCGGACCATAGCTTGTATCATTAACGCCTTTTCCTGCGGAAGAAACACCCTTTGCACTTCCGTATCCAGGATCATTCTCTGAAAGGACAACCTCTGGGTTGGTTCCAAATGTGACTTTGGAAGGTTCAGAATCCAACCATGACTCTTGAGGAGGCGTGTTGTGAGAACAATGGACTGCAGCAGCTTCTCCTTGGACGATGCCTTTATCAGCAGATCGTCCAGATATGGAATGATGATCACACCCTGCTTGCGGAGGAGAACCATCATTTCTGCCATCACCTTGGTAAACACCCTTGGTGCTGTGGAGAGGCCGAATGGCAGGGCCTGGAACTGGAAATGACAGTCCAGCAATGCGAAACAGAGATAAGCCTGATGCGACAGCCAGATCGGAATGTGGAGGTACGCATCCTTGATATCCAGTAATACCAGGAATTCCCCCTCTTCCAGACCTGGTATCACTGCCCTGAGAGACTCCATCTTGAACTCCTTAAGAAAGGGGTTCAGTGATTTTTAGGTTCAGAATGGGCCTGACCGAACCATCCGGTTTCGGTACCACGAAAAGGTTCGAATAGTAACCTTTGTTCTGCATGTGAGGTGGTACTGGCACAATGACCTGTGCCTACACCAGTTTTTGGACAGCGTCTTGTAATACAGTGCTGTCTGCCAACAGAGTTGGTAAGCCTGATTTGAAAAAGCGATGAGGGAGACTTTGAAATTCCAGCCTGTATCCCTGGGACACAATATCAATCACCCAGGGATCCAGGCCGGACGATACCCAGACTGAAGTATCTGAGTCCCGCTCCCACTGGCCCCACCTCCTGGCCGCGCGGTCCACCATCATGCGGAGGACTTTGGCGTACCTGAAGCAGGCTTTTGTTCCTGGGAACCTGCAGCAGCAGGTTTCTTGGACTTAACCTGACCTCCCCTAAAGAAGGTTTTGGACGTTCTGGCCTTTCTAGGCTTGTTAGGCCGAAAGGAATGCGTTGCAGATGAAGAGAAGGATTTCTTCGGAGCAGTTGCTGCTGAGGGAAGAAACGGTGACTTACCCGCTGTAGCCGTAGATATCGACGCGTCTAGAGCTTCCCCAAAGAGAGCCTGACCTGTGTAGGGTAGGGACTCTGCACTTTTTCTGGATTCCGCGTCGGCCGACCACTGGCGTAGCCACAGTCTCCGACGAGCTGAAACAGACATGGAAGATATTCCTGCAGCCATGGAACCCAGGTCTTTCATGGATTATACCATAAAACCTGCTGAATCATGTATGTTGCGTAAATATAATGCAACATCATCCCTATTCATCGTATCCAATTCCTCAAGTAAGGCAGCCGACCACTTTACTATTGCCTTAGCAATCCATGCAGTAGCAATAGTGGGACATAATATGGCCCCTGAAGCAGTGTACATTGATTTAAGCGCATTATCAATTTTTCTATCAGCTGGCTCCTTTAAGGCGGTAGATCCTGGAACAGGCAAAACCACCTTCTTTGAGAGTCTGGACACAGATGCGTCAACAATCGGTGGGTTTTCACATTTTTTTCCTATCCTCCTTAGGGAAAGGAAACGCCACCTGGACCCTTTTAGGGACCTGGAATTATTTCTCAGGGTTTTCCCATGCTTTTTCAAATATAGCATTCAATTCCTTTGATGCAGGGAAGGTTAGCGAGGCCTTTTTATTTTCAGTGAAAAAGGCCTCCTCAACCTGCTCAGGTGTGGTATCTTTAACATTCAACACATCCATGATAGCCTCTATCAACAATTGCACCCGCTTTGCAAGAGATGCGGACCCCGCAACACATCCCCATCACCGTCTGTGGTGTCAGAATCGGTATCCGTGTCGTCTTGTATGACATGCACAAGCGCACGTTTGTGGGTGTATATAGCGGGGCATCCTGAGGTACCAGAAACGGGCCATACTGCCATAGAGCTCTGTAATACCTGGGTTGTAGATTCATTACTTGCAACCCTGTCAGAGATCTGAGAAATCCAAGATTTGATAGAGGAAAACCACTCAGGTTCCCTTGCTGGTATCTGTGCTAAACCAGTGCTATCTTGATTACATGGAATGGGATCATCCTAGGACCGTGATGGCTAACCTATGACACGCGTGTCACTCGTGACACGCCGAGGCACTTTGACTGACACGCCTGTTGGTGCTGCCCTTTGGTTACATGTGCCGCTCTGCTCCAATCCCTGCTTGTTGCGTCATGTGCGGCTCTGCTCCAATCCCTGCTTGTTGCATGGAGGCATGGTGTCACCGCTGGCGCGAGCGCTCTGCAGAGAACCGGTCGGAAGAACGCTACAGGAGGAAAGGTGATCGGCGAGGTTCACAGCCCTGAAGACAGCCAAGGTGGCCTTCCGATCCCCACATCCTGCAGGCCTAAGACCTGGGAGACGAGTTTCACAGCCCTGTGTGATCACCCCAGCCCCAGTCCGTCATAAACAGCGCAGGAGGACTTGTGGTAAGCAGCATTGTGTGGCTCTCCTGTAAGTGCAATCATTACGTAGTGTAGTGCTTTAAATTATTTTGTACCAGGAGTCTGTCCAACAACACCGTTACAGAGGTAATAAAGCATTTAATTTAATAGGTTTTTAATTACCTCTGTAACAGTGTTGTTGGACTGACTCCTGGTACAAAATAATTCTCAGCATTAAATAATATTAAAACAAATAAAAGAAACAGACTGACAGATCAAGTTAGTAGCGCTTGCTTGGCCCTGAAGTGCACAAAATACGGGTGGTCTTCAGTATGCTGACTACAACCCTGCAAGATTTAGCAAATGCAATTCAGCAACAGAAAAGTCACTAAGCCTGGTAAATCATTATTTGTTTTTTTCTTTTTGAACTAATAAATATAATAAATATATTTTCTCTAACGTCCTAGTGGATGCTGGGGACTCCGTAAGGACCATGGGGAATAGACGGGCTCCGCAGGAGACATGGGCACTTTAAGAAAGAATTTGTATTCTGGTGTGCTCTGGCTCCTCCCTCTATGTCCCTCCTCCAGACCTCAGTTTGAATCTGTGCCCAGACGAGCTGGGTGCTGTTTAGTGAGCTCTCCTGAGCTTGCTATAAGAAAGTATTTTGTTAGGTTTTTTATTTTCAGGGAGCTCTGCTGGCAACAGACTCCCTGCATCGTGGGACTGAGGGAAGAGAAGCAGCCCTACTCTCTGCAGATAGGTCCTGCTTCTTAGGCTACTGGACACCATTAGCTCCAGAGGGATCGTACACAGGATCTCACCCTCGTCTTCCGATCCCAGAGCCGCGCCGCCGTCCCCCTCGCAGAGCCGTAAGACAGAAGCCGGTGAAAGAAGCAAGAAGACTTCGAAATCGTCGGCAGAAGACTCCAGTTTTCACTGAGGTAGCGCACAGCACTGCAGCTGTGCGCCATTGCTACCACACTACACCCACATACTCCGGTCAATGTAGGGTGCAGGGGGGGGGGGGCGCCCTGGGCAGCAATTAGGACCTCTTGGCAAAAAGTAGACATATATACAGTTGGGCACTGTATATATGTATGAGCCCCCGCCATAATATTGTATAAAAACGCGGGACAGAAGCCCGCCGCTAAGGGGGCGGGGCTTCTTCCTCAGCACTCACCAGCGCCATTTTTTCTCCACAGCTCCGCTGAGATGAAGCTCCCCAGGCTCTCCCATGCAGATACACGGTAGAAGAGGGTGAAAAAGAGAGGGGGGGGGGGGGCACATAATTATGCGCAAAAATCATTATTACAGCGGCTACTGGGTTAACACTAAGTTACTGTGTGATTCCTGGGTTTTATAGCGCTGGGGTGTGTGCTGGCATACTCTCTCTCTGTCTCTCCAAAGGGCCTTGTGGGGGAACTGTCTTCAAAAACCGCATCCCCTGTGTGTGTGGTGTGTCGGTACGCTTGTGTTGACATGTTTGACGAGAAAGGCTATGTGGAAACAGAGCGGGAGCAAATGAATGAGGTGTCTCCGCCGACGGCGCCTACACCTGATTGGATGGATATGTGGAAGGTTTTAAATGATAATGTTAATTCCTTACATAAAAGGTTAGACAAAGCAGAAGCCTCAGGACAGTCAGGGTCTCAACCCGTGCCTGATCCTATGCCGCAGAGGCCGTCAGGGTCTCAGAAGCACCCACTATCCCAAATTGTTGACACAGATACCGACATGGATTCTGACTCCAGTGTCGATTACGATGCAAAGTTACAGCCTAAATTGGCTAAAGCCATCCGTTATATGATTATAGCAATTAAGGATGTGTTGCACATCACAGAGGAAACCCCAGTCCCTGACAAGAGGGTTCATATGTACGGGGAAAAAAGGCAGGTGGTGACCTTTCCCCCTTCACACGAGCTAAATGAGTTATGTGAAAAGGCTTGGGAATCTCCAGATAAAAAACTGCAGATTTCCAAACGGATGCTTATGGTGTATCCTTTCCCTCCAACGGACAGGTTACGCTGGGAATCCGTCCCTAGGGTGGACAAAGCTTTAACACGCTTATCCAAGAGAGTAGCCCTACCGTCACAGGATACGGCCACCCTCAAAGATGCTGCGGATAGAAAGCAGGAGGGTACCCTGAAGTCCATTTATACACATTCAGGTACCTTACTCAGGCCAGCGATAGCATCGGCCTGGGTATGTAGTGCTTTAGCAGCATGGACTGGCACCTTGTCTGAGGAACTGGATACCTTAGACAAGGATACTATATTAATGACCCTGGGGCATATAAAAGATGCTGTCCTATATATGAGAGATGCTCAAAGAGACATTAGCCTACTGGGCTCTAGAATAAATGCAATGTCGATTTCTGCCAGAAGGGTCCTGTGGACTCGGCAATGGACAGGTGATGCCGACTCAAAAAGGCACATGGAGGTTTTACCTTACAAGGGTGAGGAATTGTTTGGGGAGGGTCTCTCGGACCTGGTCTCCACAGCTACTGCATTTTTTGCCATATGTTTCCTCACAACCTAAGAAAGCACCGTATTACCAAATGCAGTCCTTTCGATCACAAAAAGGCAAGAAAGTCCGAGGTGCGTCCTTTCTTGCCAGGAGCAGAGGAAGAAAACTGCACAACGCAGCTAGTTCCCAAGAACAGAAGTCCTCCCCGGCTTCCACTAAATCCACCGCATGACGCTGGGGCTCCACAGGCGGAGCTAGGCCCGGTGGGGGCGCGTCTCCGAAACTTCAGCCACAAGTGGGTTCACTCCCAGTTGGATCCCTGGGCAATAGAAATTGTGTCTCGGATACAAGCTGGAATTCGAAGAGATGCCCCCTCACCGTTACCTAAAATCGGCCCTGCCAGCTTCCCCTTTAGAGAGGGAAATAGTGTTAGCGGCAATTCACAAATTGTATTTTCAACAGGTGGTCAAAGTTCCCCTCCTTCAACAAGGAAAGGGTTATTATTCGACCATGTTTGTAGTACCGAAACCGGACGGTTCGGTCAGACCCATATTGAATTTTAAATCCCTGAACATATACCTGAAAAGGTTCAAGTTCAATATGGAATCGCTCAGAGCGGTCATTGCAAGCCTGGAAGAGGGGGATTTTATGGTGTCTCTGGACATAAAAGATGCATACCTTCATGTCCCCATTTATCCGCCTCATCGGGCGTACCTCAGATTTGTGGTACAGGATTGTCATTACCAATTTCAGACGTTGCCGTTTGGTCTCTCCACGGCACCGAGAATATTTATTTATCAAGGTGATGGCAGAAATGATGGTACTCCTGCGGAAGCAAGGGGTCACAATTATCCCATACTTGGACGATCTCCTCATAAAAGCGAGGTCAAGAGAGCAGTTACTGATCAGCGTAGCACGCTCTCTGGAGGTGTTAGGACAGCACGGCTGGATTCTAAATATTCCAAAGTCGCAGTTGATTCCTACGACTCGTCTGCCTTTCCTGGGCATGATTCTGGAAACAGACCAGAGGAAGGTTTATCTCCCGAGGGAGAAGGCTCAGGAACTCATGACACTGGTCAGAGACCTGTTAAAACCAAAAAAGGTGTCAGTGCATCACTGCACACAAGTCCTGGGAAAGATGGTGGCATCATACGAGGCCATTCCATTCGGCAGGTTCCATGCGAGGACCTTTCAATGGGATCTCCTGGACAAATGGTCCGGATCACATCTTCAGATGCATCGGTTAATCACCCTATCCCCCAGGGCCAGGGTGTCTCTCCTGTGGTGGCTGCAGAGTGCTCACCTTCTCGAGGGCCGCAGATTCGGCATTCAGGACTGGGTCCTGGTGACCACGGATGCAAGCCTCCGAGGGTGGGGAGCAGTCACACAGGGAAGAAATTTCCAAGGTCTGTGGTCAAGTCAGGAGACTTGCCTTCACATCAACATCCTGGAACTAAGGGCCATATACAACGCCCTACGTCAAGCGGAGTCCCTACTTCGCGACCAACCGGTTCTGATTCAGTCAGACAACATAACCGCAGTGGCTCATGTAAACCGCCAAGGCGGCACAAGGAGCAGAGTGGCGATGGCGGAAGCCACCAGGATTCTTCGCTGGGCGGAGAATCACGTAAGCGCACTGTCAGCAGTGTTCATCCCGGGAGTGGACAACTGGGAAGCAGACTTCCTCAGCAGACACGACCTACACCCGGGAGAATGGGGACTTCATCAATAAGTCTTCACACAGATTACAAGTCGGTGGGAACTACCACAGATAGACATAATGGCGTCATGCCTCAACAAAAAGCTTCAGAGCTATTGCGCCAGGTCAAGGGACCCTCAGGCGGTAGCTGTAGACGCCTTGGTGACACCGTGGGTGTTCCAGTCGGTCTATGTATTTCCTCCTCTTCCTCTCATACCCAAGGTACTGAGGATAATAAGAAAAAGAGGAGTAAGAACAATTCTCATTGTTCCAGATTGGCCACGAAGGACTTGGTATCCAGATCTGCAAGAATTGCTCACAGAAGATCCGTGGCCTCTTCCTCTAAGACAGGACCTGTTGCAACAGGGACCCTGTCTCTTCCAAGACTTACCGCGGCTGTGTTTGACAGGACCTGTTGCAACAGGGACCCTGTCTCTTCCAAGACTTACCGCGGCTGTGTTTGACGGCATGGCGGTTGAACGCCGGATCCTAGCAGAAAAGGGTATTCTGGAGGAGGTCATTCCTACGCTGATAAAGGCTAGGAAGGACGTAACAGCTAAACATTATCACCGGATATGGCGAAAATATGTTTCTTGGTGTGAGGCCAGCAATGCTCCTACGGAGGAGTTTCAGCTGGGCCGTTTCCTTCACTTCCTTCAGTCGGGAGTGGATTTGGGCCTGAAGTTAGGCTCAATTAAGGTCCAGATTTCGGCCCTTTCCATTTTCTTTCAAAAGGAGTTGGCTTCTCTGCCAGAAGTTCAGACGTTTGTGAAGGGAGTGCTGCATATTCAGCCTCCTTTTGTGCCTCCAGTGGCACCTTGGGATCTTAACGTGGTGTTAAGTTTCCTGAAATCGCACTGGTTTGAACCACTTAAAACAGTGGAGTTGAAATATCTCACGTGGAAGGTGGTCATGCTATTAGCCTTGGCTTCGGCTAAGCGCGTGTCAGAATTAGCGGCTTTGTCTCATAAAAGGCCATATCTGGTTTTCCATATGGATAGAGCGGAATTGAGGACACGTCCACAATTTCTGCCAAAAGTGGTCTCATCCTTTCATATGAACCAACCTATTGTGGTGCCTGTGGCTACTCATGATTTGGAGGATTCCGAGTTACTAGATGTAGTCAGGGCTTTGAAAATTTATGTAGCCAGAACGGCTAGAGTCAGGAAAACGGAGTCACTGTTTATCCTGTATGCATCTAACAAGCTTGGTGCTCCTGCTTCAAAGCAGACTATTGCTCGCTGGATCTGTAACACGATCTAGCAGGCTCATTCTGTGGCTGGATTGCCGCAGCCAAAATCAGTGAAAGCCCATTCCACTAGGAAGGTGGTCTCTTCTTGGGCGGCTGCCCGAGGGGTCTCGGCATTACAACTATGCCGAGCTGCTACTTGGTCAGGTTCAAACACGTTTGCAAGGTTCTACAAGTTTGATACCCTGGCTGAGGAGGACCTATCGTTTGCTCAATCGGTGCTGCAGAGTCATCCGCACTCTCCCGCCCGTTTGGGAGCTTTGGTATAATCCCCATGGTCCTTACGGAGTCCCCAGCATCCACTAGGACGTTAGAGAAAATAAGATTTTACTTACCGGTAAATCTATTTCTCGTAGTCCGTAGTGGATGCTGGGCGCCCGTCGCAAGTGCGGACTTCTTCTGCAATACTTGTATATAGTTATTGCTTAAATAAGGGTTATGTTATAGTTGCATCAGGGTTTATCTGATGCTCTGTTATTGTTCATACTGTTAACTGGGTAAAGTTATCACAAGTTATACGGTGTGACTGGTGTGGCTGGTATGAGTCTTACCCTGGATTCCCAAAATCCTTTCCTTGTACTGTCAGCTCTTCCGGGCACAGTTTCTTTAACTGAGGTCTGGAGGAGGGACATAGAGGGAGGAGCCAGAGCACACCAGAATACAAATTCTTTCTTAAAGTGCCCATGTCTCCTGCGGAGCCAGTCTATTCCCCATGGTCCTTACGGAGTCCCCAGCATCCACTACGGACTACGAGAAATAGATTTACCGGTAAGTAAAATCTTATTATATATATATATATATATATATATATATATATATATATATATATAACTCTTTCTTTATTGTGGCTGCAAATATCACCAAATTATTGCTATTTCTTGAAGTGACACGCGACCCGAGGAAGGCTACACTTTTTTCCGATTTTCGACACACCAAGCTGAAAAGGTTAGCCATCACTGTCCTAGGAGGATAAATCCGCTGCAGCATATGACACAGTGTCCCTGGACATAGCTAAAGGAGACCACCAAACACCACCCACACACGTGTGTGAGGGCAGACAGACTCCCACCCAAGAATGGCAAGAGAGACACAGAGATTGGAGCCAACCCACACACAGCGCTTTTAACCACAGCCGTATTACAGCCACCCCTCCCTTCTACAACACCCTGGTACGGTGTACAAATAGCTGGAGTTGCTGTGGAGGGACCTGTTCTTCTTCTCAGCGCTGTGCAGGCAGGAAAATGGCACTGAAACGCTGCTGGGTCTGCTCTGAGGAGAAGCTCTGCCCGCTTAATGGTGCTGTCTTCCTGCTCTTCATGGATTATACTGGCCTGAGGAAATTGTGCTGGCTTAGATCCGAGGACCCCGACAGGCTTCTGGACCAGTGTAGGGGGTAAGTGCTGGCCCAGGGTGCCCCTTACAGCGCCGCACCATGTGCCGCTGAGCCTTCCCAGGAGTGCCGGCATCTTCACACCAGCCCCCCGCTTGCTAGGGGGGTCGGTGTCTCACCACTTCAGCTCTGTAAGGGGTTGACGGCATGCTGCTGGGGCGAGCGGTCCCCTGTGACGGAGAACGGTCAGACCCCTCTGGAGCTCAGTGTCCAGTCAGCGGATACAGTAGCTCAGACCCCGCAGGGCGGGTGGACACTGGTTCCCCCTTAGTCCCTCGCTGCAGGGAGGCTGTTGCCAGCAGCCTCCCTGTAAAATAATAAACTCTAAAAATAAACTTTTCTAGAAAAGCTCTGTAGAGCTCCCCTAGCTGTGACCAGCTCCTCCGGGCACATTTTCTAAACTGAGTCTGGTAGGAGAGGCATAGAAGGAGGAGCCAGCCCACACTATTAAACTCTTAAAATGCCAATGGCTTCTGGTGGACCCGTCTATACCCCATGGTACTAATGTGGACCCCAGCATTCTCTAGGACGTAAGAGAAAAATGGGAAAATCCACTGACAGTGGACGCATCAGGCTCTAGGCTGTCATGAAAAATTGTATTGCCTGTCCCTGGTGCAGCCTCCCCAAAGACACGGCTTATCATAAAATTGAGACTACACTCAAATCATTGTACACAGCTGCTGGGGTGGCTCAGAGACCCACTATTGCATGCGCGTGGATCACAAAAGCCATTGCCAAATGGTCAGGTAACCTGATTGAGGGGTTAGATTCCTTGTCTAGGGGGGTATATTGTTTTACTCCCACATCATATACACTACTCTGTGAACTTTATGGTGGAAACCATAAAAGAGATAGGCTTGGTTTATGCACGCACCACTGCTATGGCAGTGTCAGCACGCAGGGGCTTGTGGCTACGCCAGTGGACTGCTGATGCGGACTCCAGGAAAGGTGTGGAAGGCCTACCATTCACAGGAGAGGCCTTGTTTGGAGATGAACTAGACAAATGGATCTCAAAAGCTACTGCGGGTAAGTCTACGTATCTTCCTTCCGCAGCTCCCCCAGCCAGGAAAGCTTATTCAGCTTCAAATTTACATTTCCTTTCGGACTGACACAAGTTTGAGGGCAAAATCCAGAGGTACTTCTATGGCCTCCAGAGGCGCAAGAGGTAAACCACGCAAACCAGCAACTGCAGGTACTCAGGAACAGAGCTTAGGCTCTGCTTCCTCAAAGCCTTCAGCATGACGGTGAACCGCAATGCCTGGAAGGCTGTCAGGTGGGAGCCCGACTAAAATCCTTCAGTCACATCTGGTCAAGTTCGTGCCGGGATCCCTGGGTCATAGATCTTATTTCCCAGGGCTGCAGACTGGAGTTCCAAGAGCTCCCACCTCTCCGATTCTTCAAATCAGGCTCACCAGTTTCACAAGAGAAAGAAAGATAGTGAAGGCAGCGCTTGATGTTTCACAAGAGGCAAGTATAACTTTACAGCATGCCATCTAAAAACTGGTACAGACTCACGTCATTGTTCCAGTTCCACCTCATCTGCAAAACAAGGCGTACTATTCCAACTTGTTTGTAGTACCGGAACTGGACGGTTTGGTACGGCCGATTTTGAACCTCAAGTCCTTGAACCCGTTCCTTAACTGGCATGGTCAGATTTCATGCAACTGCGCCGTCCAACCCTGTCCCCCCGTTTTTGACGAGGAAATCCGTTCTGCAGATGTGCATAATATAATGTTTAAATATTTAAAAAAATACTTTTTCAACTTTATTAAATAAAATAAATTTTAAAAAACAAATGATGTTAACACTTTTGAAGGGAAAAATCGTCAGTTAAGTGGTTAGGAGTGTTCAAGTTCAAGATGGAGTCTCTGAGAGCGGTGATCTCGGGGCTGGAGGAAGGGGAATTCCTAGTGTCTCTGGATATCAAGGATGCATACCTTCACATTCCGATCTGGCCGTCTCATCAGGCTTATCTACGGTGTGCACTGCAGGACTGTCACTACCAGTTCCAGGCCCTGCCATTTGGTCTCTCCACGGCACCGAGAGTGTTCACCAAGGTGATAGCAGAGATGATGTTCCTCCTCCGCAATCAGGGAGCGAACATAATTCCGTACCTGGACGATCTTTTGATAAAGGCGCCGTCCAGGGAGAGGTTGCTGGACAGCATTGGTCTCTCAACCAAACTTCTCCAGGATCATGGGTGGATTCTGAACCTTCCGAAATCTCACCTAGAGCCAACACGGAGGCTTCCATTCCTGGGAATGATACTGGACATGGAGTTGCAGAAGGTGTTCCTTCCGTTGGAAAAGGCATTGGTAATCCAGTCGATGGTTCGGGATGTCCTATTGCCAACCTGGATATCGGTGCATCTGTGCATTCGCCTTCTGGGGAAAATGGTGGCCTCTTACGAGGCACTTCAATATGGAATGTTTCACGCAAGACCCTTCCAGCTCGATCTGTTGGACAAATGGTCCGGATCGCATGTTCACATGCAACAGAGGATCCGTTTGTCGCCAAAAGCCAGGATCTCCCTTCTGTGGTGGCTACAGACTTCTCGCCTCATCGAGGGTCGGAGGTTCGGCATTCAGAACTGGATTCTGTTAACCATGGCGCAAGCCTGAGAGGTTGGGGAGCAGTCATCCAGGGGGTGCAGTTTCAAGGAAGATGGTCAAGTCAGGAAGTCATCCTTCTAATCAACATTCTGGAACTCAGGGCCATATACAACGCCCTTCTGCAAGCCTCATATCTTCTTCAAAAGCAGGCCATGCAGGTCCAGTGGACAATGTGACGGCAGTGACGTACATAAACTGACAGGGCAGAACAAAAAGCAGAGCGGCAAAGTCAGAGGTGTCAAGAATTCTCCTCTGTGCAGAAAAAAACGCTGTGGCATTGTCAGCGGCCTTCATTCCGGGAGTAGACAACTGGGAAGCAGACTTCCTCAGCAGACACGACCTGCACCCGGGGGAGTGGGGCCTTCACCCGGAGGTGTTCAGGTGCTTGACACGTCGATGGGGATTTCCCCAAATCAACATGATGGCCTCTCATTTCAACAAGAAGCTCAAGCGGTATTGTTACAGGTCGAGAGACCCACAGGCAGTGGCGGTAGTAACGACTCCATGGGTCTATCAGATGGTGTACGTGTTTCCTCGACTTCCTCTGATTCCAAGAATTCTAAAAAGAATAAAAAGGGAAAAGGTTCAGGCAATACTCATTGCTCCGGACTGGCCAAGAAGAGCCTGGTACGCGGGCCTTCTGGAGATGCTCCTCGAAGATCCGTGGCCTCAACCTCTTCGCGTGGATCTTCTGCAACAGGGCCCGTTCGTCTATCAGGACTTACTGTGGCTACATTTGACGGCATGGAAGTTGAACGGCTGATTCTAGCCAGAAGAGGGATCCCTAACAAGGTTATCCGGACTATGATCCAGGCCAGGAAGGGGGTAATGTCTAAACATTACCTAAGTATTTGGAAGAAATACGTCTCTTGGTGTGAGAGCAGAAATTATTCTGCGGCGGATTTTCATCTATGACGCTTCCTGCTTTTTCTGCAGGCAGGTGTGGATGTGGGCCTCCGTCTAGGCTCCATAAAAGTCCCGATTTCGGCCTTAACCCTTTTATTTCAGAAACAATTGGCTTCTCACCCTGAGGTCCAGATGTTCTTGAAACGTATTCTGCACATCCAACCTCCCTTTGTGCCTCCCACAGCAACTTGGGATCTCAATTTGGTGCTGCAGTTCCTCGAATCGGACTGGGTTGAACCGTTACAGGAGGTGGACGTAAAATATCTGACGTGGAAGACCGTCACACTGTTGGCCTTGGCTTCAGCAAGACGTGTGTCAGGGCTGGGGGCTTTGTCTCACAAAATCCCTATTTAATTTTCCATGAGGACAGAGCTGAACTCAGAACTCATTAGCAATTTCTTCCTAAAGTGGTGTCTGCGTTTCACATCAACCAACCTATTGTAGTTCCGGTTGTCACCGAGACCTCTGCTACTTCAAAGTCTTTGGATGTTGTGAGAGCTTTGAAGGTGTATGTAAAGCGAACAGCTCGTCACAGAAAATCCGACTCGCTGTTTGTTCTTTATGATCCCAATAAAATTGGGTGTCCTGCTTCAAAGCAGTCCATTGCACACTGGATCAGGCTCACTATCAAGCATGCTTATTCCACAGCAGGTTTGCCGGTTCCAAAACCTGTTCAGGGCCACTCGACTAGGTCGGTGGGTTCTTCCTGGGCGGCTGCCCGGGGTGTCTTGGCTGTACAGCTCTGCCGAGCAGCTGCTTGGTCTGGTTGAAACACGTTTGCTAAGTTCTACAAGTTCCTCAGCACTCTCCTACCCGGTTTGGGAGCTTTGGTACATCCCCATGGTACTAAATGGAACCCCAGTATCCTCTAGAACGTAAAAGAAATAGGATCTTAACTATGGGTATAGACTGGTTCACTAGGAGCCATGGGCCCTTTAAGAATTTGATAGTGTGGGCTGGCTCCTCCCTCTATGCCCCTCCTACCAGACTCAGTATAGGAAACTGTGCCCGAGGAGACAGACATACTTTGAGAGAAGGATATAAAGGATAGTGGTGAGATTCCGAACCAGCACACACAAACCAGAGGAAAGCTATGCTAACCAAACTGTAAACAGGAACAGCAACAGCTGAACCAACAATACTTAACCAAGTAACAGTGCAGGAAGAACGAAGCAATGGATGGACACCCAGTATCCTCTACGGACTACGAGAAAAGGATTTACCGTTAGGTAATTAAAATCCTATTTTTTAAAAACATTGCCTGGATCTTCCAGGTCCATGAGATTTCAGTTACATTAATTTAATGCTGGTAAATTCTGTATGGCTTCCTTAGCTGCCGGACTGTTTCCATAGATTTTATTTTTTTAGTGCACATGTAAATACTCCTCCCACTTACCCTTCTGTTTCCACCTTTCACAGGTGAACTCCCATTAAAAGTACTACAGGATCTATTTGTGGCTTACATAGAACCAAGGGGTGCAGTGCTTGCGCTTGCCGATGTCATCTCCTTGTGTCGGCAGAGCATCTCTCTATCCTGTAAATGGGTCCTTCGTTACCTGTTGACACTGCAGCTCACCTGGCTCCTTCCCTGGTAAAACTTTGCTAGGTACCCGGGAAGGACTCCTGTGTGACTGGTTCCGGTAGTCCCTTTTACACTGACTTAAATCCCGGGTTGCTACGTGTTCATTTGCAATAACCCGGGATCTTCAGGTCAGTGGAAAAGGGTTATAACTATTTCCAGGTGTCACTAGATCACAATTAGCACCACCTGTGGATATTTTAAAATGTGTTGTTCAGTAATGAATACACCTGTGCTCCAGCATGGGAATGTGCTGTTAGTATGTCCCAAGGAGTGGATTTGAGAAGTAGTGGCTTACAATATGTGCTTCTTGTGTGACTTTGGTTTCTGACCAGGAACAATTGTGGGCACCAGGAGCTCACCAAACACTGCTGTTGACATCCCTGTTTCTCCTTGGATGACCTCTGTGCGTCCTCCATCTGCTGTAGTAACTTCGGTGACCCTGGTTAATACTTGTTGACATTTTGTATCGAACATTGAGTATTTCCTCATAGAAAAAAAGGCCAGACACTCCGACGTGGCAGATAACCGCAAGATGGACCACAAAAGGGAAAGCTTTATTTAGATGAAAATGGTTTGTGATGATAAATGCTGATGGATAGTCAAGGTTATCAGCCGCAGCCCAACAGCTGCACTTTCTAGTCCGCTGCCTTGTGTGGCAGTTGTTCCCAATTCCTCCTAGATTGTAAGCTCGTGTGCAGAGCCACCTTAATTTCATTGCAGGGCTGTAATCAAGCGTGTGCGAGTGGTGCAATCGTGGAGCACCCAGGGGGAAGTGCCTGCACGTGGATCCAGCGGATGCTCCAGGCAGACACCCTTACCTGTGGAGCTCACCAGTACCTTAGGTGCAGCAATGTGGGTGAGGTAAATGTCTGAGGAGGCACTGGCTAGCATCAGAGTTAGATTTGTATACAATATATGAGCCAAAGGGTACATGTGGGTATTATCCACAGGTGCAGCTGTATATACTGCTGGAAATTTGGTGAGTTTTGATCAGAGATGTGTGGAAAAGGAAGGCAGCCATAGACTTTTTGCTCCAGAGTTTTGACTATAATAATTATTAGAATAATACAAAGACGATTTCTGCTACGGGGTACACTGGGCTTCACAAGGATAGACATAGGGGTGAAGAGTAGGATCTTGATCCGAGGTACCAACAGGCTGAAAAGCTTTGACTGTTCCCAGAATGCATAGCGTCGCCTCCTCTATAACCCCACCCCCCTGCACAGGAGCTCAGTTTTGGAGTTGGTGCCGCAGATAGCAGGCACATAACAGAGGGGCTGCGCTGGGCAGCCCTAAGAAGAGCTTTGTAGAAGAAAAGTGAAGACTTCAAGGGCAGCAGCAGTGTGTATATGTCTTTTGACATTCACTGCTGCAGCTCCATCTCTCCCCAGCGGCGCTGTACACTCCCGAGCCCTGGTTGCTGAGTATTTACAGCAGGAGGCTCCGGGTTTTCTTCCATGGTCAGGCACACACGACGGGGGCTCCCCGGGATCGTGTGGCCGGGAGGTGCTGAGTACTTTATCGCAATCCGGCGTGGTCAGTGGGAGGCGGGCCGCGCGCGCTGGACACTGTGGCAGTACAGGCGATCCCACTAGATCACCAGGGCATGGGTGCAGGTCAGGTTTTCTCTTAAAGCCATTTTAATAGTAGCCTACAGTACCGGGTGGTTTTGCCAGCAGGGGGATAAGGCTTAGACCTGGAGCCCCTCCCCCAGCCCCAGGGCGCCATTTCCCGCAAATGTTCCCGCCCTAGAGCTGCATATCTGTCTTTTCCTCACTCCCTGGCAGTGTCTGCGGCGCCATTTCTCTCAGCTACACTGTTCCTGGGACTGCTTGGGCAAATCCTCCTGTGTAAAGCCGCCTGGTTGTCAGCGCTGTGACTTTACATGACACTTAAGTATTCTACCTGCCTTTTTTAGTCAGTGTTAGTTAAGAAAGAGTGCATTTAGTCAGGGGTTTATAGTACAATTACCCTGTGATATACATCCAGTTCTTACTGTGCAGTGTTATATCTATTGACTACATAGCTATATCAGCTGGTCCAGTGCAGTATTATTGTTGGTAATAACCTCTGCATTGTATAACTGTGACTATAAGTCTGTGCATTAGCTTGCTGAGTGGTTTCCATTTCGTGTCTCTCACTCAACTTGCTATCCCTATATTCTATAACCTGAGGGGGCTTGGTGCGTCAGGTCTTATAATAATATAGTATATTCACAAGATATACTCTAATACGTATTTTTCTCTGTGATTTTAGTCACCGTATCTCTCCTGTGTCCCTGCTTGTGCTGACTACACTGCGCAGGGGTTTGGGTAAGAGGTATTGTGCTGCTGCCAATTGTACTGTGTTACCTGATACTGCAAGTTATATCATGTCTGCTTCTGACGGTAACGGTTCTGGGGCGGAACACACTGCTGGTGTTGCTGAAGCCACAGATCCATATGAGGAGAATATAGCAGCTGTGGGTTCTGGGGGCTCCTTGCCCCCCAGTGGAACTGTGGCAACGGAGGTCCATAATGACCCACCGTGGGCTGCTTTTTCCACGCTTCTGCATACGCTAGTTAATAAATGAACACCCCCTATGGGACCCCCTATGCCGGTACAACCGTATGTGGTCCCTGCAGCTAATCCGCCGTGGGCGGACAATTTATCTGCTCAGTTGAAGAAGTTAAACCAGTCCCTGACTACTAAAAAGTCTGACCCTCGCTCGCCTAAGCCCAAGGGGTCCTCTGAGCGAGCTCTTATCTCCTCACATTCCACTGCTGTCACTGACACCTCGTCTGATGAAGATGGCACTTACACTGATCCCACAGATTCTGACTCAGATACTGCTGATGGGGAGGGTGGTTCACATGTGGATGTTCCTGATCTTTTGGAGGCTATTAAGTTGATTTTACAGATTACGGATGATCCCGAGCCTTCCGTCCCTCCTAAGAAACCAGATAGGATCAAGCGTCAGAAGGTGGTTAAACAAGTTTTACCTCACTCTGACCACCTAGTGGATATACGTCAGGAACCCTGGGAAAACCCGGGTAAGAAGTTTGTGCCTCAAAAGAAGATGCTGGCTCGCTATCCCCTCGCGCCAGAGCGGTCTAAAAATTGAGAAACACCTCCTCCAGTAGACTCACATGTGGCTAGGATGGTGGTTTCCTCAGCTCTACCTGTCACTACCGTCACGTCTCTAAAAGAGCCTACGGATAAACGTGTGGAGGGTTGTCTAAAAGAGATTTACACCCTCACGGGTGATGCACAAAGGCCCACTATTGCAGCAACATGGGCTGCAGAGGCTATTGAAGCATGGGCCTTGGAGTTAGAAGCTGAAATCTCTTCTGACCATGCTAGACAATGCTTGTCATATATTGTCACAGCTTCTCGCTATATTAAAGAGGCGGCTTCTGATGCCGGTATCCTAGCAGCTAAGGCCTCTACTACATCAGTCCTGGCTCGCCGGATTTTGTGGCTGAGATCCTGGTCTGTGGATCTGGACTATAGAAAAACCCTGGAGGCACTCCCTTTCAAGGGAGATATTCTGTCTGGGGAGGACTTAAATAAGATTGTGGCTGACTTGGCTATGGCCAAAACAGGCTGCCTGCCAAGCACCGCTCCTTCTGTCTCGAAGGCTAAAGGTACTTCCTTTCGCCCCTTTCGTCCTTCAGGTAAAGCAAAAGGTCAGGCGTACAACAAGCAGGCCCGCATTTCCAAACCTGGTAAGCCAAAGCCCAAAAGAGCCTGGGCGGCTCGTCAGCCAGCTTCCAAGACCGATAAGCCTGCCGCATAACGGGGCGGGCCTCCCCCCTGGGGGATCCCAGGGTGGGGGGCCGGCTTCTAGGGTATACCCAGGAATGTTGGAGACCACTTGAGATGCCTGGGTACGGGAAGTCGTCACTCAAGGTTACGCCATAGCCTTCAAAAACCGACCCCCTCATCGATTTTGCCGGATAGACGTCCCGTTGGCCCAGACAAAGGCAAACACTCTACATTTGGTGGTACAGACCCTCCTGGATACAGGAGTCGTAGTACAGGTGCCTCTTGCGCAGAGGGGCTGGGGTACTATTCTCCGCTGTTTCTAGTCCCGAAACCGAATGGGTCCTCCCGGCCCATTCTCAACCTCAAGGCGTTGAACAGGTTTGTGAAGGTTTCCAAGTTCCGTATGGAAGCCCTTCGCTCTATAGTTCTGGCCTTGGAACCTGGGGACTACATGGTCTCCCTGGACATACAGGATGCTTACCTGCATATTCCTATAGCAGCATCACATCAGCAATACCTGAGGTTTGCGATTGGCAACCTCCATTACCAGTTTCGGGCGTTACCTTTTGGTTTAACTACGGCTCCGCGAGTCTTCACCAAAGTTATGGCGGTTATGACGGTGGTACTCCGCCGTCAAGGGGTCAGGATACTGCCGTATCTGGACGACTTGTTAATCCTGGCAAATTCCCCAGAACTTCTCCTACGTCATCTGGATATGACTGTCCAGTTTCTACAAGCCCACGGGTGGCTCATCAACTGGAAGAAATCCTCCCTGGTCCCTGCTCAGAGCATGGTGCATCTGGGAGCGCTGTTTGACACTCGCAACCAGAGGTTGTTCTTGTCTCAGGAGAAAGTCCTGAAGCTTCAGGACAGGATTCGTTGCTTCCTTTCTCGACCGCAAGTGTCGATACATTCGGCGATGCAGGTGCTGGGCCTCATGGTGTCAGCATTCGACATGGTGGAGTATGCTCAATTCCATTCTCACCCCCTCCAGAAGCTGATTCTAGACAAGTGGGACGGCCTGCCTCACCGGATCAGGTCTCACATGATCTCATTGACTCCGGAGGTCCGTCTGTCGCTGCTGTGGTGGCTCCAGGACCGACAATTGTGCAGGGGCCGTCCATTCTGGATATCCAACTGGGTCCTGTTGACGACAGATGCCAGTCTAAGAGGTTGGGGTGCAGTGCTGGAGCAATGCTCCCTTCAGGGTCGGTGGACCAAGGAGGAATCTATCCTCTCAATCAACATTCTGGAATTGCGGGCGGTCTTCAATGCGTTGACCCTGGCCCAGCATTTAATTCAGAACTGTCCTGTTCAGGTACAGTCGGACAACGCCACCACAGTGGCTTACATAAATCATCAAGGCGGCACTCGAAGCCGCTTGGCAATGAAGGAAGTCTCACGGATTCTACGTTGGGCGGAACGCCATCTACCGGCCATATCGGCAATATTCATTCCAAGAGTCCTAAATTGGGAAGCAGACTTTCTCAGTCGTCAGGACGTACATGCCGGCGAGTTGGGCCTCCATCCAGAAGTGTTTCAACTACTAGTGAAAATAGTGGGGCCTTCCAGACGTGGATCTGATGGCGTCTCGACACAATCACAAGGTTCCGGTCTTCGGAGCAAGGACAAGTGATCCTCAAGCAGCATTCGTGGATGCGCTGGTGGTGCCGTGGAGGTTTCGTCTGCCGTAAATGTTCCCTCCGGTGTCACTCCTGCCCAGGGTAATTCGGAAGTTCAAGCAAGAAAAAGGAAATCTGCTTCTCATAGCTCCAGCGTGGCCCAGACGACACTGGTTCTCAGACCTGCAGGGCCTATTGTCAGAGCATCCAATTCTACTTCCACAATGCCCAGACCTCCTCGTTCAGGGCACCTGTGTCTACCAGGACCTAGCCCGGCTGTCTTTGACGGCGTGGCGCTTGAAGCTTCCGTCTTAAGGGCTAAAGGGTTTTCTGAGGCAGTCATTCAAACTATGTTGCGGGCCCAGAAACCGGCTTTAGCTCGGATTTACTATAGGGTCTGGCATTCTTACTTTGTTTGGTGCGCATCTAACGATTATGACGCTTCCAAGTTTAGTATAGCCAAGTTGTTGGCTTTTCTTCAACAGGGCCTGGACTTAGGCCTGCGTCTGGCCTCCCTCAAGGTTCAAATATCTGCCTTGTCGGTGTGGTTTCAGAGAAAAATTGCGACCTTACCCGATGTGCATACCTTTACTCAGGGTGTGTTGCGTATCCAACCTCCCTATGTCCCGCCTGTGGCTCCTTGGTACTTGTCGGTGGTTTTGGAGGCGCTACAAGAGTCTCCATTTGAACCTCTTGGTTCAGCTGATCTTAAGTGGCTTTCCCTTAAGGTGGTGTTTCTGCTGGCTATTGCCTCAGCTAGAAGAGTGTCGGATTTGGGTGCCTTGTCCTGTAGTTCCACATATCTGATATTTCACCGTGACCGGGCGGTTCTTAGGACTCGTCCTGGATATTTACCTAAGGTGGTTTCTTCGTTCCACCTTAACCAGGAGATTGTGGTTCCGGCACTTGTTTCTCCTGATCTGTCTCCCAAAGAGCGGTCTTTGGATGTGGTACGGGCTCTCCGTATCTATGTGAAGAGAACTGCTTCTATTAGGAAATCTGATTCTTTCTTTGTGCTGTTTGGATTTCACAAACGGGGCTGGCATGCTCACAAGCAAACTTTGGCCAGATGGATTAGAATAGTGATTGTACATGCTTGTGTGAGGGCTGGTCTATCAGCTCCTGCTCACATTACGGCCCATTCTACTCGGTCTGTTGGACCTTCTTGGGCGGCCTGCCGTGGTGCGACCCTTGAACAATTGTGCAAGGTGGCTACGTGGTCCTCTGTGAACACGTTCATAAGGTTCTATGCCTTCGATACTGCCACTTCCCAGGATGCTTCCTTTGGACGCTGGGTTCTTGTGCCCGCTACAGTGCGTCCCCTCCCATAAGGAACTGCTTTAAGACATCCCCATTGTCCAATCCTTGTGGAGCCCAGTGTACCCCGCAGCAGAAAACGAGTTTTATGGTAAGAATTTACCTTTGTTAAAACTCTTTCTGCGAGGTACACTGGGCTCCACAAGGTGCCCACCCTGATGCACTTAGCTTCTTTGGGTTGGTATGGCATTAGCCGCTGACACTTCTCCTGTCGTGAGAGTGTGGTGTATGTGGCTACTAACTGTTGTCGTCTCTTTTCCTGCTACTGCATTGGGCTGGTTAACTAAAAACTGAGCTCCTGTGCAGGGAGGCGGGGTTATAGAGGAGGCGGCGCTATGCATTCTGGGAACAGTCAAAGCTTTTCAGCCTGTTGGTGCCTCGGATCAAGATCCTACTCTACACCCCTATGTCTATCCTTGTGGAGCCCAGGGTACCTCACAGAAAGAGAATTAACAAAGGTAAATTCTTACCATAAAACTCATTTTCTTCTTCAAGATCCAGAGTTCTTCACAGGAACATCGGGGTGTAAGCTGCGGAGAGGATCCGGGGCACCAGATAAAACTTTTAAGCTCCCAGGATGCTTCGGTCTTCCCTCCTTATGCCCAGCCCCCTGGCCAAGGGACTGTCAATTTTGCTCTGGTGGCGGCAGGAGACGGACGAACTGTTAGACAGGGAAACTACTTCTAAGCAGTCCCAAGCTTATTTTTAGGATTTATTTTCAAGCTGGTTTTGCTTCAGAGCAGCAGTGCTTGGCTGGCCAGTGGATACCTTTGACTCCAATCCAGACGCTAGCAAAGGTTCCCGGTGACCCAGAGACCGCAGTTGGCCATTGCGGGGACAGGTAAGGCGTGTCTCTGTACAATCGGAGACCCGTGCCTTTATTGTATTCTCCCCTCCGGTTGCAGAGATGGACCGGAGGCACTGATATGGGTGCCAGCCCATCCGTGAATCCACTAGACCACCAGGGGAATTATTGTTACTGGTAAGCTGTGTTTTTTTTTTTTGTACACTGCCAGGCGCCTCGGCAATTAATGTCAGCATTGGGGAGGTACGCTCCCCCAGCAGCCCCTCCCCTCGGATCTCCACAGCGTTTTCCCGCCTCTGAGCTGCTCCTCCCTCACAGAGATGCTCAGTGGCATTTCTTCTGGGGACCAGACTGAAGCTCTCCGGACATGCTGTTTTTTTTACTCCAGTATACCCCTCCCGTCTGTCAGGTTATACAGCGCTTCATCCTACCAGCCACTGCTGCCTGTGTAGTTGATATAGTGCCCATTGCAATACCTTTGCATTGTATGAGACTTGTGCTAGCTCTGCTGTCTGTCTTCATTATTTCTTCTGTACAGCTATATATATATATATATATATATATATACTGGTGTATAAGTGTTAAGTTGGTACTTCACATTTCTTTATATTTGTGAAATCAGTCACTTTGCATACTTTAGCAATACACTGGTGTGCTATACATATATTGCCATGTCCAAGAAGGCTAACAAGGAGCAGGCTGCCCCAGTACTGGTAACCTGCAGGGCCTGTTCAGCTGGTTTATCTCCACAGGCTCCTGTTCAGGATGGTCAATGCTCAAATGATTACATCCCTCCCCACCAGTCTACCTTAGAGGAACAGCCTCGTCCACAGGAACCCCCCTGGGCTTCCTTTTCACAGATGCTCACACACATAGCAGATCGCTTATCAGCACCTTCTCAGCCTCCTAATGTGAGATTTCTCCAGCAGCTATAGCCTGCCATGTCAAATTCCTAAACACCTGGCTACCTTTTACCCTCTCCCAGCACAGGATTGCGCAACATGGGAGGCATCCCCTTCTGTAGACTCACATGTGGCACCTCTTCAATGCCTATATCGACTGTCTCATCACCAAAGGATGCTACAGATCGGAAGGTAGAAACCTGCCTTAAGTTCATATACTCCCTTTCAGGAGCAGTTACTACACCTGCTATGGCATCGGCATAGGTAGCAAAGACTATCAAAAGTTGGGCGGATGCTTTAGTGGAAAGCATGCCCGCAGATGCAAAGAAATTACAATTATCTCACATTGCAAACATTAGAGAGGCAGCCTCTTACCTAGGGGAAGTGACCTTGGACATGGGGTTATTAACCTCTAAGGTATCGGCTACTGTAGTTGCAGCAAGACATATGATTACGTACCTGGCAGGCAGACAATGATTCTAAAAAGCCTTTGGAAGCTCTGCCATTCACTGGTGATATCCTGTTTGGTAAGAAACTGCATGAGATAGTAGCCACAATAGCAGCGTCTAATACAGCATTCCTATCCTCAGCAGCTACTCCAAAACCAAGAGCTAATTTTTCTCGGTCCTTTCATCCTCAGGGAAAAGCGAAGGGAAAGCCCTTTCCGCGCCAGGCAAACTCTCACAAACCTGCCAAACCACGCAAAAAGGCCTGGGCTACAGCCGGCTGCCAAACCACAGACAAACCCACAGCCTGACTTGGCGGGCCTCCTCCTGGGGGCCCCCAGGGTGGGAGGCCAGCTTCTGCAGTATGCAGGCACCTGGTGTTGTACCACAACGGACACATGGGTTCACAAAGAAGTCTCCCACAGGTACGCTATACAATTCTTGCAGCGACCCCCCACCCCTCCCCCCAGCAATTCTTTTACACAGGCCCCCCAAGGGATCCAGTCAAGGCTGTAGCCCTTCAAAAAGCAATACAATTGTTCCGAGAAGTAGGTGTAATTATCCCAGTTCCCTCCACACACCGAGGAAAGGGGGTTTACTCCACCATCTTCCTAGTTCAGAAGCCCGATGAGTCACACCGACCTATATTGAATCTCAGGTCTCTGGACAAATATACCTGAGTGCCCAAGTTTTGTATGGAAACAAAAAGTTTTGTTCATGGCATCACTGGATATCCGGGATGCATACCTCCATGTGCCTATTGTACCTGCTCATCAGCAGTTTCTACGATTTGCGGTCTTGAGACAGCATTACCAATTTCAGGCGCTGCCAAAGGGGCTCCTCAAGTCTTCACCAAAGTAATGGCGGTCATGGCCGCACATGCGCACGCCCCGGATATCAGAATCCTACCCTATCTGGACGATTTACTTATTCTAGCACAATCTCCAGACATTTTGCACAATCTTCTGCAGGTGACTATGACGTTTCTTCAGAAAAACGGCTGGGTCGTCAATCAGAAGAGGTCATCCCTGCCACCTTCCCAACGGATGATGCATCAGAGAATCTTTCTACCACCTGTGAAGATAGCGACACTACAGGTGCGGGTGCGCAGACTCTTGGACAACCGCAGAGTCTCAATACACTCAGCAATGCAATTTCTGGGGTCCATGGTATCAACGTTCGATATGCTGGAATACGCCCAATTCCACTCCAGACCCCTTTAACGTCTAATTCTATCCAGATTGAATGGACAACCTCATCTCCTCAAGGCTCAGACGATGGTTCTTTCCCCAGAGGTGCGCCTATCACTGACGGCTGCGGACGACACACCTGGACAAATATCAGACTAGGTACTCCTTACGACAGACACCAGCCTCAGAGGCTGGGGGCGGGAACAAGGCACCACTCCTTCCAAGGACGGTGGACCCACACAGAATGTCTATTACCAATCAATGTCCTGGAGCTGTGGGCAATCTTTGGGTCCCTCCAGGAAGAAAAAAGTACTCTCCAGGGGCGATGTCTCCCTGGATGTAGTTCATGCCCTACAAATTTATGTAACTCGGACAAGCTCCATCAGGAGACCAGACCCCCTCTATGTCCCTTACAGATTTCACAAACAAGGCTGACCAGCTAACAAACAGACCTTGGCCAGTTGGATTTGTACTATATCCCATGCGTACCAGGAAGCAGACCTTCCTGTGCCAGACAAAGTCTCGGCCTATACCACTAGGTCTATGGGTCCGTCGTGGGCAGCCCGCCATGTGGCGTCTGCAGAACAGCTTTGCAAGATGGCCACATGGTCATCTGTCCACACCTTCCTAAGGTTCTGCGCCTTTGATACTTTTTCTTCTCAGGATGCCTCATTTGGATGTCTGATACTCCTCTCTGCTCAGGAGCTCCCCCCCCAATGTAAAACTTACATTGGTTAACTCTTTTCCTTTGTAGGCCCATAGGATTCACAGGGCACCCAACCTGAAGCCCTGTGAATCCTATGAGGTTTTATTATGGTCACCAAATTCCCTTCTCTTATAGGTGTGTCATGACATCACATGTCTAGGGGGCAGGGCTGGCGCAGGATGGCATAGAGCACTGTTCTGGCCCTGCTTCATTGTATGTTATTTAGATGTGGCTTTCTCTTTATGTGCATTGCTAGGTAATATATTGATTGTCACGATCCGGGTATCTGGACGCCATTTCTTACCCATCAGATGCCTCCTAAGGCTGGCTCAGCGCCCCAGGACCGGATCCCATCTGTTATCCTGATGTGTACATTCCTGTATCCTCTCCTGTCACTCTGGGACGCTGTCACAGTAAACGCCATATTACACCTGGCATGGCGTCTCCCGCGGCCTCCGCCGCCGTCCCTGAACTTCTGCATGCAGAGTGTCTGAGTGGCGATTACGTCAGCCGCGGCCTCCGCTGTGTCCGCGTGGTTGGATGTGCATCTGTCAGCCTGGCGCCTCCTGTCTCCGGTGGCCGGCGCCGCCATTACTGTTTTCATTACCACATGGATTACAAACCAAACTTCCCTCCAAGTGTCTGCATGGGCGCAGCCATCTTGGATTCTGTCAGCTGATCATTTCCACCAATCTGTTCTCAGTATTGATAATCTGCATAATTGCCTAGCCAATCCCTTCCTTGCTGCAGGTATAAATACACTGTGCCTGAGCAAGGAAGGCGTCAGTGCTTTGGTTGTCAAACCTAGTTCCTGTTTGTCTCTCTCCTGTGATTGTCTTCCAGGTTCCAGCTCCTGTCTCAAGACTTCCACCATAGAGACCCGCACCAGCATTCCACCTGCGGTGTAGCCTGACTCTCCAATCCATTGTGGATTCATCTGTTTCCAGCTACAACATTACCTGCTTCCAGCTCAGCTTCCAGCAGAGTACAGCTTCCCTTAAAGGGCCGGTGTCCTTTCTACACTTTACCACTCTCCACCGGTATTATTATTTCTCCGCTCTCAAGTTCTACATTTCAGTTCATATTTCATCGCTCCCAAGTTCATTTATTATTTAACTGGTTCCAGCCAGTATCCACTCCGTGCTAACAGTCTGGTTCCAGCCAGTATCCACAGCAGCTGTTTTATCTTCAGCAACCCAGCTTTTCCTGGAACACCAGCTGGCACAATCCTGGGTTATCTCCATTGCTACAGTCGGGCCTGGTAAGGACTTTCCATCTAGAAGATCATAAGAACTATCTCACACTACCAGTGCCCTGTGGCTCCTGCCATCCTGTAGTACCCAGGAACTGTATTTATTCTTTGCTGACTTTTACGTTTTCTTTTACTGCTGCTGTGTTGCGGAGTTGTCATAATAAACATCATTGACTTTTATCCAAGTTGTCGTGGTCACGCCTTCGGGCAGTTATTATTCATGTTACTTACATGTCCAGGGGTCTGATACAACCTCCCAGGTTCCGGTACATCTCAGCCCCTACAACTGAGGCTGCCTCCCGTCAGCTCAGGCCCTCAGTTGTGACAGTAAGCACTGACCTAATGAATCCAGCCGGAGACCAGGATCAAGCGGCCAGGCCGATGCAAGAACTGGCAGCCCGACTAGAACATCAGGAGGCTGCACAGGGCCACATCATCCGCTGTCTCCAGGATCTCTCTACTCGGCTGGATGGGATTCAGACAACTCTCCGTGGATCAGGCGCGTCTGGTGCGTCAACCACAGTGACTCCAGCTATAACCCCACCCACCTTACCCATTTCTGCTCCACGTCTTCATCTTCCAACGCCAGCAAAATTTGACGGATCTCCAAGATTCTGCAGGGGATTTCTCAACCAGTGTGAGATTCAGTTTGAGCTACAACCTGGCAATTTTCCCAGTGACCGTACAAAAACTGCCTACATTATTTCTCTTCTCAGTGGCTCAGCCCTTGATTGGGCATCACCGTTATGGGAGAGGTCCGACACCCTGCTATCTTCCTACACTGCCTTCGTGTCAACATTCAGGCGCATCTTCGACGAGCCAGGCCGGGTAACCTCAGCTTCATCCGAGATTCTCCGTTTACGCCAGGGGTCACGTACTGTAGGACAATATCTGATACAGTTCCAGATCCTGGCATCCGAACTGGCATGGAACGACGAGGCCCTGTATGCTGCATTCTGGCATGGCTTATCTGAGCGTATTAAAGATGAGTTAGCTACCAGAGACTTACCTTCTAAGTTAGATGAGCTAATCTCACTCTGCACGAAAGTTGATTTACGTTTCAGAGAGAGAGCAACTGAGCGTGGAAGATCATCTGCTCCAAAATCTTCTGCTCCTCCTCCTCGTCAACTGTCACCATCTAAAGATGAGCCCATGCAACTTGGCCGTTCCCGTTTAACTCCTGCTGAGCGCCGAAGACGTCTCTCCGAGTTTCTCTGTCTCTATTGTGCAGCTCCGTCTCACACCATTAATGCCTGTCCCAAATGTCCGGGAAACTCCAAATCCTAGCTCGCCAAGGAGAGGGCCGGCTAGGAGTAATGATCTCCTCTCCATCTCCTCAAGATTGTAATCTCCCAGTCTCGCTTCAAGTTGCTCAACGTTATCGGAACGTCATTGCCCTCCTTGATTCCGGAGCAGCTGGGAACTTTATTACCGAAGCCTATGTTAAACGGTGGTCCCTACCCACCGAGAGACTTCCTTCGTCCATTTCTTTAACTGCCGTGGATGGCAGCAAAATTTTTGATGCAGTTATTTCTTTAAGGACTCTACCAGTTCGTCTGAGAGTGGGAGTTCTTCATTCCGAACTTATTTCTTTTTTAGTGATTCCAAGAGCCACACATCCTGTGGTCCTGGGCCTTCCATGGCTCCGTCTTCACAATCCTACAATTGATTGGACGACTACGCAAATCCTGGCATGGGGTTCCTCCTGTGCTGAGACATGTTTGTTTAAAGTATTGCCTGTCTGTTCTTCCTCCCCCAGGTCGTCTGATGTTCCACCTCCTCCATATCAAGATTTCACGGATGTGTTCAGTAAAGCTTCTGCTGATATCCTTCCTCCTCATAGAGAATGGGACTGTCCGATTGATCTCGTTCCAGGGAAGGTTCCACCTCGAGGCCGAACTTATCCGTTGTCTCTGCCTGAGACGCATTCTATGGAGGAATATATTAAAGAGAACCTAGCAAAGGGGTTCATTCGACCTTCTTCTTCTCCAGCCGGCGCAGGCTTCTTTTTTGTAAAAAAGAAAGATGGTGGTCTGCGGCCGTGCATCGACTACAGAGGTTTGAACGACATTACCATCAAGAACCGTTATCCTTTACCCCTGATTACTGAGCTCTTTGACAGAGTTAGCGGAGCTACCATCTTTACAAAGCTGGACTTGCGAGGTGCATACAATCTCATCCGGATCCGTGAGGGTGACGAGTGGAAGACCGCCTTTAACACCCGTGACGGACATTATGAGTACCTCGTCATGCCCTTCGGATTGAGCAATGCTCCAGCTGTCTTCCAGCATTTTGTCAATGAGATCTTCAGAGACATTCTATACCGTCATGTCGTGGTCTATCTAGACGATATCCTCATTTTTGCCAACGATTTAGAGGAACATCGTTTTTGGGTTAAAGAGGTTCTGTCCCGTCTCCGTGTCAATCATCTCTATTGCAAATTAGAAAAATGCGTCTTTGAAGTCAAGTCCATTCCGTTTCTAGGGTACATTGTGTCCGGTTCCGGACTAGAGATGGATCCTGAGAAACTACAAGCAATCCAAAATTGGCCGGTACCCTTAAGCCTCAAAGGGGTCCAGAGGTTCTTAGGGTTCGCCAACTATTACCGAAAGTTTATTCGAGACTTTTCCACCATTGTGGCGCCTATTACTGCTTTCACTAAGAAGGGTGCTAACCCGTCCAAGTGGTCTGAAGAAGCCATGCAAGCATTTCATCTTTTAAAACAAAGGTTCATCTCTGCGCCTGTTCTGAAACAGCCTGACATCGACTCTCCTTTCATCTTAGAGGTGGATGCCTCCTCCGTTGGAGTAGGAGCGGTGTTATCTCAGAGGGCTAAAGATGGCCATTTACACCCTTGCAGTTTCTTCTCCCGGAAGCTCTCCCCAGCTGAGCGCAACTATGCCATTGGCGACCAGGAGTTGCTAGCCATCAAGCTCGCTCTAGAAGAGTGGAGGTATCTGTTGGAGGGAGCTTCTCATTCAATCACCATACTTACAGACCACAAGAACCTTTTATACCTGAAGGGCGCACAATGTCTCAACCCTCGTCAGGCCAGATGGGCACTTTTCTTTTCCAGGTTCGACTTTAAACTCCAGTTCTGTCCGGGCTCTCAGAATCGCAAGGCCGATGCCCTTTCCCGCTCATGGGAGCAAGAAAATGAGTCAGAGTCTTCAGACAAGCATCCTATTATAAATCCGTTGGCATTCTCCACGGTAGGGATGGACTCTACGCCCCCATCAGGGAAAAGTTTTGTGAAGCCGATGCTAAGGAAGAAGCTCATGCATTGGGCCCATGCTTCCCGTTTTGCCGGACATACAGGTATCCAAAAAACCCTGGAGTTTATCTCTAGGTCCTATTGGTGGCCAACTCTGAAAAAGGACGTCTTGGAGTTTATTGCATCTTGCCCAAAGTGTGCCCAACATAAAGTATCCCGCCAGTCGCCTGCGGGGCAACTGGTTCCACTATCCGTTCCCCGTCGACCATGGACCCACTTGTCGATGGATTTCATTACAGACTTACCCATGTGCAACAAGTTCAATACCATCTGGGTGGTAGTTGACCGGTTCACCAAGATGGCACACTTCATTCCTCTCACCGGTCTTCCGTCAGCTTCCAAGTTGGCTCAAGTATTCATACAAGAGATCTTCCGACTCCACGGTCTTCCTGAAGAAATTATCTCAGATCGAGGAGTTCAATTCACAGCCAAATTCTGGCGAAGTTTATGTCAAGTCCTCCAAGTCAAGCTAAAGTTTTCCACGGCTTACCATCCTCAGACCAATGGTCAAACCGAGAGGGTGAATCAGGACTTGGAGGCCTTCCTCCACATCTATGTGTCCTCCTCTCAAGATGACTGGGTTCAATTACTTCCCTGGGCCGAGTTCTGTCATAACAACCAGTATCATTCTTCATCTGCTTCAACACCATTCTTCACTAACTTTGGATTCCACCCTAAAGTCCCTGAGTTCCAACCGCTTCCAGCAACTTCTGTTCCCGCAGTGGATATCACCTTGCATCAGTTTGCCAATATCTGGAAGAGCGTACGATCAGCTCTGCTCAAGGCATCGTTCAGGTACAAGAAGTTTGCGGATAAGAAGCGTCGAGCAGTTCCTGCTCTCAAGGTGGGTGATCGGGTATGGTTATCCACGAAGAATTTGAGGTTAAGAGTTCCCAGTATGAAGTTTGCACCTCGCTATATCGGTCCTTTCAAGATTGAACAAGTCATCAATCCTGTTGCTTACAGACTCCAGTTGCCTCCCTTCTTAAAAATACCCAGGACATTCCATGTTTCCTTGTTGAAACCGCTGATCTTGAATCGGTTTCATTCCTCACTTCCTCCAACTCCGAAAGTCCAAACTCAACGAGGCGTTGAGTATGAAGTGGCCAAGATCCTGGACTCACGTCACCGTTACGGTCAACTACAATATCTTATTGACTGGAAGGGTTATGGTCCTGAGGAACGTTCATGGACCAATGCTTCTGATGTCCACGCTCCTGCCTTGGTCCGGAGATTCCATTCCAAGATTCCTCAAAAGCCAAAGAAGTGTCCTGGGGCCACTCCTAAAGGGGGGGGTGCTGTCACGATCCGGGTATCTGGACGCCATTTCTTACCCATCAGATGCCTCCTAAGGCTGGCTCAGCGCCCCAGGACCGGATCCCATCTGTTATCCTGATGTGTACATTCCTGTATCCTCTCCTGTCACTCTGGGACGCTGTCACAGTAAACGCCATATTACACCTGGCATGGCGTCTCCCGCGGCCTCCGCCGCCGTCCCTGAACTTCTGCATGCAGAGTGTCTGAGTGGCGATTACGTCAGCCGCGGCCTCCACTGTGTCCGCGTGGTTGGATGTGCATCTGTCAGCCTGGCGCCTCCTGTCTCCGGTGGCCGGCGCCGCCATTACTGTTTTCATTACCACATGGATTACAAACCAAACTTCCCTCCAAGTGTCTGCATGGGCGCAGCCATCTTGGATTCTGTCAGCTGATCATTTCCACCAATCTGTTCTCAGTATTGATAATCTGCATAATTGCCTAGCCAATCCCTTCCTTGCTGCAGGTATAAATACACTGTGCCTGAGCAAGGAAGGCGTCAGTGCTTTGGTTGTCAAACCTAGTTCCTGTTTGTCTCTCTCCCGTGATTGTCTTCCAGGTTCCAGCTCCTGTCTCAAGACTTCCACCATAGAGACCCGCACCAGCATTCCACCTGCGGTGTAGCCTGACTCTCCAATCCATTGTGGATTCATCTGTTTCCAGCTACAACATTACCTGCTTCCAGCTCAGCTTCCAGCAGAGTACAGCTTCCCTTAAAGGGCCGGTGTCCTTTCTACACTTTACCACTCTCCACCGGTATTATTATTTCTCCGCTCTCAAGTTCTACATTTCAGTTCATATTTCATCGCTCCCAAGTTCATTTATTATTTAACTGGTTCCAGCCAGTATCCACTCCGTGCTAACAACAGTCTGGTTCCAGCCAGTATCCACAGCAGCTGTTTTATCTTCAGCAACCCAGCTTTTCCTGGAACACCAGCTGGCACAATCCTGGGTTATCTCCATTGCTACAGTCGGGCCTGGTAAGGACTTTCCATCTAGAAGATCATAAGAACTATCTCACACTACCAGTGCCCTGTGGCTCCTGCCATCCTGTAGTACCCAGGAACTGTATTTATTCTTTGCTGACTTTTACGTTTTCTTTTACTGCTGCTGTGTTGCGGAGTTGTCATAATAAACATCATTGACTTTTATCCAAGTTGTCGTGGTCACGCCTTCGGGCAGTTATTATTCATGTTACTTACATGTCCAGGGGTCTGATACAACCTCCCAGGTTCCGGTACATCTCAGCCCTACAACTGAGGCTGCCTCCCGTCAGCTCAGGCCCTCAGTTGTGACATTGATACTCTATAAATATAGGTAATAAAAATACAGGTTGAGTATCCCATATCCAAATATTCCGAAAATACAGAATTTTTTGAGAGATAGTGAAATCTTTGTTTCTCTAACGTCCTAGAGGATGCTGGGGACTCCGTAAGGACCATGGGGAATAGACGGGCTCCGCAGGAGATGGGGCACTTTAAGAAAGCTTTGGATTCTGGGTGTGCACTGGCTCCTCCCTCTATGTCCCTCCTCCAGACCTCAGTTTTACACTGTGCCCAGAGGATGAAGGGCGCACTGCAGGGAGCCCTCTTGAGTTCTTTGCTACAGAAAGCATTTTTGTTTGGATTTTTACTTTTTCACAGGGAGCACTGCTGGCAACAGGCTCCCTGCATCGAGGGACTGAGGAGAGAAGGGCAGACCTACTTAGCTGATAGGATCTGCTTCCTCGGCTACTGGACACCATTAGCTTCAGAGGGGGAGAACACAGGTTCGTCCTGGGCGTCCACCCCCGGAGCCACGCCGCCGTTCTCCTCACAGAGCCAGAAGAACAGAAGCAAGAAGACGTCTCAGGCGGCAGAAGCCTTCAGCTTCACAGAGGTAACGCACAGCACTGCAGCTGTGCGTCATTGCTCCACATCACATCACACACTCTGGTCACTGTATGGGTGCAGGGCGCAATGGGGGAGGGAGTTGCGCACTGGGCAGCAATAATAACACCTCTTAGATGGCAAACAGGTATATACATGTACAGCTGGGCACTGTACATGTATATAATTGAGCCCCCGCCATTTTACACGATTTTGAGCGGGACAGAAGCCCGCCGCTGAGGGGGCGGGGCTTCTCCCTCAGCACTCACCAGCGCCATTTCTCTCTCCACAGAACGCTGAGAGGAAGCTCCCCGGACTTTCCCCCTGCTTACACACGGTGAAGGGAGTTTAAAAAGAGAGGGGGCACATAATTGGCGGAATAAAGTATAATACAGCGCTGCTGGGGAAAAGCTTTCTGTGTTGGTCTCCAGGTTGTTGCGCTGGGGTGTGTGCTGGCATACTCTCTCTCTGTCTCTCCAAAGGGCCTTTCAGGGGATACTGTCTTCAGAAAAAGTTTCCCTGGGTGTGTGCAGTGTGTCGGTACGTGTGTGTCGACATGTTTGATGAGGAAGGCTCGCTTAATGTGGAGGGGGAGTGCTTGAATGTCAGGTTGCCGTCGGCAACGCCGACACCGGACTAGGTGGATATGCTGAATGTCTTGAATGCAAATGTAAATCTCCTGCATAAAAGATTAGACAAGGCTGAAGCTAGGGATCAGTCAGGTAGCCAGTCCGTGCCTGTCCCTGTGGTGCCATAAAAGAGGTTTTGCATATCACGGAGGAATCCCCTGTCCCTGACACGAGGGTTCAAATGTATAAAGGGAAAAAGCCTGAGGTCACGTTTCCGTCCTCATTTGAGCTAAGCGAATTATGCGAAAAGGCTTGGGAATCTCCGGATAGGAGACTCCATGTTCCCAAAAGGATTCTCATGGCGTATCCTTTTCCACAGAAGGATCGGATATGATGGGAATCTGCGCCTAAAGTAGACAAGGCGCTGACACGCTTATCCAAGAAGGTGGCACTGCCTTCTCCGGATACTGCTTCCCTCAAGGATCCTGCTGATCGCAAGCAGGAAATTACCATGAAGCACATTTACACACATTCAGGAACTATAGTGAGGCCGGCCATGGCATCGGCCTGGGTTTGTAGTGCTGTCGTGGCATGGGCAGACTCATCTACGGAGATGGACACCTTAGATAGGGATACCATTCTAATGACCATGGAGCATATCAGAGATGCTGCCTTGTATATGAGGGATGCTCAGAGAGACATTTGTTTACTAAGCTCTAGAATAAATGCTATGTCTATTTCTGCTAGGCGGCTCTTGTGGGCCCGACAGTGGACGGGAGACGCCGACTCAAAGCGGCATATGGAGTCATTGCCTTACAAGGGGGAGGAATTGTTTGGAGAAGGCCTCTCGGACCTAGTCTCTACTGCTACGGCCGGTAAATCGAATTTCTCTGACGTCCTAGTGGATGCTGGGTACTCCGTAAGGACCATGGGGAATAGACGGGCTCCGCAGGAGACTGGGCACTCTTTAAAGAAAGATTAGGTACTACATCTGGTGTGCACTGGCTCCTCCCTCTATGCCCCTCCTCCAGACCTCAGTTAGAATCTGTGCCCGGCCAGAGCTGGATGCACTTAGTGGGCTCTCCTGAGTTCACTAAAAAGAAAGTATTTGTTAGGTTTTTTATTTTCAGTGAGATCTGCTGGCAACAGACTCACTGCTACGTGGGACTTAGGGGAGAGAAGCAAACCTACCTGCTTGCAGCTAGCTTGTGCTTGTAAGGCTACTGGACACCATTAGCTCCAGAGGGATCAAACACAGGGCCCGACCTCGATCGTCCGTTCCCGGAGCCGCGCCGCCGTCCCCCTTGCAGAGCCAGAAGACGGAAGATACAGGAGAAAATCGGCGGCTGAAGACTCCGGTCTTCAATAAGGTAGCGCACAGCACTGCAGGTGTGCGCCATTGCTCCCACAGAACAGCACACGCTCCGGTCACTGGTGGGTGCAGGGCGCTGGGGGGGGCGCCCTGGGCTGCAATTAGTATACCTTAAGTGGCAAAATGCACATAACACAGTTCTAAACTGTATATGTGCCTAATCCCCCGCCATAATTATTATTAAAAAAGCGGGAGAAGCCCGCCGCTGAAGGGGCGGGGCTATCTTCCTCAGCACAGCCAGCGCCATTTTCTCTTCACAGCTCCGCTGGAAGGACGCTCCCCAGGCTCTCCCCTGCAGTATACACTACGGAAAGGGTAAAAAAGAGAGGGGGGGCACATAAATTTAGGCGCAAATTGTGATAATAAGCAGCTATTGGGGGAAAAATTCACTTTGTACTAGTGTAAATCCCTCTGTTATATAGCGCTCTGGTGTGTGCTGGCATACTCTCTCTCTGTCTCCCCAAAGGACTTTGTGGGGTCCTGTCCTCAGTCAGAGCATTCCCTGTGTGTGCGTGCGGTGTGTCGGTATGGCTGTGTCGACATGTTTGATGAGGACGCTTACGTGGAGGCGGAGCAGGAGCCGATAAGTGTGATGTCGCCCCCTGGGGGGCCGACACCAGAGTGGATGGATATGTAGAAGGTATTAACCGACAGTGTCAACTCCTTGCATAAAAGGTTCGATGACGTAACAGCTTTGGGACAGCCGGCATCTCAGCCCGCGCCTACCCAAGCGTCTCAGAGGCCATCAGGGGCTCAAAATCGCCCGCTACCTCAGATGGCAGACACAGATGTCGACACGGAGTCTGACTCCAGTGTCGACGAGGATGAGACAAATGTACAATCCACAAGGGCCATCCGATGCATGATTACGGCAATGAAAAATGTGTTGCACATTTCTGACATTAACCCGGTTACCACAAAAAAGGGTATTATGTTTGGGGAGAAAAAGCAGCCAGTGACTTTTCCCCCATCTGATGAGTTAAATGAATTGTGTGAAGAAGCGTGGTGTTCCCCAGATAAGAAACTAGTGATTTCTAAGCGGTTACTAATGGCGTACCCTTTCCCGCCAACGGATAGGTTACGTTGGGAAACATCCCCTAGGGTGGACAAGGCGCTCACACGCTTATCAAAAAAGGTGGCACTGCCGTCTCAGGATACGGCCGCCTTAAATAAGCCTGCAGATAAAAAGCAGGAGGCTATCCTGAAGTCTGTGTATACACACTCAGGTACTATACCGCGACCTGCTATTGCTTCAGCATGGATGTGTAGTGCTGCAGCAGCATGGTCTGATTCCCTGTCAGATAACATTGATTCTCTTGACAGGGATACTATTTTGCTAACCATAGAGCATATTAAAGACGTAGTCTTATATATGAGGGATGCACAGAGGGACATTTGCCGGCTGGCATCTAGAATTAATGCAATGTCCATTTCTGCCAGGAGAGTATTATGGACTCGGCAGTGGACAGGTGATGCTGATTCTAAAAGGCACATGGAAGTTTTGCCTTATAAGGGTGAGGAATTGTTTGGGGACGTTCTCTCGGACCTCGTGTCCACAGCAACAGCTGGGAAGTCGACCTTTTTACCTCAGGTTCCCTCACAGCCTAAGAAAGCACCGTATTATCAAGTACAGTCCTTTCGGCCCCAGAAAGGCAAGCGGGTCAGAGGCGCGTCCTTTCTGCCCAGAGGCAGGGGTAGAGGGAAAAAGCTGCACCAGTCAGCCAGTTCCCAGGAACAAAAATCCTCCCCTGCTTCCACTAAGTCCACCGCATGACGCTGGGGCTCCACAGGTGGAGCCAGGTGCGGTGGGGGCCCGTCTCCGGAACTTCAGCGACCAGTGGGTTCGCTCACAGGTGGATCTCTGGGTTCTACAAGTGGTATCTCAGGGATACAAGCTGGAATTCGAGACGTCTCCCCCTCGCCGTTACCTCAAATCAGCCTTGCCAACTACTCCCAAGGAAAGGGAGGTAGTACTGGCGGCAATTCACAAGCTGTACCTCCAGCAGGTGATACTCAAAGTTCCCCTCCTTCAACAGGGACGGGCTTACTATTCCACAATGTTTGTGGTACCGAAACCAGACGGTTCGGTGAGACCCATTCTAAATTTGAAATCCTTGAACACTTATATAAGGAAGTTCAAGTTCAAAATGGAATCGCTAAGGGCGGTTATTGCAAGCCTGGAAGAGGGGGATTTTATGGTATCACTGGACATCAAGGATGCTTACCTACATGTCCCCATTTACCCACCTCACCAGGAGTACCTCCGATTTGTGGTACAGGACTGCCATTACCAATTCCAGACGTTGCCGTTTGGTCTGTCTACGGCTCCGAGGGTATTTACCAAGGTAATGGCCGAAATGATGATACTCCTTCGAAAGAAGGGAGTTATAATTATCCCGTACTTGGACGATCTCCTTATAAAGGCGAGGTCCAGGGAGCAGTTGTTGGTCGGAGTAGCACTATCTCAGGAAGTGCTACAACAGCACGGCTGGATTCTGAATATCCCAAAGTCGCAGCTGGTTCCTACGACGCGTCTGCTGTTCTTGGGTATGATTCTGGACAAAGAACAGAAGAAGGTGTTTCTCCCGGAGGAGAAGGCCAAGGAGTTGTCATCTCTGGTCAGAGACCTCCTGAAACCAAAACAGGTGTCGGTGCATCACTGTACGCGAGTCCTGGGAAAGATGGTAGCTTCTTACGAAGCGATTCCCTTCGGCAGGTTCCATGCAAGGATCTTTCAGTGGGATCTGTTAGACAAGTGGTCCGGATCGCATCTTCAGATGCATCGGTTGATCACCCTAAGTCAAGCAAAACCCCTGCTTCAAAACCAGCCGGTTCTGATTCAGTCAGACAACATCACGGCGGTCGCCCATGTAAACAGACAGGGCGGCACAAGAAGCAGGGTGGCAATGGCAGAAGCCACAAAGATTCTCCGATGGGCGGAGAATCACGTGATAGCACTGTCAGCAATGTTTATTCCGGGAGTGGACAACTGGGAAGCAGACTTCCTCAGCAGGCACGACCTCCACCCGGGAGAGTGGGGACTTCATCCAGAAGTCTTCCAGCTGATTGTAAATCGTTGGGAAAGGCCACAGGTGGACATGATGGCGTCCCGCCTCAACAAAAAGCTAAAAAGATATTGCGCCAGGTCAAGGGACCCTCAAGCGATAGCTGTGGACACTCTAGTGACACCGTGGGTGTACCAGTCGGTTTATGTGTTCCCTCCTCTTCCTCTCATACCAAAGGTACTGAGGATAATAAGAAAGAGAGGAGTAAGAACTATACTCATCGTTCCGGATTGGCCAAGAAGAACTGGGTACCCGGAACTACAAGAAATGATCTCAGAGGACCCTTGGCCTCTGCTGCTCCGACAGGACCTGCTACTGCAGGGGCCCTGTTTGTTCCAAGACTTACCGCGGCTGCGTTTGACGGCATGGCGGTTGAACGCCGGAGCCTGATGGAAAAGGGCATTCCGGTGGAAGTCATTCCTACGCTGATAAAAGCTAGGAAGGATGTGACAGCAAAACATTATCACCGCATATGGTGAAAATATGTTGCTTGGTGTGAGGCTATGAAGGCCCCAACAGAGGAATTTCAGCTGGGTCGATTTCTGTGACTATGGGCCTAAAATTGGGATCCATAAAAGTCCAGATTTCGGCCCTGTCTATTTTCTTTCAAAAAGAACTGGCTTCACTGCCTGAAGTTCAGACGTTTGTTAAGGGAGTGCTGCATATTCAGCCCCCTTTTGTGCCTCCAGTGGCACCTTGGGATCTCAACGTAGTGTTGGATTTCCTAAAATCACATTGGTTTGAGCCACTTCCGACCGTGGAGTTGAAGTATCTCACGTGGAAAGTGGTCATGCTTTTGGCCTTGGCTTCGGCTAGGCGTGTGTCAGAATTGGCGGCTTTGTCATGTAAAAGCCCTTATCTGATCTTCCATATGGACAAGGCAGAATTGAGGACTCGTCCCCAATTTCTCCCTAAGGTGGTATCAGCGTTTCATTTGAACCAACCTATTGTGGTGCCTGCGGCTACTCGGGACTTGGAGGATTCCAAGTTGCTGGACGTAGTTCGGGCCCTGAAAATCTATGTTTCCAGGACGGCTAGAGTCAGAAAAACTGACTCGCTGTTTATCCTGCATGCACCCAACAAGCTGGGTGCTCCTGCTTCTAAGCAGACTATTGCTCGCTGGATCTGTAGCACGATTCAACTTGCACATTCTGCGGCTGGACTGCCGCATCCTAAATCAGTAAAAGCCCATTCCACGAGGAAGGTGGGCTCTTCTTGGGCGGCTGCCCGAGGGGTCTCGGCTTTACAACTTTGCCGAGCTGCTACCTGGTCGGGATCAAACACGTTTGCAAAATTCTACAAGTTTGATACCCTGGCTGAGGAGGACCTTGAGTTTGCTCATTCGGTGCTGCAGAGTCATCCGCACTCTCCCGCCCGTTTGGGAGCTTTGGTATAATCCCCATGGTCCTTACGGAGTACCCAGCATCCACTAGGACGTCAGAGAAAATAAGAATTTACTCACCGGTAATTCTATTTCTCGTAGTCCGTAGTGGATGCTGGGAGCCCGTCCCAAGTGCGGACTTCTGCAATACTTGTATATAGTTATTGCTTAACTATAGGGTTATTGTTCTGAGCCATCTGTTGAATGAGGCTCAGCTATTGTTCATACTGTTAACTGGGTATAGTTATCACAAGTTGTACGGTGTGATTGGTGTGGCTGGTATGAGTCTTACCCTGGATTTCAAATCCTTTCCTAGTAATGTCAGCTCTTCCGGGCACAGTTTCCCTAACTTAGGTCTGGAGGAGGGGCATAGAGGGAGGAGCCAGTGCACACCAGATGTAGTACCTAATCTTTCTTTAAAAAGTGCCCAGTCTCCTGCGGAGCCCGTCTATTCCCCATGGTCCTTACGGAGTACCCAGCATCCACTACGGACTACGAGTAATAGAATTACCGGTGAGTAAATTCTTATTTTTTTTTACCTTATGTTCCCCAGCAGCATTCTAAGAAGGTACCACATTATCAAATGCAGTCCTTTCGTTCCAATAAAAACAAGAAGGTATGAGGATCGTCTTTCGTTGCCAGAGGTAAAGGCAAGGGAAAAAAGCTGCACTCAGCTAGTTCCCAGGAGCAGAAGTCCTCCCCTACTTCCGCAAAGTCCACAGCATGACGCTGGGGCTTTCCGAGGGGGCTCAGATCAAGTGGGGGCACGTCTTCGTCTTTTCAGCCACGTCTGGGTTCAATCACAGGTGGATCCCTGGGCAATAGAGATTGTTTCCCAGGGATACAGACTGGAATTCGAAGACATGCCCCCTCGCCGGTTTTTCAAATCGGCTCTGTCGGCTTCCCCGTCAGAGAGGGAGCTAGTGTTAGCGGCAATTCACAAATTGTACATTCAACAGGTGATAATCAAGGTTCCTCATCTCCAGCAAGGAGAGGGTTATTATTCATCCCTGTTTGTGGTACCGAAACCGGACGGTTCGGTCAGACCCATTCTAAATCTAAAATCCCTGAACCTGTACTTGAAGAGGTTCAAGTTCAAAATGGAATCGCTCAGAATGGTCATCGCCAGCCTGGAGGGAGGGGATTGGATGGTGTCCCTGGACATAAAGGATGCGTACCTTCATGTTCCGATTTTCCCCCCTCACCAGGCGTTTCTGAGATTTGCAGTACAGGATTGTCACTACCAATTTCAGACGTTGCCGTTTGGGCTTTCCACGGCCCGAGAATTTTCACCAAGGTAATGGCGGAAATGATGGTGCTCCTGCGCAAGCAGGGAGTCACAATCATCCCGTAGTTGGACGATCTCCTTATAAAGGCGAGATCTCGGGAGAAGTTGCTGGACAGCGTGTCTCTGTCCGTGAAGACGTTGCAGATGCACGGCTGGATTCTCAATTTACCGAAATCCCAGCTAGTACCTGCAACGCGTCTGACCTTTTTGGGCCTGATTCTAGACACAGACCAAAAAAGTGTTTTTCTTCCGGTGGAGAAGGCTCAGGAGCTCATAGCCCTGGTCAGGAACCTTTTAAAGCCAAAAAAGGTTTCGGTGCATCATTGCACAAAGGTTCTGGGGAAGATGGTGGCTTCATACGAGGCCATCCCCTTCGGCAGGTTCCATGCGAGGACTTTCCAATGGGACCTATTGGACAAATGGTCCAGGTCCCATCTACATATGCAGAAACGGATCACCCTGTCTCCCAGGGCCAGGGTATCTCTCCTGTGGTGGCTGCACAGTGCTCACCTCCTAGAGGGTCGCAGGTTCGGCATTCAGGACTGGATCCTGGTGACCACGGACGCGAGCCTCCGAGGTTGGGGGGCTGTCGCACTGGGAAGAAATTTCCAAGGTCTCTGGTCAAGCCTAGAGACGCCCTACGCCAGGCAGAGGAGTGGCTTCAGAACAAACCGGTTCTGATTCAGTCGGACAATATCACGGCAGTGGCTCATGTAAACCGTCAAGGCGGCACAAGGAGCAGAGTGGCCATGGCAGAGGCGACCAGGATTCTGCGCTGGGCGGAAGGCCATGTAAGCGCACTATCAGCAGTGTTCATCCCGGGGGTGGACAACTGGGAGGCGGACTTCCTCAGCAGGCACGACCTGCATCCGGGAGAGTGGGGACTTCATCAAGAAGTCTTCACACAGATCGTGGATCGGTGGAGACTGCCTCAAATAGACATGATGGCGTCCCGTCTCAACAAAAAGCTAAAGAGGTATTGCGCCAGGTCAAGAGACCCTCAGGCGGTAGCGGTAGACGCTCTGGTGACACTATGGGTGTTCAGATCGGTCTATGTGTTTCCTCCTCTGCCTCTCATACCCAAGGTGTTGAGATTAATAAGACTAAGAAGGGTCAGAACAATTCTCATTGTTCCAGATTGGCCAAGGAGGACTTGGTATCCGGAGCTGCAAGAGTTGCTCACAGAAGATCCGTGGCCTCTTCCTCTAAGGCAGGACCTGCTGCAGCAGGGGCCCTGTCTGTTCCAAGACTTACCGCGGCTGCGTTTGACGGCATGGCGGTTGAACGCCGGATCCTAGCTGAAAAAGGGATTCCGGAGGAGGTCATTCCTACCCTGATCAAGGCTAGGAAGGATGTGACATCGAAACATTATCACCGTATATGGTGGAAATATGTTTCTTGGTGTGAGGCCAGAGCTGCTCCTACGGAGGAGTTCCATTTGGGCCGTCTGCTTCACTTCCTTCAAACGGGAGTGAATTTGGGCCTAAAATTAGGGTCCATAAAGGTCCAAATTTCGGCCTTATCCATTTTCATTCAAAGAGAATTGGCTTCTCTTCCTGAAGTACAGACTTTTGTGAAGGGAGTGCTGCATATTCAGCCTCCCTTTGTACCTCCGGTGGCGCCTTGGGATCTTAACGTGGTATTAAATTTCATCAAGTCACCTTGGTTTGAACCACTCAAAACAGTGGAGTTGAAATACCTCACTTGAAAAGTGGTCATGTTGTTGGCCTTAGCTTCTGCAAGGCGTGTTTCGGAATTAGCGGCTTTATCATATAAAAGCCCATACCTGATTTTTCACGTGGATAGGGCAGAGTTGAGGACTCGTCCTCAATTTCTGCCCAAGGTGGTCTCATCTTTTCATATGAACCAACCTATTGTCGTGCCTGTGGCTACACAGGACTTGGAGGACTCCGAGTCCCTGGATGTGGTCAGGGCTTTGAAGATTTACGTGACCAGAACAGCTAGAATCAGGAAGACTGAAGCTCTATTTGTTCTGTATGTGGCCAACAAGGTTGGCGCTCCTGCTTCAAAGCAGACAATTGCTCGCTGGATCTGTAACACGATTCATCAGGCGCATTCTACGGCAGGATCGCCATTGCCTAAATCGGTTAAGGCCCATTCCACTAGGAAGGTGGGCTCTTCTTGGGCGGCTGCCCGAGGTGTCTCGGCACTACAACTGTGCCGAGCTGCTACTTGGTCGGGGTCAAACACCTTTGCAAAGTTCTATAAGTTTGATACCCTGGCTGAGGAGGACCTCCTGTTTGCTCAATCGGTGCTGCAGAGTCATCCGCACTCTCCCGCCCGTTTGGGAGCTTTGGTATAATCCCCATGGTCCTTACGGAGTCCCCAGCATCCTCTAGGACATTAGAGAAAATAGGATTTTACTTACCGGTAAATCTATTTCTCGTAGACCGTAGAGGATGCTGGGCGCCCGTCCCAAGTGCGGACTTCTTCAGCAAGACTTGTATATAGTTATTGCTTGCATAAGGGTTATGTTATAGTTGGTCGGTCTTGAACCGAGGCTATGTTACTTGTTCATACTGTTAACTGGGTAGTTTATCACAAGTTATACGGTGTGATTGGTGTGGCTGGTATGAATCTCGCCCTTAGGTTACATAAATCCTTTCCTCGTACTCTTCATATCCTCTGGGCACAGTTTCTCTAACTGAGGTCTGGAGGAGGGACATAGAGGGAGGAGCCAGTGCACACCCAGAATCCAAAGCTTTCTTAAAGTGCCGTATCTCCTGCGGAGCCCGTCTATTCCCCATGGTCCTTACGGAGTCCCCAGCATCCTCTACGGACTACGAGAAATAGATTTACCGGTAAGAAAAATCCGCTTTTTCTGATGGCTCAATGTACACAAACTTTGTTTAATACACAAGGTTATTAGAAATATTGTCTTAAATGACCTCCAGGCTGTGTGTATAAGGAGTATATGAAACATAGATGCATTCTGTGCTTTGACTTAGGTCCCATCGCCATGATACCTCATTATGGTATGCAATTATTCCGAAATATACGGAAAAATCAGATAAACAAAATACTTCTGGTCCCAAGCATTTTGGATAAGGGATACTTAACCTGTAATAGGCAACGTGGTTAAGATACCGGTGTCCGGCGTCCCGGCAGTCGGGATATCAACACCGGCATCCCAACACTAATCGGAATACCGACGCCAGCACCCCGACATCAACTGAAATGCCGGCACTGGGATGCCGGAATCCTGATCGAGCCAGCGCCAGACTGCACGGCAGCTAAGTCGCGGATGGGGGAACTTAGGTCTAGGCTGTGGGGTTAGGCACCCCCTGGGAGGGTTAGGTTGCAGGGGAGGGAGGGTTTAGTGTTAGGCTGCAGAAAAGGTGGGTTAGGGTGAAGGGGGGCCAGGGTTAGCTGACATTTTAGCGCACTGTCAGGATGTATATTGCCAGCCGGCATCCTGGTCACCTGGATATCGTATGTATTCCATTAATAGAAAGGAAGAACTAAATAAAGCTCTATGTAACTTTATAGATTCGGGTGGCAGTGGTGTAGGAACTTGCCTCACCGGAGTTCCAGAGATACTGTAGGTATAACTCCAATGTCACTTCCCATGGTGCAGTGTGTTACATGCACCATGCTCCTTTGTGATCCGCCTTGTGAATGCCTGTAAGGTATCAGCCCCACGTCAGTGGGCTTCTCAACAGAAATCCAGGTGTCTGTGACATTTGCATATTTTCACACATCTGCTGCATAAGCTTCAGCATACAACTCTGAATCAGGCCCTATTGTCTCCACATACATGTCACACACATATATACACAGATCGCTGGGCAATACATGGAAATGAGGAGGATTCTCGCATGAGCTCTGTAACAAGGCTGCAATGAGAACAGGCAATTATTTTTCTATGAAAATGTCAACGTTTTATTATTTGTCCTTTAGAAATAATAAACCCTCCAGATAAATTATAAACTGTACAACAACATGTAATTGAAGATACCACAAGACTTGATCATTCTGTAGGATTGTGTCACCTGCAGTAACCACATCACTCTGCTCTTACACCATCACAGTAGCTGTATGCGGTATTGTAGCTGTGTGTTGCCATCCGTGGTATTCAGAAGTTGTCTACCACGCTCCTCTCGTGCCCACTGATCACGTCCTGCGTCACTGGACTAGTGTGAAATAGTTTGAGAACAGTTCCTCTCCGCAATGTATGTCTCTAAAAGCAACCAGAACAACGCACCGCAATGGCCTGCACCGAAACACAAAGAAGCTTAGTTCAATGACCAGGAATCAATTCAATCCACGCACCAAATAATACCGCTCAGTTCTAACATAAAGGAGAGATCAAAGTCATTGGATGCAAAAATATCTTTCTGCAGGCAACGTGGCGGAAGTAGCCGAGAATAAAGTGCAGCTCTGTTCTGCACAGGTAGACAGAATTTAGGGCCTAATGCAGATCTGATTGCTCGCTAGGTAGTTTTTGCAGCGCTGCGATCAGATAGTCGCTGCCCATAGGGGAGTGTATTTTAGCTGTGTAAGTGTGCGATCGCATGTGCAGCCGCCCTGTACAAAAACTGTTTGTGCAGTTTCTGAGTAGGTCTGACCTTACTCAGCCACTGCGATCACTTCAGCCCGTCAGGTCCCGGAACTGACGTCAGACACCCGCCCTGCAAACGCTTGGACACGCCTGCGTTTTTCCAGACACTCCCTGAAAAAGGTCAGTTGCCACCCACAAACGCCCTCTTCCTGTCAATTTCAGCAACGATTCGCTTTGTACCCGTACGACGCGCCTGCGCATTGTGGTGCATACGCATGCGCAGTAGTGACCTGATCGCTGCACAGCGAAAAATGTTAGCGAGCGAACAGATCTGAATTAGGCCGTTAGTGCAGATCACACACTGCAGTGGAGCGATCGGTCTTATGCAGGCGGCGAAGTGTTCTGGTAGCTTACTAAGGGGGTAATTCAGACCTGATCGCTGGGTAGCGATGTCTGCAGCCCTGCGATCAGATAGTCGCCGCCTACAGAGGGAGTGTATTTTAGCTGTGCCAGTGCGCGATTACATGTGTAGCAGAGCTGCACAAACTGATTTTGTGCAGTCTCTGCGCAGCCCAGGACTTACGCAGCCGCTGCGATCACATCAGACTGTCTGGGACCGGAATTGACGTCCGGAACCCTCCGTGCAAACACATGGACACGCCTGCGTTTTTACAAACACTGCCAGAAAACGGTCAGTTGCCACCCACAAACGCCTTCTCCCTGTCAATCTCCTTGCAAACGTCCGTGTAAATGGATACTTCGCGAAAAACCCATCGCTGAGCGGCGATCCGCTTTGTACCTGTGCGACGCGCCTGCGCATTGTGGTGCATACGCATGCGCAGTTTGTATCTGAACGCCCGCTGTGCAAAAACATAGCAGCGATCAGGTCTGAATCGGCCCCTAAAGCTGGCTACACATCAGAACATTGTGTAGCCGGCCGATCCGGCCGGCGACAGTACCCTGCATTGGCAAGTGCATACACACTTGCATGATGCAAGGGAAAATGGGGCGACACACTACACCACACTACATTCGGCAGCATGGCATCATTAGTGATGTCAACTGGTTCACCCTGCAGCAGGGCCGGCAAGAAGACATCGCTAATGACACGCAGGAGAGCACAAATACGGATACACACTGAACAATCCAGCCCATATGTCTTTCCAATTTGGCCGGAAATGACATATCGGAGCGAGAACATTCTAGTGCAGGCCTGGCCAACCTGTGGCTCTCCAGCTGTTGTGACACTACAAGTCCCATCAAGCCCTGCAACAGTTTTGCTATTAGGGAATACTAAAACTCTGGCAGGGCATGCTGGGATGTGTAGTTTCACAACAGCTGGAGAGTCACAGGTTGGCCAGGCCTATTCTAGTGTGTACCCGGCTTAAGTGACGAAAAACTGAGCTTGTCAAGAAATGCACAATGCCATCTGAGGATGGTAGAATGGTTACTGACATATTCCGCAGCCGATGGACGTTCTTGCTCATGCGTGGCCATTGTATTTGACATCTCACATTTTGTGCATCGGCAACAGGGCCGCCCAGGAGCCATGATGCATCACATTAGTGCTATACTGATTACTGGCTGCCCCACTCCAGAGACTTTCATATTGGTACACTCTGGATGTAAAGCTTCCTGCTTTGCAATGATAACTGGTGAAGCAGGAGCTCCTATAGCGCAATAATAGCAGTGCTTCATACATTTGTCCCTATGTCCCTAAAATAACCTACATTCGGGGCCTGATTCACATTTGGACAGACAAAGCCTATGTTTGGGGAGATCCGGTCTGAAGGTTGACACTGTCTAGGTCGACAATGTCTAGGTCGACCACTATAGGTCGACAGTCACTAGGACGACATGGATGGAAGGTCGACAGGGTTTCTAGGTCGACATGTGCTAGGTCGACAGGTCTAAATGTCGACATGAGTTGTTGTTTTTTTTAAATCTTTTTTTGAATTTTTTCATACTTAACGATCCACGTGGACTACGATTGGAACGGTAATCTGTGCTGAGCGAAGCATGGCGAGCGAAGCGAGCCATGCGAGGGGACCCGGTGCACTAATTGGGGATCCCGGTCACTCTACAAAGAAAACGACACAAAAAAATAATTCAACCTCATGTCGACCTTTAGACCTGTCAACCTAGCAGACGTCGACCTAGAAACCCTGTCGACCTTCCATCCATGTCGACCTAGTGACTGTCGACCTATAGTGGTCGACCTAAACATTGTCGACCTAGATACTGTCGATTTGATGAACCACACCCGTTTGGGGAACTGCAGATGTGCAGAATGGGTCCTATGTAATAGCTCGCTCCTGTTTTGCAGGCGAGCCCAGATTGGCGTCTTCAGACACAGCACTCAAATCTGTGATGCTGGCACATCTGGTTCCTACAGACACCTCCTGCCGCATTTACATTTTAGTTGTATGGTACTGCACAGCCGCTTCTCCAAGGCTGTGCTATACTGTGCAAATCAGAATCCGGAACTAGGGGGTCTATGTACTAAGACTTGGAGAGAGATAAAGTGGACAGACATAAAGTACCAACCAACTAGCTCCTGTAATTTTTTTAAACACAGCCTGTAACATGGCAGTTAGGAGCTGATAGGCTGGTACTTTTATCTCCGCCCACTTTATCTCTCCACTAAGCTTAGCACAATGGGGGTCATTCCGAGTTGATCGTAGCTGTGCTAAATTTAGCACAGCTACGGTCATGAACTCAGACATGCGGGAGGACGCCCAGCACAGGGCTAGTCTGCCCCGCATGTCAGTGCCGTTTCCCCCCCCTCTTCCCCCGCAGAAGTGCAAAGGCATCGCACAGCGGCGATGCCTTTGCACTTCAAGAGTAGCTTCTGGCCAGCGCAGCTTTAGCGTGCTGGCTGGGAGCTACTCATTGCTCCCCGGCCCGCAGTGGCTGCGTGTGACGTCACGCATCTGCTGTGGGCCACTCCCCGCACGGTCTGGCCACGCCTGTGTTGGCCAGACCGCGCCCAACAAAACGGCGGCCAAACACCGCCGTTTCGCCCCCTTCCGCCCATCAACCGCCTCTGCCTGTCAATCAGGCAGAGGCGATCGTAGCACAGCGACGGGCGGCCATGCGCCGGCGCACTGTGGCGCCGATGCATGCGCAGTCCTGACCCAAACGCTACGCTGTGAAAAACTGACCCCCATAGACCCCTAGGTTCCCAGGCCACTGCACCCAACAGCACACTCCTCTCCCTGCTATACAATGAGAGAGGATGGACTGATTTATAGCAGCTGTGAAATAATACTGAGCCATAAAGGATTTCCCCATTTTTTTAATCAGTAAATTTGAACTCCCTACAAGAGGGTAGAATATGCTATGTTAGTGTGTCCCTGTTACTATAGGAAGTGTCTATTAAAGGGGGTCTCTAAATACCAAAGTAATAGTGAAGCCACAGAGTTGGCTGTCATAATACAAACCTTATTCCATGAATACAAACCCTTCCATATCTTGTGAGTAGCGGACATTCGGGATGTACTGTCTCAGCTCAACTGGGAAAGTGTCAGGTATATCGTATTCCTGATAACATACATTAGCCGCACACTCTGTGGAAAGGAGAACCCAGTTACCTTCTGTATATGTTATGGCCAATAAACATAAAATGCATCTTGCTTTATTCTGAACAGCTTTCAATAATATTCAACGTTATATATCATATAAACCCGTCTGTAACCCTGATGACAGCTTTCAGAGCCAGACAGAGAGCAGGATGGGTAAAGGGCATCATGGTTGCAGTAAGATGTATAACAAAGGGGGAGATGTATAAAATCTTCTAATGCGCACAAGTGAAGGTGCCATCTATAGCAAATAATCACTTCCTAGCTATCATTTATCTAGTATATTCTAGAAAATTATACATGGAAGCTGCTATGCTGAGATCCGGTGAGGAACTCGGCATTTGGGATCCTGGCAGGCATATCAACGACGCCGGAATCCCGACATGTATCGCAATGCCAGTGTTGGAATCCATAATCCCGGGATTCAGAAGGAAGGACTGCTTGGCTGTGCAGCGAGGTAAGGTGCGGGGGGTGGTTAGGTGTGGGCTTGTGGGGGGAGGGTTAGGCTGCGGGCAGGGAGGGTTAGAGTTAGGCTGCAGGTAGGGAGGGTTGGGCTGCGGGCAGGGAGGGTTAGAGTTAGGCTGCAGGTAGGGAGGGTTAGGCTGCGGGCAGGGAGGGTTAGAGTTAGGCTGCAGGTAGGGAGGGTTAGGCTGCGGGCAGGGAGGGTTAGATTTAGGCTGTGGGCAGGTAGGGAGGGTTAGGCTGCGGGCAGGGAGGGTTAGAGTTAGGCTGCAGGTAGGGAGGGTTAGGCTGCGGGCAGGGAGGGTTAGGCTGCGGGAAGGGAGGTTTAGAGTTAGGATGCAGGTAGGGAGGGTTAGGCTGCGGGCAGGGAGGGTTAGAGTTAGGCTGCAGGTAGGGAGGGTTAGGCTGCGGTCAGGGAGGGTTAGAGTTAGGCTGTAGTTAGGGAGGGTTAGGCTGTGGGCAGGAAGGGTTAGAGTTAGGCTGCAGGTAGGGAGGGTTAGGCTGCGGGCATGGAGGGTTAGAGTTAGGCTGCAGGTAGGGAGGGTTAGGCTGCGGGCAGGGAGGTTTAGAGTTAGGCTGCAGGTAGGGAGGGTTAGGCTGCGGGCAGGGAGGTTTAGAGTTAGGCTGCAGGTAGGGAGGGTTAGGCTGCGGGCAGGGAGGTTTAGAGTTAGGCTGCAGGTAGGGAGGGTTAGGCTGCGGGCAGGGAGGGTTAAAGTTAGGCTGCAGGTAGGGAGGGTTAGGCTGCGGGCAGGGAGAGTTAGAGTTAGGCTGCAGGTAGGGAGGGTTAGCCTGCGGGCAGGGAGGGTTAGAGTTAGGCTGCAGGTAGGGAGGGTTAGGCTGCGGGCAGGGAGGGTTAGTGTTAGGCTGCAGGTAGGGAGGGTTAGGCTGCGGGCAGGGATGGTTAGAGTTAGGCTGCAGGTAGTGAAGGTTAGGCTGCGGGCAGGGAGGTTTAGAGTTAGGCTGCAGGTAGCTAGGGTTCGGCTGCGGGCAGGGAGGTTTAGAGTTAGGCTGCAGGTAGGGAGGGTTAGGCTGCAGGCAGGGAGGGTTACAGTTAGGCTGCAGGTAGGGAGGGTTAGGCTGCGGGCAGGGAGGGTTAGTGTTAGGCTGCAGGTAGGGAGGGTTAGGCTGCGGGCAGGGAGGGTTAGAGTTAGGCTGCAGGTAGGGAGGGTTGGGCTGCGGGCAGGGAGGTTTAGAGTTAGGCTGCAGGTAGGGAGATTTAGGCTGCGGGCAGGGAGGGTTAGAGTTAGGCTGCAGGTAGGGAGGGTTAGGCTGCGGGCAGGGAGGTTTAGGCTGCGGGGAAGGGGTTAGGAAGATTAGAGCTACCATAGTTACCTTTTAGGTGTTGGGATCTTAAGCGTCAGAATGCCACTGTTGGTATTCTGACTGCCAGCATCCCGAGTGCCGAGCCCCCGATACCTCCCCGTTATGATGAGATGTGTAACTTCACTTTAGAAGGTTTGAGACATCTCCTCCAACGTTGCATACAGTACAAAACAGCTTTGCTTCTATCTAGTTATGGAAGAGCTGCTGCAAACACACCAAAGGCTGGATGTAATCTCCAACAACATAAGGGTCTTGGAGTGTGGTTAAATTATTAGAAAATTCACAGTAGAGGGAAATGGGGAATATAGCAGTATAATAGTAGTGTGTTTACTGATTACATCCCCTACACACAGTCACTGGGTGAGATTAAAATAACATATCACGCCCAATTTCCTTTCTAAAATGATCTCCGTTATCGCGCATATTGTGCCCATAGTAATCAGGTTTACTGTGTAAAGGATCGGGTGCCTCGCTACTCCAGGGGTAGCAAGCTGAAATAATGATACCACGTCCCTGAGGGCAGAAACAGAATGAGTGTGGAAAGGGGTGAAAATAATTGAATCTCCCCCAGCGAGTGAGTGAGTGAGTGTAGTCTGTGAGTGCAGATTATCATTTCTCTAGAACCCAGTGTCTCCTGAATATTGCTTACATTATTATCATTTATTTGTATGGCGCCACAAGGGTTCTGCAGCAGCTAACAAAAGGGGTCATTTAGATCTGATCGCTGCTGTGCGTTTTCGCACTGCAGGCGATCAGATCCGAACTGCACGTGTCTGAGCCACAATGCGCAGGCGCATCGGACGGCTACAACAGGCATTGGCGGTCAGCGACGGGATAGTGCGAAGGATCCGTTCGCACGGGCGTTCGCAAGCTGACTGACAGGAAGAGGCCGTTTGTGGGTGGCAACAGACCGTTTTCAGAGAGTGTCTGGAAAAACCCAGGTGGGCTCAAGCGTTTTCAGGGAGGGTGTCTGACGTCAGCTCCGACCCTGATCAGTCTGATTCTATCGCACTGGAAGAGTCAGTCCCGGGCTGCGCACATACTGTACAAGCAGCTCTGCTACACATGCGATCGCACACTTGCACAGCTAAAATACACTCCCCCTGTAGGTGGCAGCTATCTGATCGCTGGGCACCAAAAAACGCAGCCCAGTGATCAGATCTGAATGACCCCAAAGTGCATAACCAAATTAACAAAACAAGAAAACAGCGACTTACAGTGAAAGACAAGTATAAGGTATCTACACATTGCTGCATCAGGGGTCATGACACTGAGCTAAGCATCAGGGTGGCAGGAACCGAGGGTTAGGTGCTGTTGTAGGGAGTATGGAGTGGAAGATAGTCTAAGTAAAAGAAGGAAAAGCACATGAGGTGACACAGATATGGTAGACGCAGGTTTGGGGAACCGGCGGCCCTCCAGCTGCTTTTGAACTGCACATCCCAGCATGCCCTGCAACTGTTTTAGCATTGCCAAATAGCAAAACTGTAGCAGGGCATGCTGGTATGTCTACTTCAACAGCTGGAGGGTCAAAGGTTCCCCACCCCTAGGGTAGAGGGTCAGGATGAGAGAAGGCTGGGTTTGATGGAGAAGTGGATCTTGAGAGCCTGTTTGAAGTTTTGTAGAGAGGTGGAGAGTCTGATAGGGAGAGGTAGAGAATTCCAGAGATAGGGAGCCCCACAGCCAAAATCTTGGGAGGCAAGAATGAGAGGAAAAAACAACAAGTGGAGGCTGCGCTAAATTTGTTCAATATAACAACAATGCAGGTGTGTCTAATAATTCCACAATTTAATAATAATAAAAAGGATAATACACTAAAGTTTTAGGTAAATACACGATAAAAATGCATGCATCAATAATAAAAATGTAAGAAACTCGAATAGTGCAATGAATAAATTCAGGGTTACCCAAACCGCCAGGAATTGGAAGCAGTTGAATATATAGGAAGTCCATTCCAGTAATTGTTCCCCTATAGTAGCAGTGTCCAGTTTGAACAGTTTTTAGGAGGTAAGCATTGTCCAATGTGTTGGCAAATAACCGCTAGAGGATGTAGTACTCCAAGATTTTTGATGGTGAGCTCCTCATGCAATACGGTTGGTATGATTCATCGGTTTAGCTTGCTATTAAAGATCCTCCAAATATAGATGATATTCTGGACTGAGTAGGGGATACAGCGAAACGCGTCAAGTGTACAGGGACCCTCGCCAGGAACTCACTATTAGAAGACTGGACCATCCCCTACTCAATCCAGAATATCATCTATATTTGGGAGGTCAGATCATAGGAGATTACAACAGTCCAATTTGGAGGTGATCAGTCAGTGGATGAGGGTCTTAGTAGCATCCAAGGTGAGAAAGGGACTGATCCTGGAAATATTTATGAGCTCGAAACGGCAGGACTGCGAGAGGGACTGAATGTGTGGTTTGAGGGAGCGGGAGGAATCAAGGACAACTCCAAGACATCGCACTTGGGGGCTAGAGGAGATAACTGTGCTATCAATATATAATAAAATTGTGTGAGGTGAGGTAGTGCGGGAGAGAGGGAAGATGGTCAGCTCAGGCTAAGGGTGCGTACACGCTATGCAATATCGGCTGATATCGGCCAGTTCGTTGCGATATTGTGTAGTGTGTATGCTCGATACAGGATACAATGCGCGCTCCTGCTGGTCGTATACTGCATGTGCGATATTGCTTACGAGCGCCATGCTCCTCGCCCCCGTCGCAGCTGACATCGGCAAGTGTGTATGCACTTACCGATGTCAGGGCCCTATTGCAGGCCCCAGCCCTAGACATGTTAAATTAAAGATAGTACTAGGACATCAAAGAAGAGATAGCAGAGAGACAGTTGGAGGTATTACAGAGGATAGACGGGGAGAGGAAAGGTTGAGTTAAGGTAGATTTTATAAATTACATGAGTGATGTAACGAGTTACTACTGACGCTAAATTATCAGGAATGCTGGTTCGGATTACCAATATGGCTGTCCCCAGTTTATATAGGCAGCTAATTCCCTCTTAGGGAAAGGTACGATAAACCAACAGAAAGAAATCTCTGTGATGCCAATCCTGCCTATTCATGAGGTGTGACTTGTTACATATTACACTTGTCAAAGTCAGAAAAATATCTCTATACACACTGCCATATTTGCACCTCATTCTGGTCCGCGCTGCGCATGCGTGCGCTCTCCCGTGCGTGCGCATACTCACAGTCGCGGGCACCCGCAGGCGCACGGTATGCGTATTTACGGTAGAGTTTATGTGATCGTAGCGTGCGACTCAATCGTTACATATTTTCAGTAATAATGTAATTTGTAGATCATGGTCCCTTTGATAGATTCTGAAAGTTTAGTTAATATAGCATGTTCCTGAACAGAGAGATCCCTCTTTGTATTGTACGAAGTGTCTAACAGGGGTCATACAGTGGTGTTTGGTACCCATCGGAAGAGTATTTAAATAGCAATATTCCGGTGTTGGTTTGGAGCGGATTAATCGCTCATGCGAATAGTTATGGACATAAGAAGTTTATGTCCATTTACTATTATTTGTTCTTATTTAGTCATGCGGCGGGAAACTCAGTATCCCACCCACCTGAACAGTTGGAAGCAGTCACAGCCCACCTGTATGAATCAACCTATGACCTTTTGTTATAATGCGAAGCCGAATTCCTGTGTCCAATGAACAATGAGATTGTAGGGACCATTGAATTGTATTGTGTGTGGGGCATAAATAGGCAGGCCGACCATATCCAGTTCACTCTCTTCAACGGTTCTCATTGCTGATAATCGGGAGCTGGATATCGAGGCGCATGCGATCGTTTCCCCTTGTGCGTAAGTGTTTCTCCGCAATCATATTGATCTTCTTGTTATTCCGAGCCAATCTCTCTCAATTTCTCTCTCTCTCTCTCTCTCCTTCTCTTTCTCCCTTAAATTGTATTGTATTGTATTTCCTGTGTAGTTATCTGGTTAGGTAGTCTATGTTATATTGTAGTGTATGACTTGTATTGTGTTTAACTCTTTTGCAAGTATAGCATTCATAATATATATTTTAGGCGTTGGACCCTGAGTACGGTATCTGAGTGTTTCTTATAGTATTAAGTATTCTCAGAGCGTCGGTGACGCTCGAACAGCTTTAAAGGTAATAAGGTTATACTGTGTTGCATTTACACTCTAACATTACACTAAGGTTTTACTGCACAATACACTGTTTATGGTTTAGATACAAAGGTTTAATATAGTGAGCGTCAGCGCCGCTGGTGATCTCCTCGTGGTCCCGAGCGTCCGCTACGCTATAGCGAATCATTACGTTAGTTAACAGCCAATAACGTGCCTGCCTGTGATCTCTTGGCCGTGAGTGAACGTGACGCTTGAGCGTCTCGATCACGGCAAAGCGATTGTTACGCAACTAGCGTACCCTTACGGTACTTCATACGTAGATAGCGTACAGTGTTCTTAGACCTCATAAAGGGTATTATATACGATAAATATTTAGCTTTATCAATTGCGGGCTCGTCCTGTCCTTCACATATCTACACTAGGTAATTTCAGCAGACATTATCCAGCAGCAAAGGGCGGGAGATCATATTCCTCGTAGTGCTGTTTGGATAAGCGTCTGCTTCTCTTAGTAAAGGGTGCTGAAGGAATCCGGGAACCGGAGGTAAGAACAAAACAATAGTGTCTTTTTAAAACTGTTTATTTTTCTGTCTTGCGTACACACGCACGCACACATATATATCTGCATTTCCTTTTCATTTGTGTATTTTCGTATATCACTCTTCTGTTTGCCAGTTTTATAGTTGATAAACGTGCTTAGAGAGAGTTGTCACTATTTCATAGTTTAAGAGTAAAGATAATATAGTTAAAGTATAGACAAACACACAGCTGTGCCTAAGAGACAAGGCGAAGTCAGTGTGGTGCGTGGTAGATGATAAAGGATCATCTACATTGATAAACGTATAAATTGTGTTACGGTGGATCTTTGCTTTGCGTACACGTGTCTCTAACAAAAGACTGAGACTTGCGTACGCAATCCAAGGGCCGACGCACGCAGCGTATATTACGCAACGGAGCGTACGGGTACGCCCACGTAACTCAAATCACAAGTTTTTTTTTTTTTTCTCTCCTCTCAACGCGATAAGTAGCGCCACGCGGTAAATAACGCCAGGCGATAAATCGCGCAAATTTTTTTTTTAATTCCAAATTTAAATTAATAGATCCTTCTCCTAATTTGTAACACATCTGGTCTAAAGAGAAATTTCTGCGCAGAAATAGAAATAGAAACAAAAGTGTACAGGTGGTGAGTGAGTGTGTTGTATACAATTTTACAGGTTGAACCACAAGAAAAGTCGAGTTCTCGTGAGGTACATGCGTGTAAGTGACGTACATGGTGGCTAGGGAGGCATCCCTGGTTAAAACATACAATTTGAGCATTAGGAGTGTAGCAGACCAGGAGGTCATACTGTAACAGACCAGGAGGTCATAGCAGACCAACAGGTTCAGGTACAGCAGACAAGGAAGTCCGCTATACAGTCCACAGGCACAACACCAAGAAAGGGTTGGTGCAACACCCATATAGGCCATATAAGCTCTGGCTGAAGGAATTCGCAGCCGCAATTTTCGATTCCACTGGTCGCTCAGTACATAAGATTAGTTGCTTGTGTACTAAACGACTGTACCGCACGTAATTGTGTGCATTAGTAAACCTGACCGGTACTATTTGTGTACGAAAGTCATAAACGCTATTTGTACATTCTAACGTGATTTGTGTAATTTTTTTTATTTTAAGGGAAGTTCGCTGCTCACTCAGGAACTATCCAGCAACCAATAGTTACTGGAAAGAGTAAGTGTTCTTCGGAGCACCCTCACAGGTTCCAGTAAATAGAGGTTCAGGTCGCAGGGGCCCTAGGTCGAGTACGCCAGCACCATATCGGTGTGATCAGGTCGTATTGGTCGGCGTGGGCGAGTGAGTGGGGTACTCGGTAAACCGCCACCGTCAGCCTATTTTGGACATTTGGTTTGCGTAAGGGTTGGTTGAATAAAGCAACACCTTCGAACTATGGGGGCCACTTGTTCAGGTAGGGGGCGATCAACCTCGGTTCGGGTTGATTCAGTGAACCGACCAATTGGGTCGGCAAGGTATGTAATGTGTGAGAAATACGGAAGTCACACAGAAGCTTTATGTGATGAATGGGAGAGAATGACAGTACATGACGGGGAGAAATTCCCAAGAGTAGGTAGCTTCAGCACAGAAGTGTTAACGAATTTAAGGAGAAGGATATGTCTCATTAAATCAACAAAGAGACGAATCAAACATTACGATTATTTGCAGTTGTGGCAACAGGAAGGTGACATACAGAGAGGATTGGCTCAGGCGGCGGGATCTGGCTCAATCAGAAAACTGATAGCCACGGCCCCACCGCCACCATACATATCAGGAGAGAAATTGGTTGCGGAGAATGACGCACTAAGGTGTAACACACAAACACTTAGCAACTGTATAAATGTTAAAGATAATGTTAACCAATTAACCAATGCAAGTATTAACCCGTGCAAGTTGTACCCTGTTTTGAACTTTCCTCAGGAGTGTGATCAAGAAGACGAATCGGCAACAATTTCAGCGCTCTCTCTAGCAGCCACCATAGCAGAGACCACAGTAGGCACAGCTCCACCCACGAGATTAGTAACAAAGGCCCCTAGCGGAGGGATAGGTGAGGTCGTATCTACAGGTAAGTACGGCACCATACACTATGCTGAAGCCATTTCACCACAGGCTGTAGAACCCACACAGAGTGATGTTGTTAGAGTTACTCCTGTTAGGGTAATAGCTGTTCCAAATGGGAAAACTGACACATCAGGAGTCACCCCTGTGAGGAACATTGCCATGTACACCCCATTTTCCCGAATGGAATTAAGGACCATAGTGTCTGAATTCCCTGACCCTAGAAAAGACTTAGTTGCCAGTCAAAAATACATCAGAGACTTAGGTAACACTGTAGAGCCCAACAATAAAGACTGGCAGATATTGCTGAGAGCATGTTTACCCTCCAATGTTGACGCAACTCAATTTTTAGCTGATTGCGGATTAGATCAGGATGTACCTCTTACAGATGTGTACAACAAAGATAATGTAAAAAGAATAAACTTACAGTTAAAAGAGTATTTCCCAGCGGTAGTCAGATGGAACAAGATATTCTCCATTAAACAGAAGGAGTCAGAGACAGCTGCAGAGTATTTTCACAGAGTATTATCAGAAATGGCAAAATACACAGGCATAGAGGACATTAAAACAAACATAAACCATCGAGAAGTAGCAGTATCGGTACTGATGGATGGTTTAAAAGAATCATTAAAGACTAGGGTACAAACCACACAACCATGTTGGCGAGGTCTGTCTGTGGCTACTTTGAGAGAGGCTGCTATTGATCACGATAGGAACATCACCAGACACAGGGAACAACAAAGTGATAAGTTAATGGCCGTAAGTATACAGGCCCTGACCACAAGGCAGCCTTTGATTGTATCACCAAACCCTGTGGGTAAGTCAAGTGTGGTTACTTGTTATTCTTGTCATAAACAGGGACACATGGCACGAGATTGTAGAGTAAAGAATGTACGAAACTCATACCAACCCCCTAGACAACGACACGACACACGACATTGGGATCAGGGTCCGCAGAAACGGAGTTATGAGCCACATGCAGGGGAAACAAAAAGATACCCCCCGAACAGAGACTGGCAAGCCTCTGGTAGCTCCCAATTAACTCCATCACAAGTAGTTGCTGCCAGCGGGATTCAGGGAGGTCACCATACCCAATAGGGGTGTGGCCATACCTGTAATCTGCAGCCAGTAAAATTGATTGCAAGTCTTGGAAGTGAACCAGAAATTGCAATCAATGTAGCTGGTAAATCATTAAACTTTCTTGTAGACACAGGGGCGGCCAAATCAGTGATAAATTCGACAGTTGGCATGAGGACCACTGGTAGGACAATTCCAGCCGTGGGAGTAACAGGAGTAGTCCAGCATTACCCTGTTAGCAAACCAGCAGAGATTACAATAGGGCCTTTACATACCAAGCATTCCTTTTTGCTGGCTGCATCGGCACCGACCAATCTCCTGGGAAGAGACTTACTGTGTAAAATGGGGTGCGTCATTTATTGTACTCCTGAAGGTGTATTCTTGGACATACCTGAGAATCACGCTCAGGAAGTACGAGACATGTTAGACTCCCCGTCAAAATTAATGTCACATACCACTATGACAAATAGGACTCCCTCCCAAGTAGAAGAAATGACACCTCAGATACCAGAGTCACTTTGGACTAAAGATGGACAGGACACTGGATTAATGGCAAACGTAGCTCCGGTAGTTGTACAAGTAAAAGATGGTAGGATAGCTCCAAAAATCCCACAGTACCCTCTGAAGCCAGAGGTGGAGTTAGGAGTTTACCCAGTAATAGAGCGCTTGCTACAACAGGGCATTCTGGTAAGAACGTCCAGCACTGCTAATAGTCCCATCTTCCCTGTGAAAAAGAGTGGGGGGAGGGGTTACCGGCTAGTGCAGGATCTAAGGGGGATTAACAAAATAGTTGAGAGTCAGTTCCCCGTAGTGCCAAATCCAGCTGTCATCCTAATGCAAATCCCTCCCACTGCGAAATTTTTCACTGTTATTGACCTCTGCTCCGCTTTCTTTTCGGTACCTCTGCACCCTGACAGTCAATATTTGTTTGCATTTACATACAGAGGAGTCCAATACACATGGACTCGATTACCACAAGGATTCATAGATAGCCCAAGTATATTTTCTCAGGCTTTGCATGATTGTTTACAGTCTTTCCAACCAGTGAGTGGATCAGTATTAATACAGTACGTGGATGATCTACTACTGTGTTCTGATTCATTGGAGGCATCCCTGAAGGATACGAAACAGCTCCTGTTTCATCTTTCAGACACAGGACACAAGGTTTCCAAAGACAAGTTGCAATTATGCCAAACTAAGGTAAAATATTTGGGACACTGTTTAACACAAGGACTGAGACACCTGACCGCTGATAGAATTCAAGCAATTAGAGACATGACTCTGCCACAAACCCAGCAACAGATCAGAACATTTTTAGGAATGTGTGGGTATTGCCGTAACTGGATCCCAGGGTTTTCCATCCTAGCGTTACCCTTGCAGGAAATGGTCTCCTCAAACAAACCTGATCGGATTTCGCATACAGACGAGTCTGAGGCAGCATTTGAGAGACTTAAACAGTGCCTAACGCAGGCACCAGCCTTAGGTATGCCGGACTATGGGAAACCCTTTGAACTATACGGAACAGAAAGTGCTGGTTGCGCGGCAGGCGTACTAACCCAAAAGCACGGTGATGCCAGCAGGCCAGTAGCATATTACAGCGCTCAGCTAGACACGGTAGCGCGATCCCTCCCCACATGCTTGCGAAGCGTTGCTGCGATAGCATTGCTAGTAACGAAAAGCGAAGACGTCGTGCTAGGTCACAACCTCACAATTCATACACCACATGCAGTGTCAGCCTTGTTAAATTCTGCCCAAACCAGGCACGTCTCATCAGCGCGGTTTACAAGATGGGAATTGGCACTAATGGCCCCCGTAAACATCACCATAAGGAGATGCAGTGCATTAAATCCTGCAACATATCTCCCAAGTGTGTCTGGACAGACCCAAAGGGTGGAGGATGAGAGTACTGGGGAAAGAGGATTTAATACAAAGGAAGACACTCATGATTGTATGGAATATTTGACCCAAAATTTTACCGCAAGGCCTGACATCAGTGACAACCCACTGAAAGATGCAGAACTTACGTTCTACACGGACGGTAGTTGTCATAGACAGTCAGACTCGGGAGACTTGTGTACTGGATACGCAGTCGTAGATGACCAAGGCACCATAGAAGCGGAACCGCTAGGCCCACCTCACTCAGCCCAGGTTGCTGAACTGGTCGCCCTAACCAGAGCATGTGAATTGGCTAAGGGCAAATCAGCCAATATCTACACCGATTCTAGATACGCATTCGGGGTAGTCCATGATTTCGGAGCCCTATGGCACCTCCGAAATTTCATGATGGCAGCTGGTACACCGGTAGCGCATGCAGCTCACATAAAAAGGCTTCTAACAGCGATACAGGAACCCGACAGAGTGGCTGTTATCAAATGTAAAGCACATACATATAGCCAAGACCCAGTATCGCTTGGTAACAGCCGAGCAGACGAAGCAGCTAAGTTAGCAGCTGCTACCCCCAGACAGACAGACACCACACAACTGATGGTATTTAATACCATCAACACACAGAAGTTGTGTGAGATGCAAAATGTGTGTTCCACACAGGAAAAGGCAGTCTGGAGGGCAAAGGGATATGGCCAGGAGTCCTCAGGACTCTGGACGGATGGACAAGGTAAACCGGTGGCCCCCAGAGCATACCTTCCATGTTTGGCTGAAGCAGCTCACGGGCTGACTCATCTAGGCAAGGAAGGGATGTGCAAGTTGGTAAGAGCATATTGGTGCGCCCCAGGATTCTCCTCTCATGCGAGTAAAAGAGCCATGTCATGCCTTACCTGTTTGAGAAAGAATATTGGAAAGGCAATACCTACAGAACCATCCCATATCCCACCTGCCGGCGGCCCTTTCCAGGTAATACAGATTGACTTCATTCAATTACCCCCTTGTCGAAATTTGAAATATGTACTTGTTTGTATAGATGTTTTTTCAAATTGGGTCGAAGCATTTCCGGCGGCCACAAATACCGCTATGTTTACTGCTAAGAAAATTGTGCAGGAATTTGTATGTAGATATGGTATCCCTAGAATTATCGAAAGTGATAGGGGTACCCATTTTACAGGTGATGTCTTTCAAGGAATGTGTAAATTGATGGGAATTGATAGCAAGCTGCACACTCCATACCGTCCACAGGCGAGTGCGAAAGTGGAAAGAGTGAACAGCACTATTAAAAATAAACTGAGTAAAGTGATGGCAGAGACAGGATTGACATGGCCAGAAGCTTTACCCATTGTACTGTACAGCATCAGAACCACTCCCAGGTCCCCTCTTAATCTGTCTCCCTTTGAAATCTTGTTTGGTCGACAACCGCATGTTATGATTAACCCTCAGGATGATTTGAAGTGTAACAATGAAGTGACTGTAAAATACTTGATTAACATGAGTAAACAGTTAAGGAATCAAAATGATAATCTGAAGTTAGTGATTCCTGATTTACCAGATAGTAATTGTCATGACATTGAACCTGGGGATTATGTAATGATACGGAATTTTCTACGCTCAGGTTGCCTTATTGACAGATGGGAAGGACCATACCAGGTCTTATTGACTAGCACTACAGCATTGAAGGTTGCTGAGAGAGAGACTTGGGTTCATTCGTCCCACTGTAAGAAGGTCGTTGATCCAGAGAAGTCCTGTGATAAGGAACAGACGGTAGAGGTTGTATCACTAGAGTGTCTGTTCCAGGAGGACTAAGGCGGCACCTGAGCATCGAGAACCACAAGATCAAAAGCAGTTGTCGATCCCCTGTTCCCTTTTTTTTTTTTTTTCTCCACTTCCCATCCCCTCTCCCTCAAATTATTTTTCTCCCCTTCTCATTCTTCTTCGTCTCCTCCTAAGATGGACTTGCCCCAAGAGACTGTGATCCGGATTTTCCTGTTGACCATGATGTTGACCAGAGCAGTCTGTTCCGGCGAGAGTACCATGGAGGTCGAGAGAGGTTCTGGAATGGGTTCTGATGATAAAGATGGAGGCGTAGTTTTCCAAGAACAACTTAACCAACAAGTAAAGGCGAGTATCAGAAAACGATCCGATAGCATTGACCATAGAAGGAATTGTGAAGGATTGTTAGCTGAAGAAAACGGTATCTGTAGGCTCTGTAACAATGTCATTGAGGATGGGTGCATTAAGAAATGCCAATCCAGTTTTAATATCCATATGGACCGGCATCCATTGAGTGACTATCACTCCTTAGTGGGTAATGTGTTAAACAAAACGGATTGTTGGGTATGCTCTCAAGTACCTCAGGGTCATAGCAAATCAGGGCTAGTACCATTTCCTTTAACGATAGAGGAGGTACTTGAGTTAAATGGTGGGAGACCGGTGGACCGGAGGTTTAATATCTCCAGCCCTCCTAGTTTGAAGCTCCACCAATACCATGTGGATAGGTCCCTATTATGTTTCAACATCTCCAATCCCCGAAAGCCGGGAAATTGGGAAGTGTCATGGAGTAACCACACCATGACCTTTTCGCATAGAGCAGATAGAATGCCTACAGAAACAGAGCTTGTACGCCACATAGCCAGTAGAGGAAAATCTTTCCGGTATAGGTATACCTTAGGAAATAGGGTTACTAGAGTTGGAGAGGTATCACCAGGATACTGTGCACATATCGTACAACCTGATACGTGTACTAAGCAGATGGAAGAATTAGGGTTAGGAGATTTCACATGGAAGGTGTGTAATATGGTTATGTCCTACTCCGTCCCATATGTTCTCCCCGATGATGCATATTTCATATGCGGGAGAAAGGCGTACAAGTGGCTTGCCCCAAACTCTGAAGGATTGTGTTATATTGGAAAAGTACTGCCTGAAGTAATGACTGTATCACATGACAAAATGAAAGACATACACCGTGGTGCCCAAGCTCCTTATACTCACACCCATTACGAGCACGTTGTTAAAAGGCACCTGATAGAGAAGACAGAGCATCCGGCCTCTGATCTGATAAGTGAATCCACCGGGATTCAATTCTTAATCGCGTTAGATTTCACCCGCACCGCCAGAGGAGTGCTGAATTATAAATACATATCTGCGCTCGCAAACTTGTTAGATAATATCACTGAAATGTATGATGACACGTTTAGGTATACTGGAAGAGAACTTCAGGCTTACAAAACAGAACTGGTACAGCATAGAATGGTTCTCAATTACCTCACAGCAGTGACAGGCGGATATTGTGTCACACTGGCAACACAATACGGCGTGAAATGTTGCACATATATTACGAATAGCACCGAGGATCCGGTCGAGGTCATAGACCAAAAGATGGACGATATTCTCCAATTGAAGTGGGAATTTCGCAGGAGACACAATCTCACTCTTGCTGCTGTAGGTAATGAGCTGACTGGTTGGGTGTCATGGTTGAACCCGCGAAATTGGTTTTCTGGTTTAGGAGAATGGGCTCAAGGAGTCATAATGGATGTTGGGAAGTTTCTCCTATGTATCTTAGGTGTTGTCATATCGATTGGATTGATATTTAGATGCGGTCAGGCTTTAATGAAGTGCAAACATCGTACAAGGGTAATGAGTTTGAGGAGTGGGGAAACTGTAATTCCAATGGACTTGATTTACGACCCAAATGTAGAAACAATGATGTGATGAAAATGCGATTTCTACGGTCCGTTTCTTTCACCTGTTTTTCCGTTTTCTCCAAGGTAACAAGACCCACTTGGACGAGGAATTTGATGAGCCGATATACAGACAACAGAGGGATTAAAGAAGAAGTTTGACAACCTGATACACAGATTTTTGATGAACTATGCCATGGATCCCCAGTTTCCCTAGAAATTTTAAAATTACGCTAGCCCAACACTTTTGTAAATCTATGGACATTGACAGCTTTGCTCGCACCTTATGAGCAAAAGCACAAAGAAGACTGCATTCAACAGACACCAAACAAGACCTCAATCGACGACTGTACATTTACCTGACATAGAATACCACCGCATTTACCGTAATTATGTCTTTTCTTCATTTCTACAACCCTCAGGTAATGACACACATAGTCGATAGGGAATACAGGCACAGATATCAGCAATCACATATCTCCCCCATTCATGTATCATCAACTAAAATGTGCTCCCCCATTTTGTTACAACCAAAGCCGAAAAGAGCTCGGTAAAGTTTGACAGCCCATCCACAGACCCGTACCACGGGATAAGAAGGAATTCACATGTATACTTCGCAATACCTCGAAGCTTGATTTAAAACACGTACGGCACGATGATACATGACCCCCAAGCACAGATTCATACACACATGCTTCTGCTATCTCACTAGGTCATACCCTTTTCCTACCTTCTCCTCTCCTCCCCTACCCAACCATGTAAATGTATTAACCCCTGACATATATTTTTCTCTTTTGAAATGTTTTAGAAGGTGGCAGTTATTATTGACTGCCAAAGGGTGGACTGTCAAAGTCAGAAAAATATCTCTATACACACTGCCATATTTGCACCTCATTCTGGTCCGCGTTGCGCATGCGTGCGCTCTCCCGTGCGTGCGCATACTCACAGTCGCGGGCACTCGCAGGCGCACGGTATGCGTATTTACGGTAGAGTTTATGTGATCGTAGCGTGCGACTCAATCGTTACATATTTTCAGTAATAATGTATTTTGTAGATCATGGTCCCTTTGATAGATTCTGAAAGTTTAGTTAATATAGCATGTTCCTGAACAGAGAGATCCCTCTTTGTATTGTACGAAGGGTCTAACAGGGGTCATACAGTGGTGTTTGGTACCCATCGGAAGAGTATTTAAATAGCAATATTCCGGTGTTGGTTTGGAGCGGATTAATCGCTCATGCGAATAGTTATGGACATAAGAAGTTTATGTCCATTTACTATTATTTGTTCTTATTTAGTCATGCGGCGGGAAACTCAGTATCCCACCCACCTGAACAGTTGGAAGCAGTCACAGCCCACCTGTATGAATCAACCTATGACCTTTTGTTATAATGCGAAGCCGAATTCCTGTGTCCAATGAACAATGAGATTGTAGGGACCATTGAATTGTATTGTGTGTGGGGCATAAATAGGCAGGCCGACCATATCCAGTTCACTCTCTTCAACGGTTCTCATTGCTGATAATCGGGAGCTGGATATCGAGGCGCATGCGATCGTTTCCCCTTGTGCGTAAGTGTTTCTCCGCAATCATATTGATCTTCTTGTTATTCCGAGCCAATCTCTCTCAATTTCTCTCTCTCTCTCTCTCCTTCTCTTTCTCTCTCATTTTCCCTTAAATTGTATTGTATTGTATTTCCTGTGTAGTTATCTGGTTAGGTAGTCTATGTTATATTGTAGTGTATGACTTGTATTGTGTTTAACTCTTTTGCAAGTATAGCATTCATAATATATATTTTAGGCGTTGGACCCTGAGTACGGTATCTGAGTGTTTCTTATAGTATTAAGTATTCTCAGAGCGTCGGTGACGCTCGAACAGCTTTAAAGGTAATAAGGTTATACTGTGTTGCATTTACACTCTAACATTACACTAAGGTTTTACTGCACAATACACTGTTTATGGTTTAGATACAAAGGTTTAATATAGTGAGCGTCAGCGCCGCTGGTGATCTCCTCGTGGTCCCGAGCGTCCGCTACGCTATAGCGAATCATTACGTTAGTTAACAGCCAATAACGTGCCTGCCTGTGATCTCTTGGCCGTGAGTGAACGTGACGCTTGAGCGTCTCGATCACGGCAAAGCGATTGTTACGCAACTAGCGTACCCTTACGGTACTTCATACGTAGATAGCGTACAGTGTTCTTAGACCTCATAAAGGGTATTATATACGATAAATATTTAGCTTTATCACACTGGATATAGAATGTGCTGATTTTTTAATCCCATTACAAAGAGATTACTCTGTATCATTACAATGCTGCATGTATTCCGGAGCACTCAGTGCTCCTTGGAACATTGTGACTTGCTATATGACAAGTTCCCCTGGAGAATGTTACGTGTAAGCAAGAAATCACTTTGCACCATTACAGAAACAGACTGGTCCTGTAGATCAATGAAGAGGCAGTGAAGTCCTCCAAACCTGCTCTGTGTTCCAGGCTGCCCTTTATGACATTAATATAAGTGATGCGCAGTGATAGCAAAGGGCCAATTCAGACATACCATTAGAACAGTTATTCACATACTGTCCCACAGCCAGTGGATTACGCGGCGAGCTGGTCAGCCAGGTGGAATCACACATTTTCAATGGTCCTAGCTGGTCTCTCCTGCTGCAAGACCTGAGACACAAATATTACACTGGCGATTAGATGTCTATGTAAAACACTTCTCATGCGTTCTGCATTTCTCTACCACTCTCCCATTGTCCCCTATCCCAACCAATTCTCAATGGTCTATTCCAAGGAATGGAGGCAATTTGCTTTTCTCTATCGTCCTAAGTGGATGCTGGGGTTCCTGAAAGGACCATGGGGAATAGCGGCTCCGCAGGAGACAGGGCACAAAAAAGTAAAGCTTTTACCAGATCAGGTGGTGTGCACTGGCTCCTCCCCCTATGACCCTCCTCCAGACTCCAGTTAGATTTTGTGCCCGAACGAGAAGGGTGCAATCTAGGTGGCTCTCCTAAAGAGCTGCTTAGAGAAAGTTTAGCTTAGGTTTTTTACTTTACAGTGAGTCCTGCTGGCAACAGGATCACTGCAACGAGGGACTTAGGGGAGAAGTAGTGAACTCACCTGCGTGCAGAGTGGATTTGCTGCTTGGCTACTGGACACTAGCTCCAGAGGGACGATCACAGGTACAGCCTGGATGGTCACCGGAGCCGCGCCGCCGGCCCCCTTGCAGACGCTGAAGAGAGAAGAGGTCCAAAATCGGCGGCTGAAGACTCCTGAGTCTTCATAAAGGTAGCGCACAGCACTGCAGCTGTGCGCCATTTTCCTCTCAGCACACTTCACACAACAGTCACTGAGGGTGCAGAGCGCTGGGGGGGGCGCTCTGAGAGGCAAATAAAAACCTTATTAGAGGCAAAAAATACCTCACATATAGCCCACAGAGGCTATATGGAGATATTTAACCCCTGCCTAACTTCAAAAATAGCGGGAGACGAGCCCGCCGTAAAAGGGGCGGGGCCTATCTCCTCAGCACACAGCGCCATTTTCTCTCACAGAAAAGCTGGAGAGAAGGCTCCCAGGCTCTCCCCTGCACTGCACTACAGAAACAGGGTTAAAACAGAGAGGGGGGGCACTGATTTTGGCGATATTGTATATATATAAAAGATGCTATAAGGGAGAAACACTTATATAAGGTTGTCCCTATATAATTATAGCGTTTTTGGTGTGTGCTGGCAGACTCTCCCTCTGTCTCCCCAAAGGGCTAGTGGGTCCTGTCCTCTGTCAGAGCATTCCCGGTGTGTGTGCTGTGTGTCGGTACGTGTGTGTCGACATGTATGAGGACGATGTTGGTAAGGAGGCGGAGAAATTGCCTGTAATGGTGATGTCACTCTCTAGGGAGTCGACACCGGAATGGATGGCTTATTTAGAGAATTACGTGAGAATGTCAACACGCTGCAAGGTCGGTTGACGACATGAGACGGCCGACAATCTATTAGGACCGGTCCAGGCGTCTCAGAAACACCGTCAGGGGTTTTTAAAAACGCCCATTTACCTCAGTCGGTCGACACAGACACAGACACGGACACTGAATACAGTGTCGACGGTGAATAAACAAACGTATTTCTCATTAGGGCCACACGTTAAGGGCAATGAAGGAGGTGTTACGTGTTTCTGATACTACAAGTACCACAAGAAAGGGTATTATGTGGGAGTGGAAAAAACTACCTGTAGTTTTTCCTGAATCAGATAAAATAAAATGAAGTGTGTGATGATGCGTAGGGTTACCCCGATAGCAAATATTGGCGTTATACCCTTTCCCGCCAGAAATTAGGGTACGTTGGGAAACACCCCTTAGGGTGATAAGGCGCTCACACGCTTATCAAGTGGCGTTACCGTCTCCAGATACGGCCGCCCTCAAGGAGCCAGCTGATAGGAAGCTGGAAAAATATCCTAAAAAGTATATACACACATACGGTGGTTATACTGCGACCAGCGATCGCCATCAGCCTGGAGATGCAGTGCTGGGTTGGCTTGGTCGGATTCCCTGACTGAAAATATTTTATTCATGTAGAGCATTTAATAGGATGCATTCTATATATATGTATGTGAGATGCACAGAGGGATATTTGCTCTCTGGCATCAAGATAAGTGCGTTGTCCATATCTCCCAGAAGATGTCAGGGACACGACAGTGGTCAGGTGATACAGATCCCATACGGCAGATGGAAGTATTGCTGTATAAAGGGAAGGAGTTATTTGGGGGTCGGTCCATCGGACCTGGGGACCACAGCAACAGCTGGGAAATCCAACCTTTTTTACCCCAAGTTACATCTCAGCTAAAAAAGACACCGTCTTTTCAGCCTCAATCTTTCCTTTCCCATGAGGGCATGCAGGCAAAAGGCCAGTCATATCTGCCCAGACATAGAGGTAAGGGAAGTAGACTGCAGCAGGCAGCCCTTTCCCAGGAAAAGAAGCCCTCCACCGCGTCTGCCAAGTCCTCAGCATGACGCTGGGGCCGTGCAAGCGGACTCAAGGTGGGGGGGTAGTCTCAAGAGTCTCAGGGCGCAGTGGGATCACTCGCAAGTTGACCCCTAGATCGTACGAGTATTATCCCAGGGGTAAAGATTGGAGAGTCGAGACATCTTCTCCTCGCAGGTTCCTGAAGTCTGCTTTACCAACGGCTCCCTCCGACAGGGAGGCAGCATTGGAAACAATTCACAAGCTGTATATCCAGCAGGTGATAATCAAAGTACCCCTCCTACGACAAGGAAAAGGGTATTATTTTTCCACACTATATTGTGGTACTGAAGCCAGACGGCTTGGTGACACATAGTCTAAATCTAAAATGTTTGAACACTTACATAAAAGGTTCAAATCGAGATAAAGTCACTCAGAGCAGTGATAGCGAACCGGAAAAAAGGGGACTATATGGTGTCCCTGGACATCAAGGATTACCTCCATGTCCAAATTTTGTCCTTCTCATCAAGGGTACCTCTGGTTCGTGGTACAGAACTGTCAATATCAGTTTCAGACGATGCCGTTTGAATTATCCACGGCACCCCGGGCCTTTTTACCAAGGTAATGGCCGAAAAGATGTTTCTTCAAAGAAAAAAGGCATCTAAATTATCCCTTACTTGCACGACCTAAAAAGGGCAAGTTCCAGAGAACAGTTGGAGGTCGGAAGAGCACTATCTAAAGTAGTTCTTCGACGGCACGACTGGATTCTAAATATTCCAAGAATCGCAGCTGTTTTCCGACGATACGTCTGCTGTTCCTAGGGATGATTCTGGACACAGTTCAGAAAAAGGTTTTTCTTCCCGAGGAAAAAGCCAAGGAGTTATCCGACCTGTCAGGAACCTCCTAAAACCAGGAAAGGTGTCTGTACATCAATGCACAGGAGTCCTGGGAAAAATGGTGGCTTTTTACGAAGCAATTCCATTCGGCAGATTCCATGCAAGAATTTTCCAAAGGGATCTGTTGGACAAATGGTCAGGGTCGCATCCTCAGATGCACCTGCGAATAACCCTGTCGCCAAGGACAAGGGTATATCTTCTGTGGTGGTTGCAAAAGGCTCATCTATTGGAGGGCCGCAGATTCGGCATACAGGATTTGATCCTGGTGACCACGGACGCCAGCCTGAGAGGTTGGGGAGCAGTCACACAAGGAAGAAACTTCCAGGGGGTATGGACGAACCTGGAAAAGTCTCTTCACATAAACATTCTGGTACTAAGAGCAATCTAAAATGCTCTAAGCCAGGCGGAACCACTCCTGCAAGGAAAACCGGTGTTGATTCAGTCGGACAACATCACGGCGGTCGCCCATGTAAACAGACAGGGCGGCACAAGAAGCAGGAGTGCAATGGCAGAAGCTGCCAAGATTCTTCGCTGGGCGGAGAATCACGTAATAGCACTGTCAGCAGTGTTCTTCCCGGGCGTGGACAACTGGGAAGCAGACTTCCTCAGCAGACACGATATTCACCCGGGAGAGGGGGGTCTTCATCCAGAAGTCTTCCACATGCTAATAAACTGTTGGGAAAGACCAATGGTAGACATGATGGCGTCTCGCCTCAACAAGAAACTGGACAAGTATTGCGCCAGGTCAAGAGATCCACAGGCAATAGCTGTGGACGCACTGGTAACACCTTGGGTGTACAAATCAGTATATGTGTTTCCTCCTCTGCCTCTCATACCAAAGGTATTGAAGATTATACGGTGAGGAGGAGTAAGAACAATACTAGTGGCTCCGGATTGGCCAAGAAGGACTTGGTACCCGGAACTTCAAGAGTTGGTCACGGACGACCCGTGCCCTCTACTTCTGAGAAGGGACCTGCTACAACAGGGTCCCTGTCTCTTTCAAGACTTACCGCGGCTGCGTTTGACGGCATGGCGGTTGAACGCCAGATCCTAAAAGGGAAAGGCATTCCAGAAGAAGTCATTCCTACCTTGATTAAGGCAAGGAAGGAAGTCACCGCGAAACATTATCACCGCATTTGGCGAAAATATGTCGCGTGGTGCGAGGATCGGAGTGTTCCGACGGAGGAATTTCAACTGGGTCGTTTCCTACATTTCCTACAATCAGGATTGTCTAGGGGTCTCAAATTGAGATCTATTAAGGTTCAAATTTCGGCCCTGTCAATATTCTTCCAAAAAGAATTGGCCTCAGTTCCTGAGGTACAGACTTTTGTTAAAGGAGTACTGCATATACAGCCTCCTGTGGTGCCTCCGGTGGCACCGTGGGATCTAAATGTAGTTTTAGATTTCCTCAAATCCCATTGGTTTGAACCATTGAAAAAGGTGGATTTTAAATATCTCACATGGAAAGTGACTATGTTACTGGCCCTGGCTTCCGCCAGGAGAGTATCTAAATTGGCGGCTTTATCTTATAAAAGCCCTTATCTAATCTTCCATTCGGATAGGGCAGAACTGAGGACTCGTCCGCATTTTCTCCCTAAGGTGGTATCAGCGTTTCACCTGAACCAACCTATTGTGGTGCCTGCGGCCACTGGCGACTTGGAGGACTCCAAGTTGTTGGACGTTGTCAGAGCCTTAAAAATATACATTTCAAGGACGGCTGAAGTCAGAAAATCTGACTCGCTGTTGATACTATATGCACCCAACAAGTTGGGTGCCCCTGCTTCTAAGCAGACGATTGCTCGTTGGATTTGTAACACAATTCAACTTGCTCATTCTGTGGCAGGCCTGCCACAGCCTAAATCTGTTAAGGCCCATTCCACAAGGAAGGTGGGCTCATCTTGGGCGGCTGCCCGAGGGGTCTCGGCATTACAATTCTGTCGAGCAGCTACGTGGTCGGGGGAAAACACGTTTGTAAAATTCTACAAATTTGATACCCTGGCAAAAGAGGACTTGGAATTCTCTCATTCGGTGCTGCAGAGTCATCCGCACTCTCCCGCCCGTTTGGGAGCTTTGGTATAATCCCCATGGTCCTTTCAGGAACCCCAGCATCCACTTAGGACGATAGAGAAAATAAGAATTTACTTACCGATAATTCTATTTCTCGGAGTCCGTAGTGGATGCTGGGCGCCCATCCCAAGTGCGGATTATCTGCAATACTGTACATAGTTATTGTTAACAAATTCGGGTTATATTGTTAAGGAGCCATCTTTAAGAGGCTCTTTCTGTTATCATACTGTTAACTGGGTTTAGATCACAAGTTGTACGGTGTGATTGGTGTGGCTGGTATGAGTCTTACCCGGGATTCAAATTGCCTCCCTTATTGTGTACGCTCGTCCGGGCACAGTACCTAACTGGAGTCTGGAGGAGGGTCATAGGGGGAGGAGCCAGTGCACACCACCTGATCTGGTAAAAGCTTTACTTTTTTGTGCCCTGTCTCCTGCGGAGCCGCTATTCCCCATGGTCCTTTCAGGAACCCCAGCATCCACTACGGACTCCGAGAAATAGAATTATCGGTAAGTAAATTCTTATTATTTCAACACATACATGGCTCCTTTGTCAGACTGCAACATTGTACACATACACGGCTTCTCTGTCAGATAAGATTGTACACATACATGGGTTCTCTGTCAGACAAGATTGTACACATACACGGGTCCTCTGTCAGACTGCAAGATTGTACACATACACGGCTTCTCTGTCAGACAAGATTGTACACATACATGGCTCCTTTGTCAGACAAGATTGTACACATACACGGGTCCTCTGTCAGACAAGATTGTACATATACACGGCTCCTCTGTAAAACAAGATTGTACATATACACGGATCCTCTGTAAAACAAGATTGTACACATACACGGGTCCTCTGTCAGACTGCAAGATTGTACACAAACACGGCTCCTCTGTCATACAAGATTGTGCACATACACGGCTCCTCTGTCAGACAAGATTGTACACATACACGGCTTCTCTGTCAGACAAGATTGTACACATACACGGGTCCTCTGTCAGACAAGAATGTACACATACACAGCTCCTCTGTCAGACAAGATTGTACACATACATGGCTCCTTTGTCAGACAAGATTGCACACATACACGGGTCCTCTGTCAGACAAGATTGTACATATACACGGCTTTTCTGTCAGACAAGATTGTACACATACACAGGTCCTCTGTCAGACAAGATTGTACACATACACGGCTCCTCTGTCAGACAAGATTGTACACATACACGGGTGCTCTGTCAGACAAGAATGTACACATACAATACACAAAGTGGAAAGCTGCTCAATCAGATTGTAATGTCACTCAGGTGCTAAAAGGGGAGGGGTAATTCTAAAACACAGAATTACCCCTCCCCTTTTAGCACCTGAGTGACATTACAATCTGATTGAGCAGCTTTCCACTTTGTGTATTGTATATAGAGAGGCATAAATGGGTCAGCATTAGGAGGGATTGCTGACTCCAGAAGTGCCATAGGGGAAGCCAGGGGTATCCCCAGGTAAGCTGGCTCTTAGATGCTGTAGGTGCCATTACCATGTGGCCTTACACTGGGAATTTAACCCAGATATATTTGTAATTATTTATGGGGTGGGTGTGGGGTGCGGTGGCCCCTGTGTCGGTATGGCTGGGCTGCTTCAGGTCGGCACACCCTAACACTTTATTAACACTTATTATTTTTCCTATCACTTTGTATATATTATTTTAATCACACCACTTACATAGCACTTCTGTGCTTCTTATTAACCCCTATTAATTCTCACCTGTGTGCTGACCTGGGGTGGCCGACCTGTGCCGACATCGTGGGGTCCTGCGCCTCAGGCCCATACCTAGTATTAGGGACCCCCAGTGACGGAGAAGCCTTGTCGATCGGCCTGGGGGCTTAACCCTATATCTGCAGATATACGCAACTAAGATCTCCGTATTATCTGACTATTATTATATAGTAATATTATTCACTCGGTGTGCATTAGGGAACACAGTTTTTTTCCTACAAAGAATGTACACATACACAGCTCCTCTGTCAGACAAGATTGTACACATACATGGCTCCTTTGTCAGACAAGATTGTACACATACACGGGTCCTCTGTCAGACAAGATTGTACATATACACGGCTCCTCTGTAAAACAAGATTGTACACATACACGGGTCCTCTGTCAGACTGCAAGATTGTACACAAACACGGCTCCTCTGTCATACAAGATTGTGCACATACACAGCTCCTCTGTCAGACAACATTGTACACATACACGGCTTCTCTGTCAGACAAGATTGTACACATACATGGCTCCTTGGTCAGACTGCAAAATTGTACACATACAAGGGCTCCTCTGTTAGACAAGATTGTACACAAACACGGCTCCTCTGTCAGACAAGATTGTACACATATACGGGTCCTCTGTCAGACTGCAAGATTGTACACAAACACGGCTCCTCTGTCATACAAGATTGTACACATACACAGCTCCTCTGTCAGACAAGATTGTGCACATACACGGCTCCTCTGTCAGACAAGATTGTACACATACACGGCTTCTCTGTCAGACAAGATTGTACACATATACGGCTCCTTTGTCAGACTGCAAGATTGTACACGTACACGGCTCCTCTGTCAGACAAGATTGTACACATACATGGCTTCTCTGTCAGACAAGATTGTACACATATACGGGTCCTCTGTCAGACAAGATTGTATACCTACACCTGTCCTCTGTCAGACAAGATTGTACACATACACGGCTCCTCTGTCAGACAAGATTGTACACATACACGGCTTCTCTGTCAGACAAGATTGTACACATACACGGCTCCTTTGTCAGACTGCAAGATTTGTACACGTACACGGCTCCTCTGTCAGACAAGATTGTACACATACACGGCTTCTCTGTCGGACAAGATTGAACACATACACGGCTTCTCTGTCAGACAACATTGTACACATACACCGGTCCTCTGTCAGACAAGATTGTACATATACACGGCTCCTCTGTCAGACAAGATTGTACACATGAACAACAGGCTTTGTAATTGTAAAAACAACAAAGTGTTTTGGTATTACCACTGTGGTTAATGTGGTCAGAATTTACACTCTGAGCTGTAAGACAATGGCTAAAAAAGGCAAGCTTATATATAAAGTATTATCATGTGGCCTTACACTGGGCTATTAGACCCAGACATATTTGTCATTATTTATGGGGTAGGTTTGGGGTGCGATTTTACCTGTGTTGGTATGGCTGGGCTGCTTCAGGTTGGCACACCCTAACACTTTATTAACACTTATGTTTTTCCCTGTCACATTGTATATATTTTTGTATTATTTTAATCACACCTCACTTACATAGCACTTATGTGCTTCTTATTAACCCTTACTAATTTTCACCTGTGTGCTGCCCTGGGGTAGCCGACCTGTGCCGACATGATGGTGTCCCGCACTCTGGACCCACACCTAGTATTAGGGACCCCCAGTGACAGAGACGCCTTGCCGTTCGGTCTGGGGGCTTAACCCTATATCTGCAGATATACGCAACTAAGATCTCTGTATTATCTGATTATTATGTAGTGTTATTTCTCACTCAGTGTGCATTAGGGATAGCTATGTTTTCTCTTACCCAGAATTACCCCTCCCTTTTAGCACCTGAGTGACATCACAATCTGAGCAGTTTACAAATAAATGTGCATTATGTATAAAGTATGTTTGTATGAGTGTGGTATAAAAAGTTGATATTCAGAATGTCAACAAGGACAGCATGTCAGCATGTCAACACTAACAATGTTGACCCTGACTGAATGTCTGTGTTGTGAAAGTAGACAGTCAACAATGCTATTTTCCATTCACCTTTCTAACCCTAACCACAGATTAACCCTTGGTGGACATCAATGAGGAACCCTCTCAGCACAGGATACAGAAATCTTGCACCAATGATAAATGACAAACACTTTGGAACATTGATATTCCAGTGACTTGTTTTCATTTTTCTCCAGTTACAGTGCATCCGGAAAGTATTCACAGCGCTTCACTTTTTCCACATTTTGTTGTTACAGCCTTATTCCAAAATGGAATAAATTCATTTTTCCCCTCAAAATTCTACCCCATAATGACAACGTGAAAAAAATGTTTTTGAGATTTTTGCAAATTAATTAGAAATAAAAAACTAAGAAATCACATGTATATAAGTATTCACAGCCTTTGCTCAATACTTTGTTGATGCACTTTTGGCAGCAATTACAGCTTCAAGTCTTTTTAAATATGATGCCACGAGCTTGGCACACCTATCTTTGGGCAGTTTCGCCCATTCCTCTTTGCAGCACCTCTCAAACTCCATCAGGTTGGATGGGAAGCGTCAGTGCACAGCCATTTTCAGATCTGTCCAGAGATGTTCAATCGGATTCAAGTCTGGGCTCTGGCTGGACCACTCAAGGACATTCACAGAGTTGTCCTGAAGCTACTCCTTTGATGTCTTGGCTGTGTGCTTAGGGTCGGTGTACTGCAGAAAGATGAACCGTCGCCCAAGTCTGAGTTTAAGAGCGCTCTGGAGCAGGTTTTTATCCAGGATGTCTCTGTACATTGCTGCATTCATCTTTCCCTCTATCCTGACTAGTCTCCCAGTTCCTGCCGCTGAAAAACATCCCCTCAGCATGATGCTGCCACCACCATGCTTCACTGTAGGGATGGTATTGGACTGGTGATGAGCGGTGCCTGGTTTCCTCCAAACATGACGCCTGGCATTCAACCAAAGAGTTCAATCTTTGTCTCATCAGACCAGAGAATTTTGTTTCTCATGGTCTGAGAGGCCTTCAGGTGCATTTTGGCAAACTCCAGGCGGGCTGCCATGTGCTTTTTACTAAGGAGTGGCTTCCGTCTGGCCACTCTACCATACAGGACTGATTGGTGGATTGCTGCAGAGATGGTTGTCCTTCTGGAAGGTTCTGCTCTCTCCACAAAGGAATGCTGTGGCTCTGACAGAGTGACCATCGGGTTCCTGCTCACCTCCCTGACTAGGGCCCTTCTCCCCCCGATTGCTCAGTTTAGACGGCCGGCCAGCTCTAGGAAGAGTCATGGTGGTTCCGAACTTCTTCCATTTACGGATGATGGAGGTCACTGTGCTCATTGGGACTTTCAAAGCAGCAGATATTTTTCTGTACCCTTCTCCAGATTTGTGCCTCAGGACAATCCTGTCTCGAAGGTCTGCAGACAATTCCTTTGACTTCATGCTTGGTTTGTGCTGTCAAGTGTGGGACTTTATATAGACAGGTGTGTGCCTTTCCAAATCATGTCCAATCAACTGAATTTACCACAGGTGGACTCCAATTAAGCTGTATGAACATCTCAAGGATGAACAGTGGAAACAAGATGCACCTGAGTTAAATTTTGAGCTTCATGGCAAAGGCTGTGAATACTTATGTACATGTGATTTCTTTGTTTTTTATTTTTAATAAAGTTGCAAAAATCTCAAAAAAATAGAATTTTGAGGAAAAAATAGGATTTTAATGACCTAACGGTAAATCCTTTTCTCGTAGTCCATAGAGGATGCTGGGGTCCACATTAGTACCATGGGGTATAGACGGGTCCACTAGGAGCCATGGGCACTTTAAGAGTTTAATAGTGTGGGCTGGCTCCTCCCTCTATGCCCCTCCTACCAGACCCAGTCTAGAAACTGTGCCCGAGGAGACGGACATACTTCAAGAGAAGGCAATACACAGATAGTGGTGAGATTCACACCAGCTCACACATAACAAGGCAAACCAAGCTAACCTGCTTGAAACATTTCAGCAACAGCTGAACAACAGTACTTAACCAAGTAACAAGGCAATACTGAACCAAGTAACAACTGCAGGAAAACGAAGCGCTGGGCGGGCGCCCAGCATCCTCTATGGACTATGAGAAAAGGATTTACTGGTAGGTAATTAAAATCCTATTTTCTCTTACGTCCTAGAGGACGCTGGGGTCCACATTAGTACCATGGGGATGTATCAAAGCTCCCAGTACGGGATTGACCAAATGTTAGGTCCTTAGAGGCCAAAATATCGGACTTGTAGAACTTAGCAAACGTGTTCGACCCTGACCAAGTTGCTGCTCGGCAAAGTTATAAAACTGAGACACCCCGGGCAGCCGCCCAGGAAGAACCCACTTTACGAGTAGAGTGAGCCTTAACAGATTTTGGACACGGCAAGCCTGCCGTAGAATAAGCATGCTGGATAGTGAACCTGATCCAGCGAGAAATCGTCTGTTTAGAAGCAGGACACCCAATCTTGTTGGGGTCATAAAGGACAAACAGAGTCCGACTTTCTGTGACGAGTTCCCTTCACATAAATCTTCAAAGCCCTCACAACATCCAAGGACTTTGAGGTAATCGAGGAGTCAGTAGTCACTGGCACCACAATATGTTGGTTGATATGAAAAGCCGACACAACCTTCGGAAGAAATTGCTGACGCGTCCTGAGCTCAGCTCTATCTTCATGGAAAATTAAGTAGAGGCTTTTGCAGGACAAAGCCCCCAATTCAAACACACGCCTAGCAGAAGCTAATGCCAATAGTGTGACCGCCTTCCTAGTGAGAAACTTGACCTCAATCTTCTGTAAAGGCTCGAACCAATCTGATTGCAGGAACTGCAACACCAAGTTAAGATCCCAAGGAGGCACAAAGGGAGGCTGGATGTGCAGCATCCCTTTCAAGAAAGTCTGAACCTCAGGGAGGGCAACCAACTGTTTCTGGAAGAAAATGGACAAGGCCGAAATCTGGACTTTTATGGAGCCCAAACGTAGGCCCACATCCTCACCTGCTTGCAGGAAAAGGAGAAACCGCCCAAGTTGAAACTTCACCGTAGGAAACTTCTAGGATTCACACCAAGACACATACTTTTTCCAAATGCGATGGTAATGTTTAGACATTACTCCTTTCCTAGCCTGGATCAGGGTAGGAATAATCTTTTTTGGAATGCCTTTCCGAGCTAAGATCTGGCGTTCAACCTCCATGCCGTCAAATGTAGCCGTGGTAAGTCTTGATAAGCGAACGGCCCCTGTTGCAGAAGGTTCGCCCGAAGAGGAAGAAGCCTCGGATCTTCCAGCAGTAACTCCAGAAGATCCGCGTACCAAGCCCTTCTTGGCCAGTCCGGAGCAATGAGAATCGCCTGAACTCTTGTTCTTTTTATAAGTTTTAGAATCCTTGGGATGAGTGGGAGCAGAGGGAACACATACACCGACTGGAAGATCCACGGAGCCACCAGTGCGTCCACCGCCACTGCCTGTGGGTCTCTCGACCTGGAACAGTACCTGCGAAGCTTCTTGTTGAGGTGGGAGGCCATCATGTCTAAGTGAGGTACGTCCCACAGAATTGTCACTTCTGCGAACACCTCTGGGTGGAGTCCCCACTCTCCTGGATGGAGATTGTGTCTGCTGAGGAAGTCCGCTTCCCAATTGTCCACTCCTGGAATGAAGATTGCTGACAGCGCCATCGTGTGTCTTTCTGCCCAGAGGAGGATCTTTGTTACCTCTGTCATTGCAGCTCTGCTCTTTGTTCCGCCTTGTCGGTTGATGTAGGCCACCGTCGTTACATTGTCCGACTGCACCTGAATGGCCTGACTTTGCAGAAGATGTGCCACTTGTAGAAGGCCGTTGAATACGGCTCTCAGTTCCAGAATGTTTATAGGAAGGATAGATTCCAGACTTTACCAGCTTTCTTGGAAGTTTTCCCCTTGGGTTACCGTGCCCCAACCTCTGAGACTTGCATCCGTGGTTAGAAGGATCCAGTTCTGAAACCCGCACCTGCGGCCCTCGAGAAGGTGAGGTATTTGCAGCCACCATAGGAGTGAAATCCTGGCTTTCGGCGACAGACGTATCCACTGGTGCATGTGTAGGTGGGATCCCGACCTCTTGTCCAGAAGATCCAGTTGGAAGGACCGTGCATGAAATCTTCCGTACTGTAGAGCCTCGTAGGAGGCAACCATCTTCCCCAGTAGATGAATGCACTGATGAACAGATACCCGGGTAGGCTTCAAGACATCCCGGACCATTGTTTGTATCACCAACGCTTTCTCCAGTGGTAGAAATACCCTCTGCACTTCCGTGTCGAGGATCATCCCTAGGAAAGACAATCTCCTTGTCGGCTCCAAATGTGACTTTGGAAGATTTAGGATCCAACCATGATCCCGGAGCAGTCGAGTTGTGAGAACAATGGACTGCAACAACTTCTCCCTGGATGATGCTTTTATCAGCAGATCGTCCAGATATGGAATTATGTTCACTTACTGCTTGCGGAGTAGAAGCATCATCTCTGCCATTACTTTGGTGAACACACTCGGTGCCATGGACAGGCCAAATGGCAGCGCCTGGAACTGAGAGTGACAGGCCAACAGCGCAAACCTGAGATAAGCCTGGTGTGGCGGCCAAATAGGAATGTGAAGGAATGCATCCTTGATATCTAAGGATACCAGGAATTCCCCCTCCACCAGACTTGAGATCACCGCTCTCAGAGACTCCATCTTGAACTTGAATTCCCTCAAATATGGATTTAACGATTTGAGGTTCACTATTGGTCTGACCGAACTGTCCGGCTTTGGCACCACAAAAAGGTTTGAGTAGTAACCTTTGTTTTCCAGATGAGGTGGAACTGGAACAATGATATTTGCCCTTTCCAATTTTTGAATGGCTTCCTGTAAGATAGCCCTTCCTGTCAGCAAAGCTTGTAAGCCTGATTTCAAAAATCTGTGAGGTGGGAGCCCTTGAAACTCCAGTCTGTACCCTTGAGATACAATATCTTGTTACCAGGGGTCCAGGCCTGAGGACGCCCAGACCTGACTGAAATTTCTGAGACGTGCTCCCACCTGCCCGACCTCCAGGCTGGGAGGCCCACCGTCATGCTGAGGATTTTGAGGAAACAGAACCCGGCTTCTGTTCCTGGGAACCTGCCGGTACAGGTTTTCTGGATTTTCCCCGACCACCTCTGCAGAAGGTGGAAGGGGACTTGGACTTCTTAACCTTTGCGGTCCGAAAGGACTGCATTGTAAACGCAGAGAAGGATTTTTTCGGCGTCGGAGTGGCTGAGGGAAGAAAGGTTGACTTATCCGCGGTTGCCGTGGAGATCCACGCATCCAAAGCTTCCCCAAATAGAGCTTGACCTGTGAAGGGTAGGTTCTCCACACTCTTCTTGGATTCCGCATCCGCAGACCATTGACGCAGACAGAGTCCCCTGCGTGCGGAGACAGCCATGGAAGACGTCCTTGCATTTAGATTACCAAGGTCCTTCATGGCCTCCACCATGAAACCCGCAGAATCCTGTATGTGACGTAAAAACATTTTAATGTCACTTCTATTCATAGTATCTAAATCCTCTAGTAACGTGCCTGACCGATTTACTACGGCTTTAGAAATCCATACACAAGCAATAGTGGGCCAAAGCGCCACGCCTGAAGCAGTGTATATGGATTTGAGCGTAGTCTCAATCTTGCGGTCTGCCGGTTCTTTCAAAGCGGTAGAGCCAGGGACAGGTAAAACCACCTTTTTAGACAATCTAGAAACAGAAGCGTCTACTATAGGAGGGTTTTCCCACTTTTTCCTATCCTCTTCAGGGAAAGGAAAAGCAACCAGAACTCTCTTTGGGATTTGGAATTTTTTCTCCGGGTTTTCCCAGGATTTTTCAAATAATGCGTTTAATTCCCTAGACGCAGGGAAGGTAAGGGAGACTTTCTTATTGTTTGTAAAGTAAGCCTTCTCGACCTGTTCAGATACCTTGTCAGTAATGTGTAAAACGTCCCGAATGGCCTCAATCATTAGCTGCACCCCTTTAGCAAGAGATGCCTCCCCCCGCAGTATATCCCCATCACCCGTATCAGAGTAGGTATCCGTGTCGACTTGCATTACCTGGGCAAGAGCACGTTTTATTTTGACATATACTAGGAGAGTTTGTTGAGGTAGCGGGAGTAGAATACGACAAAACCTCTACAGAGTTTTTTAAAACCTGTTTTCAGTCTCATAATGAGCTATCCTAGATGAAATCTGGGATATCATACCCTTAATAGAAGCCACCCACTGGGGTTCGGATTCAGAGGGCTGAGACAGTATATTGCATTCCTGAGTACATGGAGTAGACTCTTCTGGAGAAGATACATACTCTGCAGCACAAGATACAGAGTCCCTAGACATGGTAATGTGAGATATATAGCATACACACACACACACACACAGGAAAATGTCAGACACAGTTTCCCTCAAGTACCTTCAGAGAGACACAGAGTTAGGGAGCCAGCCCACACAGCGCCCCAGTAGACAGTTATCACAGGATTTTAATTACCTAGAGGTAAATCCTTTTCTCGCAGTCCGTAGAGGATGCTGGGGTCCACATTAGTACCATGGGGTATAGACGGGTCCACTAGGAGCCATTGGCACTTTAAGAGTTTGAGAGTGTGGACTGGCTCCTCCCTCTATGCCCCTCCTACCAGACACAGTCTAGAAACCGTGCCCGAGGAGACGGACATCTTCGAAAGAAGGATTTAACACAGATAGTGGCGAGATTCACACCAGCTCCCAAACAAGGCAAACCAAGCTAACTAGCTTGATACATCAGCAACTGCTGAACAATATTACTTACCAAGTAACAAAACAGTACTTAACCAAGAACTAAGCAGTACTGAACTAAGTAACCACTGCAGGATCACGAAGCGCTAGGCGGGCGCCCAGCATCCTCTACAGACTACGAGAAAAGGATTTACCGGTAGGTATTTAAAATCCTATTTTCTCTTACGTCCTAGAGGATGCTGGGGTCCACATTAGCACCATGGGGATGTACCAAAGCTCCCAGAATGGAAGGGAGAGCGCGGAGGTTCCTGCAGAACTGATTGACCAAACTTCAGGTCCTCAGAGGCCAAAGTATCGAACTTGTAGAACTTTGCGAACGTGTTCAACCACGACCAAGTAGCCGTTCGGCAGAGACACCCCGGGCAGCCGCCCAGGAAGAACCCACCTTACGAGTAGAGTGGGCCTTAACAGACGTAGGACACGGCAGGCCTGCCGTAGAATACGCATGCTGGATAGTGAACCCGATCCAGCGAGAGATTGTCTGCTTAGAAGCAGGACACCCTATTTTCTTGGGATCATACAGGACAAACAGAGAGTCCGATTTTCTATGACGAGCAGTCCTCTTCACATAGATTTTCAGAGCCCTTACAACATCTAAGGACTTTGATGAAATTGAGCAGTCAGTAGTATGGGCTTTTACATGACAAAGCCCCCAACTCCGACACACGTCTAGCAGAAGCCAAGGCCAACAAAGTGACAGCCTTCCACGTGAGAAACTTGACCTCAACCCCCTGTAGAGGGCAGCCAACTGTTTCTGTAAGAAAATGGATAGAGCCGAAATCTGGACCTTTACGGATCCTAACCTCAGGACCATAGCCACACCTGCTTGCAGGAAGAGGAGAAAACGTCCCAGTTGAAACTCCACCGTAGAAAATCCCTTGGACTCACACCAAGATCATATTTTTTTTTAAAATAGGATGGTAATGTTTAGACTTTACCCCAGTCCTAGCCTGTATCAGGGTAGGAATAACTTTGTTCGGAATGCCCTTCCGAGCCAGTATCTGGCGTTCAACTTCCATGCAGTCAAACGTAGCCATGGTAAGTCTTGATAGGCGAACGGCCCCTTCTGCAGCAGGTCCTCCCGAAGAGGAAGAGACCTCGGCTCTTCTAGCCGTAGATCCAGAAGATCCACGTACCGTGACCTTCTTGGCCAGTCTAGAGGCTTGAACCCTTGTTCTCCTTGTGAGCTTTAGCACTCTTGGAATGAGTGGAAGTGGTGGAAAACACGTTCACCGACTGGAATACCCACGGAGCCACTATGGCGTCCACCGCCACTGCTTGCGGGTCCCTCGACCTGGAACAATATTGCCGAAGCTTCTTGTTGAGACGAGAGGCCAACATGTCTATTTGGGGTACACCCCAAAGATCTGTTACCTCTGTGAACACCCCCGGATGGAGACCCCACTCCCCTGAATGTAGATTGCTGACAGCGCCAACTCGTGTTTTTCTTCCCAGAGGATGATTCTTGTTTTTCTTCCCAGAGGATGATTCTTGTTACCTCTAACATTGCAGCTCTGCTCTTCGTTCCGCCCTGTCGGTTTATGTATGCCACCGTCGTTACATTGTCCGACTGCACTGGAATGGTCCGATTTCTCAGAAGATGGGCCGCTTGGAGAAGACCGTTGTAGATGGCTTTTAGTTCCAGAATGTTTATCAGTAGGCAGGCTTCCAGACTTGACCACCAGGTTTCCCCTTGAGCGACTGCGCCCCAGCCCCGGAGACTTATATCCGTGGTTAGAAGGATCCAGTCCTGAATCCCGAACATGCAGCCCTCCAGAAGGTGAGGTAATTGCAGCCACCAGATCAGTGAAATCCTGGCCTTAGGCGACAGACGTATTCTCTGGTGCATGTGTAGATGAGATCCCGACCACTTGTCTAGGAGATCCAGTTGGAAGGACCGAGCATGAAACCTCCTGTACTACAGAGCCTCATAAGAGGCCACCATTGTCCCCGGAAGGCGAATGCACTGATGAACCTACACCCGGGCTGGCCTCAGGACATTCCGGACCAATGTTTGTATCACCAACGCTTTTTCCTCTGGAAGAAACACCCTCCGCACTTTTGTGTCGAGGAAAATTCCCAGAAAGGACAACCTCCTGGTTGGTTCCAAATGTGATTTTGGAAGATTCAGGATCCACCGTGTTCCCTGAGTAGATGGGTCGTGAGAACTATGGACTGTGACAGCTTCTCCTTGGATGATGCCTTTATCAGCAGATCGTCCAGATATGGAATTATGTTCACCCTCTGTCTGCGGAGGAGAACCACCATTTCCGCCATCACCTTGGTGAATACCCTTGGTGCTGTGGAGAGGCCGAATGGTAGGGCCTGGAATTGAAAATGACAGTCCAACTGCGAATCAGAGATAAGCTTGATGCGGCGGCCAAATCGGAATTTGGAGGTACACATCCTTGATATCTAGGGATACCATGCATTCCCCCTCCTCCAGACCTGATATCACTGCCCGTAGAGACTCCATTGTGAACATGAACTACCTCAGAAAGGGGTTTAGTGATTTTAAGTTCAGAATGGGTACCACAAAAAGGTTCGAATAGTAACCCTTGTTTTGCATCTTGGGAGGAAATGGTACAATAACCTGTGCCTTCACCAACTTCTGGATGGCTCCCTGTAGGGTAGCCTGATTTGAAGAACCGGTGAGGAGGGAGATCTTGAAACTCCAGCCGGTACCCCTGGGACACAATATCTTGAACCCAGGGATCCAGGCCAGACGACACCCAGACGTGACTGAAATGTATGAATCTCGCCCCCACCGGCCCAACCTCCAGGCCGCGCGGTCCACCATCATGCTGAGGACTTTGGCATACCTGAAGCAGGCTTCTGTTCCGGGGAATCTGCAGCAGCAGGTTTCTTGGATTTTGGTCGACCTCCTCTAAAGAAGGTGTTGGACGGTTTGGCCTTTCTTGTTTTAGCAACCCGAAAGGACTGTGATGTAGCTGAAGAAAAAGGTTTCTTTGTAGCAGGTGCAACTGAGGGAAGAAAAGGTGACTTACCCGCTGTAGCCGTGGAGATCCACGCATCCAACGCTTCCCCAAAGAGAGCCTGACCTGTGTAGGGTAGGGTCTCCGCAACTCTCCTGGATTCCGCGTCGGCAGACCACTGGCGCAGCCATAGTCCTCGGCGAGCCGAGACAGACATGGAATATATTCCTGCAGCCATCGAACCCAGGTCTTTCATGGATTCCACCATAACTCCTGCAGAATCCTGAATGTTACGTAAAAACAATTCAACGTCACTTTTATCCATTGTATCCAAATCCTCAAGCAATGTGCCTTACCACTTTACTATAGCTTTGGAAATCCATGCACAGGCAAAAGTAGGACGTAGTATCGCCCCTGAAGCCGTGTATATGGATTTGAGCATAGTATCAATTTTGGTATCAGCCGGCTCCTTTAAGGCGGTTGATCCTGGGACAGGTAAAATCACCTTTTTCGAGAGTCTGGACACAGACGCGTCCACTATGGGTGGTTTTTCCCATTTCTTTCTATCCTCCTCAGGAAAGGGGAAAGCAACCAGAACTCTTCTAGGGATCTGGAATTTTTTCTCCGGGTTTTCCCATGCTTTTTCAAAAATAGCATTTAATTCTTTGGACACGGGAAAAGTTAGCGAGGCTTTCTTATTTTCAGTAAAGTAAGCCTCCTCAACCTGCTCAGGTGTTATATCAGCAATATTCAACACATCCCTGATAGCCTCTATCATCAACTGCACCCCTTTAGCAATAGATGCGGCCCCCCTGAGCACATCCCCATCACCGTCTGCAGTGTCAGAATCGGTATCCGTGTCATCTTGTATAATCTGGGCAAGAGCATGTTTGTAGGAACCTACAGAGGGGGGCCCTGAGGTAACAGAACCAGAACAAACTGCCATAGAGGTCTGTAAAACCTGAGTTGCAGATTCATTTTGTGCAACCCTAGTAGAAATCTGAGAAATCATAGATTTGATAGAGGATAACCATTCAGGCTCCCTTGCTGCTATCTGCGATAAAACAGTGCAATCCTGATTACATGGAATGAGATCATCCTGAGAGGACATTTACTCTGCAGCATATGACACAGAGTCCCTGGACATAGCTAAAAGGAGACCCCAAACACTCTACACACACACACACGCACACAAACACACACACGGGATGATAGACAGAGTTTCACCCCCAAGAATGGCAAGAGAGACACAGAGATTGGAGCCAACCCACACACAGCGCTTTCAATGGTATAGGGAAACCCCAACCAGCGCTGACTGTGTACCTTAATAGGTTACACAGTCTGTACACAGCCTCCCCCCCTTCTACAACCCCCTGGTACCGTAAGAGATAGCTGGAGTTGCTCTGCAGGGACTGCTCTTCACTGACAGCGTTTCTGCAGGCAGGAAAATGGCGCCGAACGCTGCTGGATCCGCTCTGAGAAGCTCCGCCCCCTTAATGGCGCTATCTTTACGCTCTTCAGGAAATTATACTGGCCTGAGGATTCATGCTGGAGGCGATCCCGGGACCCTGACAGGCTTTAGAGGTCAGTGTAAGGTGCAGGCGCTGGCTCAGGGCGCCCCTCACAGCGACGCACTATGTACCGCTGATCCCCGGAGCGCAGTTAGTACTGCGCTCCATACCCTGTTGCCACCATCTTCACACCGGCCCCCGCTTGCTAGGAGGGCCGGTGACTCACTCGCCACTGATCTTCTGGTTCTGTAAGGGGGTGGTGGCATGCTGCTGAGGTGAGCGATCCCCTTTGGCGGGGAACGTTCAATCCCCTCAGGACTTCAGTGTCCTGTCAGTGGAGATAGTGGCTCAGACCCCGCAGGGCGGACACTACTCCCCCCCTTAGTCCCACGATGCAGGGAGGCTATTGCCAGCAGCCTCCCTGTAAAATAAAAAACTCTAAAATAAACTTTTACCAGAGAAGCTCTGGAGAGCTCCCCTAGCTGTGACTGGCTCCTCCGGGCACATTTTCTAAACTGAGTCTGGTATGAGGGGCATAGAGGGAGGAGCCAGCCCACACTCTCAAACTCTTAAAGTGCCAATGGCTCCTAGTGGACCCGTCTATACCCCATGGTACTAATGTGGACCCCAGCATCCCCTAGGACGTAAGAGAAAATAATAAATGCCTGGCGCTGACTGAGTAATCTAAACAGACTACACAGTAATGTAAATAAACACTATTCCCCCCTTCTATAACCCCCTGGTACCGCACAGGATAGCTGGAGTTATGTGGAGGGCCAGCGCTCCCTGTCAGCGTCTCTGTAGTGTGATCTGCAGGGAGAAAATGGCGCTGGTGAGTGCTGGATCCGCTCTGAGGAGAAGCTCTGCCCCCTAAAATGGCGCATCTTCCCACACTTATACAGATTATACTGGCCTGAGGTAATGGCGCTAGCAGTAGTACAGATGTCCCTGATAGCAATAGTGACCAGTGTAAGGGTGTTTGTGTTGGCCCAGGGCACCCCTCACAGCGCTGCACAATATACCTCTGAGCCCTCCGGAGCGCAGCATCAGCGCTGCGCTCCCACCCTGATGCCGCCATTCTCACCGGCTCTCTGCTTGTCGGGGCGCCGGCGTCCTACTCACCACCGACGTCTTCTGGCTCTTTTAGGGGGTGGTGGCAGTGCTGCGGGAGCGAGCGGTCGCCTCAGGGGATTGCGATCGACACACTCAGAAGCTCAGTGTACGGTCAGCGGGGATAGGGGCCATTAACCTCAGAGGGTTGGATCCTACTCCCCCCGTAAGTCCTACGAAGCAGGGAGGCTGGTGCCAGCAGTCTCCCTGTACCTAACTCTTTAAAAAAATAATAAAACTAAAAGAACTCCTAGGAGCTCCAACGGGCACATTTCCTAAACTGGGTCTGGCAGGAGGGGCATAGAGGTAGGAGCCAGCCCACACTCTCAAAGTACCTACAGCTCCTAGTGGACCCGTCTATACCCCATGGTACTAATGTGGACCCCAGCATCCTCTAGGACGTAAGAGAAAAATTAATTTATTCCATTTTGGAATAAGGCTGAAACATAACAAAATGTGGAAAAAGTGAAGCGATGTGAATACTTCCCAGATGCACTGTATTTATCTTGTTACTGCTGAGCAACCGACCAGTATGAACAAGCCATTACTTAGCCTTATGGTCAATCTCTTGTGAGAATCTTATAGTATGTGGCCAGCAGCATGTGTAGGAGGTGACACAGACACAATGGTTGGTTCTACCAGTCATTGATAAGGGGTGGTAATAAGCTTTTAATAATTTTTTTTTTAAAAATGGGCACTAATCAATTCAATTTTAATAGGTAATACTGTAGTTTATGAACTACAAGGTATATTATTTTTAAACTTCTCTCTTGGTTGACGTACGTACCCATTAGGGCCAATCTTCAAGGACATACAGAGAGGTACAGATTAAGGAGAACTAAATCTATGTCCTGTTACCCCAAACAGAGCAGCTCCCATGCACTAAAAATGGACAGAACAAAATAATTAGGCATTCAAAGGGGTGTGTTAGAGTATACCAGGACAGTAATTATGACACCCACATTCAGACAGTGTCGACAGGGTCTAAAGTCAACATTGACATGTCAACATTATGCAAACTGACAGTGAGAATGGTGACCATGCTATCTCAGCCTAACCCTAACCGCAGCCTAACCCTATTTCTTATAGGTTCATAATGTAGACATGCTGTCAATGTCTACATGTTGCATGTCGATATTATGTCAACATTGTGAATGATGTCAACATTTTGAATGTCAACATTGTAAGTATCGACAATATGACAGTGTGGAAATGTGCCACTCCATAGATTTTACCTTTAGTGTTCACTTAAGACTACCTAATATAGGGGTCTATTCATGAAGCAGCGAAAACTGTGGAGAAGTGAGCCAGTGGAGAAGAACCAATCAGCATTGAAGTAACATTTATAATTTGCATACTATAAAATTATACAGCAGCTGATTGGTTGCCATGGGCAATTTCTCCACTGGCTCACTTCTCCACTCTTTTCACTGCTTTATGAATAGACCCCACAGTTAGTTGAAGCGTAAGATTACCATTAAATCTGTTCTTATTTTACCCTGAGCATATTTTCTTCTCGTACACTTCTACTAATACACAACTACTATAGCTGTTACAGCATCACTATGCCACACTACATGGACACACCTGTACACAGACTTTGAGATCTTCTTGTCATTCCCATCAATGAGAATTCCATCGAGGCAGCGGAAAATAAAGGGGTTTCCAATTGACTGAATTAAAATGGGTTCATACGTCTGGTAAATTGCACCTGTCAGAAAAGACACACTCAGAAATAAATGATACATTATTCATAACTTCCCCTATACACGTGTAGCAAATACATAGGCACAAATTATTTCTTTAGAACATTTAAGATTAAAATCGGCAGCAAGATGGAACTGTACAAGCGCTTATTATTACACTGGTACGCAGCATGTGACAGTCTGACAGGAAGGAATATCAGGAGTGCTATATATAATCAGGGAAAGCGTCAGTGCACGCAACATACACAGTGATATATAAACAGCTACAGAGAGTACAACAAAAGGAGATGAAAGATGAATGTGATGCTTGTCTGCTGTAATATTCTGGGTGTCTATACACTGTATATGTTGCACCATACAACAGTTAACACTCATTACCTAATATGAAAGTGAAATAATTGAATACAATCATTACCATAGCCGGATTAAGGAGTGGGGGGAGGCAGGGTGTAAGTACCTCCGGGCCCCCTATCTCTGGGGGTACCCCGGCCTGAGCCGCTCTGCCCCAGCTCTAATACTGCTGTCTCCACTCTCCAGCCTCCGCCACCAGCAGCAGCGGAGGCTAGAGAAGATTACCAGGATCAGTCCACATGCTGGCACAGAGGAGGGAGGGAGCTTCTGCACATCACACAGCTGCCCACAGCGGCTGGAAGAGTATACGGTGGGTCAGCCGAGGGGCGGGACCGCTCAATCCTTCCCTAAGGGTACAGTAATGCCTCTGTGTCTCAGCTAGATGGCTGCTGCTGACGTCACCTCTACACAGAACTCCCAGAGCGGGCCACCGTACACTCCAGGTCACTGGAGGTAAGCTAGGGACAGCCAGGGGACGTTTACATTTGGGACTCTCCTTCCTGTCATCTCTCATGGGGGGGACACAGCGGGAACAGCAAGGGGGAGTTGCTGACAAGATGCAGAGGACTCCCTTGTCTTATGTGCCCTGGGCCCCCCGAATGCTTAATCCGGCCCTGATCATTACAATGGGTATAGCTATGTCAGTAATCACACAGGAACTGGCTTTATGATTACCTGAACATCGGATTCCTGAATCCTCTGGTACTTATGGATCATTATGAAGACTGTCTAGGAAAATGCATTGCGCTTAAACAGGGTATATTTTACACTTTGCTTTAGATCTGAAATAAAACGTACCAGGGTACATAGATACTACAGCTCCTTTTGGCACAAACCCTTTGGAAACAAATACTCCGGTACCAGCACCGTCCAGGGAACTTTGGCGTCTGTCAATGGAGAAACCCAGAGACCTGAGCAGTATGTCATCCGCTTGAGGTGTGAGATCACAGTACGAGCTCCTCTCCTGATTACCAGTACCTGTCAGCCCATAAATGGACTTAGTGGCTTCAGGAAGCAGATCCAGGAGGTCTCTTTGTCTGTGTAAATCCGCTCTGAATAAAGCCTGGAAAAGGCCTACTAGGGTGGAATACACTTTAGCATCAGGTATCACTTTGTCGCTGTGACTGTCCGCTACGTAGCGCATGTTCCTGTTGCAATTCACACAAAAAAAAGGAGAACATAGTTAATCAAGTCATGCTGATGTGCCGACAAACAAGCCAGACTGTGGTGTTCTCATTAACATGGGTTTACAAAAAAAATAAAAAATCTTATCAGTTGCTCAATGCCCCATGTCATATTTCCCATAAAGTCATTGAAATGACGTCCTAGCTGGCAAATGAGGTGCCTGTATTACTATAGTTCTATCAGAAAAAAACAAAGTGAATCCAAAATAAAAAAGGATGTGGTATACATCTACATTACTTAGGCCTACAGACATTAGGTCGACCCCATATGGTTGACAGACAAAATGTCAAGAGATGAAATGTCAACACTGAAAAAGGTTGACAGATACAAAAGGTTGACCTGATGATGGTCAACGCAAAATGGTCAACACTTATTTTTTATTTATTTTTTGCATTTTTGGGGTTAGTGTGGAGAATTTTTCCATCGGGGACTACCACTTGTAGAAACATGTCCAATCGCGGGCTCACTTCACTCGCCACAAGGTTACTTAAGGTTCTGATTTGTGACATGGAAAGTCAAGGAAGGAAAAAGTCCATATGTCGACATTTTGTTCCACGTCAACTTTGTGCCTGTCGACCTAATGAAGGCTACCAAATTAAACAACCCCTCGGCATCTCATAGGAGACTTTTCTACAATGTAAGATGTAGGTGTGAGCTGCATAACACAGACTGTTTTCATATGCTACTGTATGCTACCTGGCAGAGGGGAGACGTATCAAAGCTTGGAGAGAAATAAAGTGGAGAAAAAGTACTAACCAATCAGCTTCTAACAGTCACTTTACAGGGTGTGTTTGAAAAATTACAGTAGCTGATTGGTACTGTACTTTATCTCTCTCCAGTGTTTGATACAGTTCCCCCTGGGAGTGCTCACATGCCATTAATCTGATGGTATGATCACAATGGTAGGTTTTCAGCAGCCATGTCAGTAAGAAAGAAATATTTTCCTATAGACATTAGATTTGATCAGAGATGTCACTTTGGGAAGTTGGCTCTAGGATCCACTATCAAACCCAGTTGACACACCCTGCATTGACAATGGACAATGCGGCCCCACTGAAATCAAAAAACATTCTGACAACTGATTGACCACAAAGCCATTTAAAAAAAGCACCGCACATTTACACAGGGAAGCAGTGTTTCCTTTATCTGCCGCTACGCTGTGCTGCCACCTTTAAAAATAAAAATGTAATTCTGAGAACTAGTTCTGTAAAAAGGGGAAAAAATCATGGAAATCACTTCAGAAATTAATAAAATAAGTGTTTGAAAATGTATCCAGAGTATGAAGGCTACTCTACATCTTGTATCAACTTTAGGGGAGTATCGGCACCTTTTCACATGGGGAAAAAAAAGAAGCTCTGCCAGTAAGCAAGGGAATGTGGCAACAAATATGTAGAATATTACAGGGAATACTTACTTTCCAGGTGGCTATCTTTTTCCTACCCTTCCTATTACTTTATATGGGCTTCATTGGGATGTCACTCGGTTATGACAGTCAGGAAAGCGTGCTTCTCAGCACATTATTGTTATGACAGTCATGAAAGCGTGTTTCTCAGCACATTATTGTTATGACAGTCAGGAAAGTGTGCTTATCTGCACATTATTGTTATGACAGTCAGGAAAGCGTGCTTCTCAGCACATTATTGTTATGACAGTCAGGAAAGCGTGCTTCTCAGCACATTACTGTTATGACAGTCATGAAAGCGTGCTTCTCAGCACATTATTGTTATGACAGTCAGGAAAGCGTGCTTCTCAGCACATTATTGTTATTACAGTCATGAAAGCGTGCTTCTCAGCACATTATTGTTATGACAGTCATGAAAGCGTGTTTCTCAGCACATTATTGTTATGACAGTCAGGAAAGCGTGCTTCTCAGCACATTATTGTTATGACAGTCAGGAAAGCGTGCTTCTCAGCACATTATTGTTATGACAGTCAGGAAAGTGTGCTTCTCTGCACATTATTGTTATGACAGTCAGGAAAGCGTGCTTCTCTGCACATTATTGTTATGACAGTCAGGAAAGCGTGCTTCTCTGCACATTATTGTTATGACAGTCAGGAAAGTGTGCTTCTCAGCACATTACTGTTATGACAGTCAGGAAAGCGCGCTTCTCGGCACATTACTGTTATGACAGTCAGGAAAGCGTGCTTCTCGGCACATTATTGTTATGACAGTCAGGAAAGCGTGCTTCTCGGCACATTATTGTTATGACAGTCAGGAAAGCGTGCTTCTCGGCACATTATTGTTATGACAGTCAGGAAAGCGCGCTTCTCGGCACATTATTGTTATGACAGTCAGGAAAGCGTGCTTCTCGGCACATTATTGTTATGACAGTCAGGAAAGCGTGCTTCTCGGCACATTATTGTTATGACAGTCAGGAAAGCGTGCTTCTCTGCACATTATTGTTATGACAGTCAGGAAAGCGCGCTTCTCTGCACATTATTGTTATGACAGTCAGGAAAGCGCGCTTCTCGGCACATTATTGTTATGACAGTCAGGAAAGCGCGCTTCTCGGCACATTATTGTTATGACAGTCAGGAAAGCGCGCTACTCGGCACATTATTGTTATGACAGTCAGGAAAGCGTGCTTCTCGGCACATTATTGTTATGACAGTCAGGAAAGCGTGCTTCTCGGCACATTACTGTTATGACAGTCAGGAAAGCGTGCTTCTCGGCACATTACTGTTATGACAGTCAGGAAAGCGTGCTTCTCTGCACATTAGTGTTATGACAGTCAAGAAAGCGTGCTTCTCGGCACATTATTGTTATGACAGTCAGGAAAGCGTGCTTCTCTGCACATTATTGTTATGACAGTCAGGAAAGCGTGCTTCTCTGCACATTATTGTTATGACAGTCAGGAAAGCGCGCTTCTCGGCACATTATTTTTATGACAGTCAGGAAAGCGTGCTTCTCTGCACATTATTGTATGACAGTCAGGAAAGTGTGCTTCTCTGCACATTATAGTATGACAGTCAGGAAAGTGTGCTTCTCTGCGCATTATTGTTATGACAGCCAGGAAAGCGCGCTTCTCTGCACATTATTGTTATGACAGTCAGGAAAGCGTGCTTCTCAGCACATTATTGTTATGACAGTCAGGAAAGTGTGCTTCTCTACACATTATTGTTATGACAGTCAGGAAAGCGTGCTTCTCGGCACATTATTGTTATGACAGTCAGGAAAGCGTGCTTCTCGGCACATTATTGTTATGACAGTCAGGAAAGCGTGCTTCTCGGCACATTATTGTTATGACAGTCAGGAAAGCGTGCTTCTTGGCACATTACTGTTATGACAGTCAGGAAAGCGTGCTTCTCTGCACATTAGTGTTATGACAGTCAAGAAAGCGTGCTTCTCGGCACATTATTGTTATGACAGTCAGGAAAGCGTGCTTCTCTGCACATTAGTGTTATGACAGTCAGGAAAGTGTGCTTCTCTGCACATTATTGTATGACAGTCAGGAAAGTGTGCTTCTCTGCGCATTATTGTTATGACAGTCAGGAAAGCGTGCTTCTCTGCACATTATTGTTATGACAGTCAGGAAAGCGTGCTTCTCTGCACATCATTGTTATGACAGTCAGAAAAGCGTGCTTCTCAGCACATTACTGTTATGACAGTCAGGAAAGCGTGCTTCTCTGCACATCATTGTTATGACAGTCAGGAAAGCGTGCTTCTCGGCACATTACTGTTATGACAGTCAGGAAAGCGTGCTTCTCTGCACATCATTGTTATGACAGACAGGAAAGCGTGCTTCTCTGCACATTACTGTTATGACAGTCAGGAAAGTGCGCTTCTCTGCACATTATTGTTATGACAGTCAGGAAAGCGTGCTTCTCGGCACATTATTGTTATGACAGTCAAGAAAGCGTGCTTCTCTGCACATTATTGTTATGACAGTCAGGAAAGCGTGCTTCTCTGCACATCACTGTTATGACAGTCAGGAAAGCGTGCTTCTCTGCACATTACTGTTATGACAGTCAGGAAAGCGTGCTTCTCGGCACATTATTGTTATGACAGTCAGGAAAGCGTGCTTCTCTGCACATTATTGTTATGACAGTCAGGAAAGCGTGCTTCTCGGCACATTATTGTTATGACAGTCAGGAAAGCGTGCTTCTCTGCACATTATTGTTATGACAGTCAGGAAAGCGTGCATCTCGGCACATTATTGTTATGACAGTCAGGAAAGCGTGCTTCACGGCACATTATTGTTATGACAGCCAGGAAAGCGTGCTTCTCTGCACATTATTGTTATGACAGTCAGGAAAGAGTGTGTCAAAGTCAGAAAAATATCTCTATACACACTGCCATATTTGCACCTCACACTGGTCCGCGCTGCGCATGCGTGCGCTCTCCCGTGAAGGCGCATACCCGCTGTTGCGTGCACCCGCTGGTGCACGGTATGCGTATTTACGGTAGAGTTTGTGTAGTCGTAGCGTGCGACTCAATCGTTACATATTTTCACAAATAATGTATTTTGTAGATCATGGTCCCTTTGATAGATTCTGAAAGTTTGGTTAATATAGAATGTTTATGAACAGAGGAATCCCTCTTTGTTTGGTACGAAGGGTCAGATAGGAGTAATACAGTGGTGTTTAGTATCCATCGGAAGAATATTTAATTAGAAATATTCCGGTGTTGGTTTGAAGCAGATCAATCGCTCGTGCGAATAGTTATGGACATAAGAAGTTTATGAACATTTACTTTATTTGCACTTTATTACCCATGCGGCGGGAAACCCAGTTTCCCTCCCACCTGAGCAGTTGGAAATAGTCACAGCCCACCTGTATGAATCAACCTATGACCTTTTGTTATAATACGAAGCCGAATTCCTGTGTCCAATGAACAATGAGATTGTAGGGACCATTGAATTGTATTGTGTGTGGGGCATAAATAGCAGGCCGACCATATCCAACGGCACTCTCTTCAACGGTTCTCATTGCTGATAATCGGGAGCTGGATATCGAGGCGCATGCGATCGTTCCCCTTGTGCGTAAGTTCTCTCCGTAATCATATTGTCTTACTGTGAGCCATTTCTCTCTCTCCCTCTCCTCTCTTTCTCTCGTATTTTCCCTTGATTAGACTTAATTGTATTATATTGTATTTCCTGTGTAGTTATCTGGTTAGTTGGTTTATGTTATATTGTAGTGTATGCTTTGTACTGTGATTCTTTTTGCAAGTATAATAGTCATAATACACATAATAGGTTTCGGACCCTAAGCCCAGGTATCTGTGTATTCTTTTTAGTGTTAAATATTCCCTGAGCGTCGGTGACGCTCAAGCAGCTTTGTAGTTAATCAGGTTACACAAGGTTGCACTTACACTTTGTCTCTACACTAAGGTTTGCTGTGTATTTCATTGCTAAAGGTATAGATATAAAGGTTTAACGTTGTGAGCGTCTGCATCGCTGGTGATCTCCTCGTGGTCCCGAGCGCCGCTACGCTATAGCGAATCATTACGATAGTCAACAGCCAATAGTCTGCCTGCCTGTGATCACTTGGCCGTGAGTGAACGCGACGCCTGAGCGTCTCGATCACGGCTAAGCGATCGATACGCAACTTGCGTACCCTTACGGTACTTCTTACGTAGATAGCGTACAGTGTTCTAAGACCTCATATAGGGTTATATACACGATAAATATTTTGCTTTATCAATTGGCGGCTCGTCCTGTCCTTCACATATCTGCACTAGGTAGATCAGCAGACATTATCCCTCAGCAAAGGGCGGGAGGTTGTCTCGTAGTGCTGACGGGATAAGCGTCTGCTTCGCTTAGATAAAAGAGTGCTGAAGGAATCCGGGAACCGGAGGTAAGAACAAAACGCTAGTGTCTTTTAAAACTGTTTATTTTTCTGTCTTGCGTACACACGCACGCACACATATATATATCTGCATTTCTTTTTCTTTTTCATTTTCGTATATCACTCTCCTGTCTGCCAGTTTTATAGTTGAAAAAAGTGCTAAAAAAAGATTTGCCGTTATTTCATAGTTTAAGAGTAAAGGTAATATAGTTAAAAGATAGACAAACACACAGTTTTGCCTGGGAGATAAGGCGAAGTCAGTGTGTTGTGTGGTAGATGATCAAGGATCATCTACATTGATAAAAGTATAAATTGTGTTACAGTGGATCTTTGCTTTGCGTACACGTGTCCCTAACAAAAGACTTGTGTACGCAATCCAAAGGCAGACGCACGCAGCGTACATTACGCAACGGAGCGTCCGGTTACGCCCACGTAGCTCAAGTCACGATAAGTTGATTTTTAACGCAACGCGATAAGTAACGCAAAGCGGTAAATAGCGCCACAGGCATAAATAACGCAAGTCTATTTTTGGAAATCCAAAATTTAAATTAACAGATCCTGCTCCTAATTGGTAACACAGCTGGGCTAAAGAAAAATTTCTGCGCAGAAATAGAAATAGAAGCAAAAGTGTACATGTGATGAGTGAGTGTTTTTGTATTACATAAGTTTATATAACTTAAAGGTTGAACCACAAGAAAAGTCGAGTACTCGTGAGGTACACGCGTGTAAGTGACGTGCACGGTGGCTAGGGAGGCATCCTTGGTTAAACATAATATTTGAGCATTAGAGTATAGCGGACCAGTATAGAACAAGACCAGGAGGTCAGACCAGGAGGTCGTACAGAACAAGACCAGGAGGTCATAGTAGACCAGCAGGTCCAGGTACAGTAAACAGGGAAGTCCGCTATACAGTTCAGAGGCACAACACCAAAAGAAGGGTTGGTGCAAGACCCATATAGGCCGTACAAGCTCTGGCTGAAGGAATTCGCAGTCGTAAGTTTCGATTCCATTGGTCTTTCCGTACACAAGCTTAGTTGTTTGTGTACTGAACGACTGGACCGCACGTAATTGTGTACAGTAGTTAGTAATCTGACCTAGTACCATTAGAGTAAAGGGGTCACAAACGCTATTTGTACATTCTGACGTGATTTGTGTAATTTTTTATTTTTCAAGAAGGGAAGTTCGCTGGTCACTCAGGAACTATCTGACAAACCTCACCTTTACTGGAAAGAGTAAGTGTTCTGCGGATAACCCTCGCATGTTCCAGTAAACAACGGTTTTTATAGGTGCCCTGGGTCGAGTGCGCCAGCACCATATCGGTGTGATCAGGTCGCATTGGTCGGCGTGGGCGAGTGAGTGGGGTACTCGGTAAACCGCCACCGTCAGCCTATTGTGAACAATCTGGTTTTCTGTAAGGGTTCGCTGAAGACCTTGATATAGAGATCAGAGGTAGAGCAAGCAACGCCTGCAGAGTTATGGGGGCCAGTTGTTCAGGTAGGGGGCGATCAACCTCGGTTCGGGTTGATTCAGTGGTCCGACCAATTGGGTCGGCCAGGTATATCATGTGTGAGAAATATGGAAGTCACACAGAGGTTTTATGTGATGAATGGGAGAGAATGACGGTACAAGACCGGGAGAAATTCCCAAGAATAGGTAGCTTCAGCCCAGAGGTGTTACAAAATTTAAGGAGGAGGATATGTCTCATAAAATCAACAAAGAGACGAGTTCAGCATTATGATTATTTACAGTTGTGGCAACAGGAAGGTGAGATACAGAGAGGTTTGGCTCAGGCGGCAGGATCTGGCTCTAACAGAAAACTAATTGCCACGGCCCCGCCGCCACCATATATATCAGGAGAGAAGTTGATTACGGAGAAAGACGCACTAAGGTGTAACACAAAATCACTTAGTAACTGTGTAAATGTTAATGATAATGTTAACCCATTAACCCATGCAAGTATTAACCCGTGCAAGTTGTACCCTGTTTTGAACTTTCCTCAGGAGTGTGATCAAGAGGACGAAGCGACAACGATTTCAGCGCTCTCTCTAGCAGCCACCATAGCAGAGACCACAGTAGGCACAGCAACACCCACGAGACTAGTAAAGGCCCCTAGCGGAGGGATAGGTGAGGTCGTATCAACTGGTAAGTACGGCACCATGCATTATGCTGAAACTATTTCACCACAAGCTGTAGAATCTACACAGAATGAGGTTGTTAGAATTACTCCTGTTAGGGTAATAGCAGTTCCCAATGGGAAAACAGATGTATCAGGAGCCACTCCCATAAGGAACATTGCCATGTACAGCCCATTTTCCCGAATGGAATTAAGGACCATAGTGTCTGAATTCCCTGACCCTAGAAAAGATTTAGTTGCCAGCCAAAAATACATCAGAGACTTAGGAAACACTGTAGAGCCCAACAATAAAGACTGGCAGATATTGCTGAGAGCATGTTTACCCTCCAATGTCGACTCAGCTCAATTTTTAGCTGATTGTGGACTAGATCTGGATGTACCTCTTACAGATGTGTACAACAAAGATAACGTAAGAAGGATAAACTTACAGTTAAAGGAGCATTTCCCAGCAGTTGTTAAATGGAACAAAATATTTTCCATTAAACAAAAAGAGTCAGAAACAGCTGCAGAATATTTTCACCGGGCACTATTAGAAATGGCAAAGTACACTGGTATAGAGGACATTAGGACAAATCCAAACCATCGAGAAGTAGCAGTATCTGTACTAATGGATGGTTTGAAGGAAACATTAAAGGCAAGGGTACAGACCACGCAACCATGTTGGCGAGGTCTGTCAGTGTCCACTTTGAGAGAGGCTGCTATTGATCACGACCGAAACATCACCAGACACAGGGAGTCGCAGAGTGATAAGCTAATGTCGGTAAGTATACAGGCGCTGACCACAAAGCAGCCTGCGTATGTACCATCCAACCCTGTGGGTAAGTCAACTATGATAACATGTTATTCTTGTCAAAGACAGGGACACTATGCACGAGACTGTAGAGCGAAAAATTCGCAAAGATCATACCAACCCCCTAGACAACGACACGACACACGACATTGGGAGCAAGGTCCGCAGAAACGGAGTTATGAGCTACATACAGGGGAAACAAAAAGATATCCCCAAACAGAGACTGGCATGCCTCTGGTAGTTCCCAACTATCTCCCTCACAAATAGTTGCTGCCAGCGGGATTCAGGGAGGTCACCATACCCAATAGGGGTGTGGCCATACCTGTAATCTGCAGCCAGTGAAATTGATTGCCAACCTTGAAAGTGAACCCGAGGTCGCAATTAATGTAGCTGGTAAAACTTTAAACTTTCTTGTAGACACAGGGGCGGCCAAGTCAGTGATAAATTCGACAGTGGGCATGAGAACCACTGGTAGGACAATTCCAGCCATGGGAGTAACAGGAGTAGTCCAGCACTACCCTGTTAGCAAACCAGCCGAGATTACAATAGGGCCTTTGCATACCAAGCATTCCTTTTTGCTGGCTGCATCGGCACCAACCAATCTCCTGGGAAGAGACTTACTGTGTAAAATGGGGTGCGTCATTTATTGTACTCCTGAAGGTGTATTCTTGGACATACCTGAGAATCACGCTCAGGAAGTGCGAGACATGTTAGACTCCCCATCAAAATTAATGTCACATACCATTATGACAAATAGGAATCCATCCCAAGTAGAAGAAATGACATCTCAGATACCAGAGTCACTTTGGACAAAAGACGGACAGGACACTGGATTAATGGCAAACGTAGCTCCAGTAGTTGTGCAAGTAAAAGATGGTAGGATAGCTCCAAAAATCCCACAGTATCCTCTGAAGCCAGAGGTGGAGTTAGGAGTTTACCCAGTAATAGAGCGCTTGCTACAACAGGGCATTCTGGTAAGAACGTCCAGCACTGCCAATAGTCCCATCTTCCCTGTTAAAAAGAGTGGGGGGAGGGGTTACAGGCTAGTGCAGGATCTAAGGGGGATTAACAAAATAGTTGAGAGTCAGTTCCCCGTAGTGCCAAATCCAGCTGTCATCCTAATGCAAATCCCTCCCACTGCCAAATTTTTCACTGTTATTGACCTCTGCTCCGCTTTCTTTTCGGTACCTCTGCACCCTGACAGCCAATATTTGTTTGCATTCACATACAGAGGAGTCCAATATACGTGGACTCGACTACCCCAAGGTTTCATAGATAGTCCAAGTATATTTTCCCAGGCTTTGCATGATTGTTTACAGTCTTTCCAACCAGACAGTGGATCAGTATTGATACAGTATGTGGACGATTTATTACTGTGTTCAGATTCACTGGAAGCATCTCTGAAGGATACGAAACAGCTCCTGTTTCATCTTTCAGACACCGGACACAAGGTGTCCAAAGACAAGTTGCAATTATGCCAAACTAAGGTAAAATATTTGGGACACTGTCTAACACAAGGACTGAGACACCTGACCGCTGATAGAATCCAAGCAATTAGAGACATGACCCTGCCACAAACCCAGCAACAGATCAGAACGTTTTTAGGAATGTGTGGGTATTGCCGCAATTGGATCCCAGGGTTTTCCATTTTAGCGTTACCCTTGCAGGAAATGGTCTCCTCAAACAAACCTGATAGGATCTCGCATACAGACGAGTCCGAAACAGCATTTGAGAGACTCAAACAGTGCCTAACGCAGGCACCAGCACTAGGTATGCCAGACTATGGGAAACCCTTTGAACTATACGGAACAGAAAGTGCTGGTTGCGCGGCAGGCGTACTAACCCAAAAACACGGTGATGCCAGCAGGCCAGTTGCATACTACAGCGCTCAGCTAGATACGGTAGCGCGATCCCTCCCCACTTGCTTGCGAAGCGTGGCTGCAATAGCATTGCTAGTGACAAAAAGCGAAGATGTCGTGCTAGGCCACAACCTCACAATCCATACACCACATGCAGTGTCAGCCTTATTGAATTCTGCCCAAACCAGACACGTCTCATCAGCGAGGTTTACAAGATGGGAATTAGCACTAATGGCCCCCGTAAACATCACCATAAGGAGATGCAGTGCATTAAATCCTGCAACATATCTCCCAGGTGTGCCTGGTCAGGCACAAAGGGTGGAAGGTGAGAGTGATGGGGAAGGAGGATTTAATACAAAGGAAGATACACATGATTGTATGGAATATTTGACCCAAAATTTTACCGCAAGGCCTGACATCAGTGACAACCCACTGAAAGATGCAGAACTCACGTTCTACACGGACGGTAGTTGTCACAGACAGTCAGACTCGGGAGACTTGTGTACTGGATACGCAGTCGTAGATGACCAAAACAGCGCAAAGAAGACGACTTTCAACTGATACCGAACAAAACTTCAACCGACAGATGTACATTAACCTGACATAGAATACCACCGCATTTACCGTAATTATGTCTTTTCTTCATTTCTACAACCCTCAGGTAATGACACACATAGTATAGGGAATACAGGCACAGATATCAGCAATCACATATTCCCCCATTCATGTATCATCAACTAAAATGTGCTCCCCATTTTGTTCAAAATCCGAAAAGAGCTCGGTAAAGTTTGACAGCCCATCCACAGACCCGTACCACGGGATAAGAAGGAATTCAAATGTATACTTCGCAATACCTCGAAGCTTGATTTACAACACGTACGGCACGATGATACATGACCCCCCCAAACATGGACTCATACACACATGCTTCTGCTATCACACTAGGTCATACCTTCTTCACACCTACTCCTCTCTTCTCCCTCACCCAACCATGGAAATGAATTAACCCCTGACATATATTTTTCTCCTTTTGAAATGTTTTAGAAGGTGGCAGTTATTATTGACTGCCAAAGGGTGGACTGTCAAAGTCAGAAAAATATCTCTATACACACTGCCATATTTGCACCTCACACTGGTCCGCGCTGCGCATGCGTGCGCTCTCCCGTGAAGGCGCATACCCGCTGTTGCGTGCACCCGCTGGTGCACGGTATGCGTATTTACGGTAGAGTTTGTGTAGTCGTAGCGTGCGACTCAATCGTTACATATTTTCACAAATAATGTATTTTGTAGATCATGGTCCCTTTGATAGATTCTGAAAGTTTGGTTAATATAGAATGTTTATGAACAGAGGAATCCCTCTTTGTTTGGTACGAAGGGTCAGATAGGAGTAATACAGTGGTGTTTAGTATCCATCGGAAGAATATTTAATTAGAAATATTCCGGTGTTGGTTTGAAGCAGATCAATCGCTCGTGCGAATAGTTATGGACATAAGAAGTTTATGAACATTTACTTTATTTGCACTTTATTACCCATGCGGCGGGAAACCCAGTTTCCCTCCCACCTGAGCAGTTGGAAATAGTCACAGCCCACCTGTATGAATCAACCTATGACCTTTTGTTATAATACGAAGCCGAATTCCTGTGTCCAATGAACAATGAGATTGTAGGGACCATTGAATTGTATTGTGTGTGGGGCATAAATAGCAGGCCGACCATATCCAACGGTTCTCATTGCTGATAATCGGGAGCTGGATATCGAGGCGCATGCGATCGTTCCCCTTGTGCGTAAGTTCTCTCCGTAATCATATTGTCTTACTGTGAGCCATTTCTCTCTCTCCCTCTCCTCTCTTTCTCTCGTATTTTCCCTTGATTAGACTTAATTGTATTATATTGTATTTCCTGTGTAGTTATCTGGTTAGTTGGTTTATGTTATATTGTAGTGTATGCTTTGTACTGTGATTCTTTTTGCAAGTATAATAGTCATAATACACATAATAGGTTTCGGACCCTAAGCCCAGGTATCTGTGTATTCTTTTTAGTGTTAAATATTCCCTGAGCGTCGGTGACGCTCAAGCAGCTTTGTAGTTAATCAGGTTACACAAGGTTGCACTTACACTTTGTCTCTACACTAAGGTTTGCTGTGTATTTCATTGCTAAAGGTATAGATATAAAGGTTTAACGTTGTGAGCATCTGCATCGCTGGTGATCTCCTCGTGGTCCCGAGCGCCGCTACGCTATAGCGAATCATTACGATAGTCAACAGCCAATAGTCTGCCTGCCTGTGATCACTTGGCCGTGAGTGAACGTGACGCCTGAGCGTCTCGATCACGGCTAAGCGATCGATACGCAACTTGCGTACCCTTACGGTACTTCTTACGTAGATAGCGTACAGTGTTCTAAGACCTCATATAGGGTTATATACACGATAAATATTTAGCTTTATCAAGTGCTTCTCTGCACATTATTGTAATGAGTCAGGAAAGCGTGCTTCTCTGCACATTATTGTATGACAGTCAGGAAAGCGTGCTTCTCTGCACATTATTGTATGACAGTCAGGAAAGCGTGCTTCTCTGCACATTATTGTAATGACAGTCAGGAAAGCGTGCTTCTCTGCACATTATTGTAATGACAGTCAGGAAAGCGTGCTTCTCTGCACATTATTGTAATGACAGTCAGGAAAGCGTGCTTCTCTGCACATCATTGTTATGACAGTCAGGAAAGCGTGTTTCTCGGTCCACTATTGTTATGACAGTCAGGAAAGTGTGCTTCTTGGCACATTATTTGCAATGTAACAGCCACACTCAAACGTTCAATAGCGTCACAAAATAACAATAGGCCAGACGTCCACTCGATATCACACATAAATGGGAATAGATTTGAAAAGAAACGGGAGATTTGTCAACACGGAGAGTGATAACTTGGAGAGATAAACTACTAACCAATCAGCTCCTAACTGTCATTTTTCAAACACATCCTATAAGATGACAGAAGCTGATTGGGTGGTACATTATCTCTCTCCAAACTTTGTTACATCTTGATACATCTCCTCCACAGTTCGGAGAGCAGAAGCCCAGAGCTATACTACAGTTACTATTCCACAGCTGATTATGGGTGACTTTGTACAAACAACTGTTAGTAAATCTGCCCCTTGATTTCTGATCCAATTTAATAAATAATATAACTATACTCCAAACCCAATGCATTACCCTGATTTATGTTACCTTTTGTACATTGCACTGATTGTATATCTGTATTGCCCCTGCCTGGCATTGCACTGTATTATGTATTGTCATCTCATTTCAATCAGAAGTAAGTGTGTGCTCAGGAAACAGACCTGCGGCTTCGAGACAGGTTTAGTGCAACCCAAGGAACGAAGCGATACTTGTACGATCTCCACCGGGCGAGTAGTGACCGCAACACCGAGGCAGGGGAGGGCATGACTACTGGGGGAGATGGCACGGAGAGCGGCCATGGGCAGAGGAAAGAGGCGACACACATTCACTGGAGGCGGGGCTGATGGAAGAGACGTCACATACAGGGCGGGATCGAGCAAAGGGGAGGAGGCGGAGCAAAGGGAGGAGGAGGAGGAGGTGGGATTGGGAAAGAGACAGTGATGTCATATGTCAGAGCGCTAGAATATTACAGGGTATATATGTATGACGTGTATATTGGGAGAATCCTGGGACAGGCGCTGTCCCTTTACTTCCCTCAGAAGTCGGCCCCTGGCAATCCGGCCAGAAAAGCGAGAAAAGCCTGGTGCACATTATCGCAAACGACAGTCTTGCTGATGTTTCTCTTCCTCCCGAGACATTGCCGGTACACACTGCACGATGTCATTGTGACTCTGTATGTGTATATATATATATATATATATATATATATATATATATATATATATATATATATATATATATATATATATATATATATATATATATATATATATATATATATATATATACTTTCATGTAGCTGTAATCTTTTTTTATATAAGGCGTCTTGCAAGATTATTAAGAATACGCTTACTAGAGCATAGAAGGAATATATTGAAGAAAATTATACAACATAGCGTCTCAAGACATTTTAGTGAAATTCATCATGGTGATCAAAAAACATTGACACTTACAGCTTTAGGGTGCTGATGGACATCGGAAGCAAACCATCATATGATGGCTATGCTTCCGCCATTGAAACTGTCGATGCGATCGTTAGTAACCATTGCATCAAAAGTATTTGATGGTGAAAACTATATGACTTGCGCATGCGCTAAAGGGCCAGTACTCCTCTACCCTCATCAATGGGGTCAGCCTGCTCAGTGATACCAGCCTACAATGCAGGTTGCATGTGATATATATATATATATATATATATATATATATATATATATATATATATATATATATACCAATCGCAATGCAAAGAGGCACTCCTGGACTTCCAAATAGGTGAAACAAATGTGGTGATTTAATTCAACGTTTCGGGGAACTGCCCCCCGTCATCAGGACACACACACACACACACACACACACACACACACACACACACACACACACACACACACACACACACACACACACACACACACACACACACACACACACACACACACACACACACGTGTGTGTCCTGATGACGGGGGGCAGTTCCCCGAAACGTTGGATTAAATCACATTTGTTTCACCTATTTGGAAGTCCAGGAGTGCCTCTTTGCATTGCGATTGGTATCTAGGGATCTGAATGACCCATAGGAGAGCACCTTGGCCAAGTATTCATAAGCTATCCAGGGAGTGCCGGCTGTTGGAATATGTTTTATATATATATATATATATATATATATATACACACACACACTGTTCCAGCGCTGGGATTACACTCTGTATACCCTACTTCATTACTGGGCATTGTGTGTGTATAATATACTGATAATGTCAATTATTATCTTCAAACATAAAGCTATACACTATTTCCGTGGAGCCGCTATGGCCGCTAGACCACGTGCTACGCACTTTGTACGCTATTTGCGTACAGAGTCCCGCACGTGGTACGCACTTGGCGTACACACGCTGCGCTGAGTGTACGGAATACACACAGCGGGCGCACACAGTTGATAACCTTTAAACCTTGTTAATAAAATACAGTAAGAATATGCTTATACTCTAAACCTTAGTAGTCAAATACTGTAATGATTTAACGCTTAAAAACCTTAACAATGTGTATGCTGTTTGAGCGATTGAGACGCTAAGAGAGCCCTTTGCAGGAAAGTGAAAACACAACAGCGGGTTTGGTTAAAACCACAGCAGCTCTAACACTGCCGTGGATTATTCAGAGAAAAAGGGGAAAACAGTACAAGTTATACACTACAAGCTAACACAGAAATCTAACAGAATAACAGAGAATAAGACGAACAATGGCTACAGAGAATATACATACGTGGGGAATCTTTCGCAAGCACGACCTGGAATCCAGTCCTCAGCTATTCAGGTAGAAAGCCTTCAGAGACATGAGGCTGGCCAGGCAACAGTGGTCTTTATATACACAACATACATTCACAATACAATGGTACCTGTAATCTCATTGTTCATTGGACACAGGGATGTGTCTCTACATTACAGCAAAGGTCATAGGTGGATTTGAACAGGTGGGCTGTGTCTTTCCCCAACTGCTCTGGTGGGAGGTATCCTCAGGATTCCCGCCGCATGTGTAATTTACAGCAAATACAGTTAATGTTCATAATCTACTTCTGTACATAACTATACGCAGGAGCGAGCGATCCTTTCCTAACTCACATCGGAATGTTACCCTTAAAATACCCTACAGCTGGATACTAGACACCACCTTTCAACCTTTATCTGACCCTTCCTATCATGCAAAGAGGAATCTCTCTGTCCAGGAACAGTTTAAACTAATCATACTCGCTGACATGGTCTAGGGGAATATTATCTACAAAATGCACTATTTGGGTTAAATATGCTACGATCGAGTCGCACGCTACACGCTCACAAACTCCGCCGTAAATACACATCTTATGCGCACGAGACGCTGAAGCGTCCCCTACGCAACTTGCGGGTATGTGTACGCACGGGGGAACAGGTGCACGAGCAGCGTGCATGTGCATGAGGGGTTAGTACAAGGGGTATGCATCATGATATTTTTCGACTTTGACAGTCCACCCTTTGGCAGTCAACAATAACTGCCACTATCTAAACAATTAAGCAGAAAAATATATAATACAATGAAATACCTATAAATGATTGGGTGGAGGGAGGAGAGGAGAAGGTGGGAAATGTATGACCTAGTGGGATAGTAAAAGGATGTATGTATGAAATTCATGTCTGAGGGGTCATGTATCATCGTGCCGTACATGTTCTAGATAAGCTTCGAGGTATTGCGAAGTATACATTAAATCCTTCTTATCCCGTATTAAGGGTCTGTAATTGGGCTAACAAACACTACCGAGCTCTTTTCGGCTTCTTGTTCCAACAAATGGGGTGCACATTAGTTGATGATACATGGGGGGGGGGGATATGTGAGTGCTAATATATATACCTATATCACCTGTTGACTATGTGTGTCACTACCTGAAGATCGTAGAGATGAAGATAAGAAACATATGTTATAAATACATTCATATGATAATGTGTGTAGTTGTCCTTGGATGTCTGTTGAAGTCTTGTCCGGATAGGTGTATCTTTGCTGTGGGTGATAAGCAAAGTTTTTCAAGTGTCCATAGACAGTTAAAGTCTCTAAAGTGTCTCGCAAAGTCTGTGAAAAAGTTAATCAAAGGTCTGTAGAAATGTTCATCAAAGGTCTGTAGAAATGTGCATCAAAATCTTCTTCCGAGTGGATGTCTTTTTACCTTGGAGAAAAACAAAGGAGAAACGGGTGAAAGAAACGGACCGTGGAATCACGTCTTATCACAACATTGTCTCGATTGATGGGTCATAAATTAAACCAGTTGTTGTAACAATGCCTTCGCTCCTCAAACTCATCACTCTGGTACTGCGCTTGCAATGCATTAAAATCCGAACACATCTAAATATCAAACCAATCATTATGACAACTCCCAGGATACAAAGGAGAAATTTCCCTACATTCACGATAACATTTTGACCCATTCTCCTAAACCTGAGAACCAATTGCGTGGGTTCAACCATGAAACCCAGACGGTCAGTTCATTACTCACAGCAGTAAGGGTAAGGTTGTGTCTCCTTCGGAACTCCCACTTCAATTGCAAGATATCGTCCATCTTTTGATCTATGACCTCGGTTGGGTTATCAGTGCTGTTTGTGATATATGTACAGCACTTCACACCATACTGAGTTGCTAGGGTGACACAATACCCGCCTGTCACCGCTGTGATGTAATTGAGAACCATCCTGTGCTGGATCAGTTCCGTTTTGTAAGCTTGCAACTCCCTCCCAGTATACCTGAAGGTGTCATCATACATCTCGGTGATATTGTCTATCAGGTTCGCTAGCGCATTAATATACCTAAAATTTATAACTCCTCTGGCGGTATGGGTGATATCTAACGCAAGTAGGAATTGAATCCCCGTGGATTCGTGGATCAACTCAGAGGCTGCGTGCTCTGTCCTATCTATAAGGTGTCTCTTAACAATGTGTTCGTAGTGAGTGTGAGTGTAAGGAGCTTGAGCATTGCGGTGAACGTCTTTCATCTTATCATCATTACTTCTGGCAACACTCTTCCAATGTAACACAATCCCTCTGAGTTTGGGGCAACCCATTTATACGCCTTCCTCCCACATATGAAATATGCATCATCGGGGAGGACATATGGGACAGAATATGACATCACCATATTGCAAACCTTCCAGGTGAAAAATCCTATTCCTAACTCTCTCATCTGTTCAGTACACGTATCAGGCTGTATGATATGCGCACAGTATCCAGGTGATACTTCTCCAACCCGCATTGTCCTACTTTCTAGAGTATACCTATACCGAAAATATCTCCCACCGTTGGCTATTTGGCGTATAAGTTCTGAGTCTACGGGCATTCTATCGGCTCTGTGTGAAAATGCCATGGTTTGGTTGTTCCATGTCACTTCCCAATTTCCCGGCTTTCGGGGATTGGAAATGTTAAAACATACTAAGGACCTATCCACATGATATTGGTGGAGCTTCAAACTAGGAGGCCTAGAAATATTAAATTTCTTGTCCACCGGTCTCCCACCCCTTAATTCAAGTACCTCACCTATTGTTAAAGAGTATGGCACTAGTCCTGACTTGCTATGACCTTGAAGTACTTGTGAGCACACCCAGCATTCCGTTTGGTTTTAAACCTTACCCACTAATGAGTGATAGTCACTCAATGGATGACGGTCCGTGTTGATATTAAGGCTGGACTGACATCTCTGGATGCACCCGTCCTCAACTATGTTTTCACAATTCCTACAGATACAATTCTATTCAGCTAACAATCCTTCACAATGTCTCCTAGTGTCATGACTACCAGATCGTTTTCTGATACTCGCCTTTGCTCGGTGATTGTGTTGCTCTTGGAATTCTACGAATCCGTCCTTGTCATCAGAACCCATTCCAGATCCTTTCTCGATCTCTCTGGTACTCTCACCGAAATAGACTGCTCTGGTCAACAACAGGGTCAACAGGAAAACCCGGAATGCAGTCTCTTGGGGCAAGTCCATCTTGCAGGAGGAGAAAGAAAGAGTGGTAATGGGAGGTAAAGAAAATAATTAGAAGGGAAAGAAAACTGGTGCAACAACCGCCTCTGATCTTGTAGTTCTCTGTGCTCAGGTGCCGTGACAACAGTCCTGCCTCTCAACTTTCTCGGAACAGGCACTCCAGTGATATGGTTTCCTCTATACTCTGCTCTTTGTCACGGGCTTTCTCTGGGTCAGCGACCTTCTTACATTGGTCGAGTGGACCCAAGTCTCTCTTTCGGCAACCTTCAATGCTGTCGTGCTGGTCAGTAAGACTTGGTACGGTCCTTCCCACCGGTCAATCATGCAACTTGAGCGTAGAAAATTTCGAATCATTACATAATCCCCAGGTTCAATGTCATGACAATTACTGTCTAGCAGATCAGGAATCACTAGCTTTAGATTGCTGTTTTGATTCCTCAACTGCTTGCTCATCTTAACCAAATACTTTACAGTTACTTCATTGTTGCATTTCAAATCATCCTGGGGGTCAATCATTACATGGGGTTATCGACCAAAAAGAATCTCAAAGGGTGACAGGTTAAGAGGGGACCTGGGAGTGGTTCTGATGCTGTACAATACAAGTGGCAAAGCTTCTGGCCACAACAATCCAGTTTCAGCCATCACTTTGCTCAACTTGTTCTTAATAGTGCTGTTTACTCTTTCCACTTTCGCACTCGCCTGTGGGTGGTACGGAGTATGCAGCTTACTATTAATTCCCATTAATTTGCACATTACCTGAAAGACTTCACCTGTAAAATGGGTACCCCTATCACTTTCAATTATCCTAGGGATACCATACCTGCACACAAATTCCTGCACAATTTTCTTTGCAGTAAACACAGCAGTATTTGTGGCAGCGGGGAACGCTTCTACCCAATTTGAAAACACATCAATACAAACCAACACATACTTTAAGTTTCTACAGGGTGGTAATTGTATGAAATCAATTTGTATTACCTGGCAAGGGCCGTCTGTTGGCGGGATATGGGATGGTTCTGTTGGTATTGCCTTTCCAATATTCTTCCTCAAGCAGGTGAGGCATGTCATTGCTCTCTTACCCGCATGAGAAGAGAATCCTGGCGCGCACCAGTAGGCTCTTACCAACTTGCACATACCTTCTTTGCCCAGATGAGTCAGACCATGTGCCGCCTCAGCTAAACTTGGAAGGTATGCTCTGGGTGCCACTGGCTTACCCTGTCCATCTGTCCAGAGTCCTGAGGACTCCTGGCCATATCCTTTTGACCTCCAGACTGCCTTTTCCTGTGGGGAACACAAATTTTGCATTTCACTCAATTTCTGTGTGTTGACGGTATTTAATACCATCAGTTGTGTGATGTCTGTCTGTATGGGGGTGCTGGCTGCTGATTTAGCAGCTTCGTCTGCCCGGCTGTTACCAAGTGACACTGGGTCTTGGCTGTACGTGTGGGCTTTGCACTTGATAACAGCCACTCTGTCAGGTTCCTGTATCGCTGCTAGAAGTCTTTTGATGTGGGTCGCATGCGCCACGGGTGTGCCAGCTGCCGTCATGAAATTTCTGAGGCGCCATTGGGCCCCGAGATCATGCACTACTCCAAAGGCATACCTAGAATCCGTGTAGATATTGGCTGACTTACCCTTAGCCAATTCACACGCTCTGGTTAGGGTGACCAGCTCAGCAACTTGTGCCGAGTGAGGTGGGCCCAGGGGTTCCGCTTCTATGGTACCTTTGTCATCTACGACTGCGTATCCAGTACACAAGTCTTCCGAGTCCGTCTGTCTGTGGCAACTATCGTCAGTGTAAAAAGTAAAATCTACACCTTCCAGTGGGTTGTCACTGATGTCGGGCCTTGCAGTGAAATTTTGGGTCAAATATTCCATACAATCATGTGTGTCAGTATCTGTACTAAATCCTCCTTCACCATCACTCTCATCCCCCACCCTTTGTGCCTGTCCAGGCACACCTGGGAGATACGTTGCAGGATTTAGTGCGCTGCATCTCCTTATGGTGATGTTTACAGGGGCCATTAGTGCTAATTCCCACCTTGTAAACCGTGCAGATGAGACGTGTCTGGTTTGGGCAGAATTCAGTAAGGCTGACCCTGCATGAGGTGTATGGATGGTCAGGTTGTGACCTAACACTACATCTTCGCTTTTACTTACTAGCAATGCTATCGCTGCAAAACTTCGCAAGCATGTGGGGAGGGATCGTGCTACGGTGTCTAGCTGAGCGCTGTAGTAGGCTACCGGCCTGCTGGCATCACCATGTTTCTGGGTTAAAACACCTGCCGCACACCCAGCACTCTCCGTACCATACAATTCAAAGGGTTTCCTATAATCTGGCATACCTAATGCTGGTGCCTGCGATAGGCACTGTTTGAGTCTCTCAAATGCCAGTTCGGACTCGTCTGTGTGTGAAATCCGATCTGGTTTGTTTGATGAGACCATCTCTTGCAAAGGTAAGGCTAGCATGGAAAACCCTGGGATCCAGTTCGGCAATACCCACACATTCCTAGGAAAGTGCGGATCTGTTGCTGGGTTTGTGGCAGAGTCATGTCGCTTATCGCCTGTATTCTATCAGCGGTGAGGTGTCTCAGTCCTTGTGTCAAGCAAGGTCCCAAATATTTTACCTTGGTCTGGCATAACTGCAACTTATCCTTTGAGACCTTGTGTCCCATATTAGAAAGATGAAACAAAAGCTGTTTTGTGTCTCTCAAGGACGATTCGAGTGAATCAGAACACAGCAGTAAGTCATCTACATACTGTATTAATACTGATCCGCTCTCAGGTTGAAAGGATTGTAAACAGTCATGCAAAGCCTGTGAGAAAATACTTGGGCTGTCAATGAAACTTTGTGGTTTGCGAGGTGTACTGTACTCCTCTGTATGTGAATGCAAACAAGTATTGGCTGTCAGGGTGTAGAGGGACCGAGAAGAAGGCGGAGCAGAGGTCAATAACAGTGAAAAATTTCACAGTGGGAGGGATTTGCATAAGGATGACAGCTGGATTTGGCACTACGGGGAATTGGCTCTCGACTATTTTGTTGATCCCCCTTAGATCCTGCACTAGCCTGTAACCCCTCCCCCCACTCTTTTTCACAGGGAAGATGGGACTATTGGCAGTGCTGGACGTCCTGACTAGGATGCCCTGTTGCAGCAAGCGCTCTATGACTGGGTACACTCCTAACTCCACCTCTGGCTTCAGAGGATACTGTGGGATTTTTGGAGCTATCCTACCATCTTTTACTTGAACTACTACAGGAGCTACATTTGCCATCAATCCAGTGTCTTGTCCATCTCTTGTCCAAAGTGACTCCGGTATCTGGGAGATCATTTCCTCTACCTTGGATGGACACCTGTCTGTAACAGCAGTGTGTAACATTAACCTCTGAGGGGAGTCTAACATATCCTGCACTTCCTGAGCGTGATTCTCGGGTATATCTAAGAAAACACCTTCAGGAGTACAATATATGACACACCCCATCTTACACAGTAAATCTCTCCCAAGTAGATTAGTCGGAGCCGATGCAGCTAGCAAAAAGGAGTGCTTGGTCTGCAAAGGCCCTATCGTAATCTCTGCTGGTTTACTTAAAGGGTAGTGTTGTACTACTCCTGTTACTCCCATTGCTGGAATTGTTTTACCCGTGGTTTTCATACCCACTGTTGAATTTAACACTGACTTGGCCGCCCCCGTATCTACAAGGAAAGGTAGTGATCTACCAGCTACATCAATTGTGACCTCAGGTTCACTTCCAAGGCTCGCAATTAACTTCACTGGCTGCAGACTACAGGTGTGGCCTGACCCCTATTGTAAGTTGTGACCATCCCGCAGCGCGTTGGCAGCTACAATATGTGAGGGGGGTAACTGAGAATTTTCAGAGACCTGCCAGTCTCTCCTTGGTGGGTACCTCTTTGTTTCCCCTGCATGCGGTTCATAACTCCTCCTCTGCGGTCCCTGATCCCATTTGCGTGCGCCATACTGTGTGTCATGTTCTGGTCTAGAGGGTCGATATACCTTATGTGGGTCTCTAAATCTGCAACTCCGTGCAATATGTCCTTCCTTATGGCAGTTATAACATTTTATCACATACGACTTACCATCAGGGGTCTGGGGCTTATGCTGAGGTGGCCTTGTTGTAAGGGCCTGTATACTTACTGCCATCAGCTTATCTCCCTGTGACTCCCTGTGTCTAACGATGTTCCGATCATGCCCGACAGCGGACTCTCTTAATGCAGCCACCGAGATACCTCTCCAGTTAGGTTGAGTGGTCTGTACCCTTGTTCTCAACACTTCCTTTAAACCGTCCATTAATACGGACACCGCTACCTCCCTATGATGCATATTTTCCTCAATGTCCACGACCCCAGTGTATCTAGCCATTTCCTCCAGTGCCCGGTGGAAATAGTCAGAAGCAGTTTCACCTTCTTTTTGTCTAATGGAGAAAATTTTGTTCCACTTGACAACAGTTGGGAAATATACTCCTAACTGCAGATTGATCTGTTTAACATTCTCCTGATTGTATTCATCAGTGAGAGGTACCTCTTCATCTAATTTACAATCAGTAATGAATTTCACAGGGTCAATGGTAGAGGGCAAACATGCCCGCAGCACTGTCCGCCAATCTTTGTTATTGGGTTCGGCGGCGTTACCTAGTTCTTTAATAAACCTTTAACATGCGGCTAGATCTTTCCTGGGATCGGGAAATTCAGACATAATTGTCCTTAATTCTGTCCGGGACCAGGGGCAATGCATTGCAATGTTCCTGACGGGAGTGACTCCCTGTGCATCAGTCTTTCCATTGGGGACTGCGATCACCCTGACAGGATTAAGTTCAATTACATCACTCTGGGTTGATTCTACAATGTGAGGTGTAATCGTTTCTGCATAATGTACAGTTCCGTACTTACCTGTGGACACGACCTCACCTGTCCCTCCACTAGGGGCCTTCGCTACTGCTCTTACTGGTTGGGCCGTGCCCACTGTAGTATCTTGTATGGTGGCTGCTAGAGAGAGTGCCGATATCGTGCTGGGCTCATCTTCTGGGTCGCAGTCCTGAGGGAAGTTTAGGATGGGATACAACTTGCACGGGTTAGCATTAGCATCAATACACTTATCTACTTTACTCTTATCACCATTAATACATTTATTAAGTGCACTTTTATCGTATACCAGTATGCCATTCTCTGTAGCCATTTTCTCTCCTGTTATGTATGGTGGTGGTGGTGCTGTTGCTATCAGTTTCCTGCTAGGGTTGGAACCAGCTGCTTGAGCTAATCCCCGTTGTATCTCACCCTCCTGTTGCCATAACTGTAAATAATCATAATGTCTAATCCTTTGCTTTCCGGATTTTATCAGACATATCCTTCTCCTTAAATTTTGCAACACCTCAGGATTAAAACTGCCTACCCTAGGGAACGGTTCCCTATCGTCCACAGTCATACGTTCCCACTCATTGCATAAGACCTCTGCGTGTGATCCATATTTCTCACACATTATGTACCTCGCCGACCCTTTGGGCCGCGGAATATCAACCTGAACCCTGGTTGATCGTCCCTTACTTGAGCAACTGGCCCCCATTCTTTGCAGGTATTGCCTTCTCAGCGAATTCCTACAAAAACCAATTTACTCAATATAAGGCAACGGTGAAAGTTCTCCGAGTGCTCTCACCCACCCACGCCCCTGCTGGCCAATACATCGAACACTGTGCCCAGTGCTGGTCGTACCCAACCTCGGGCTCCTGTGTAACCTCTATTTACTGAGAGCGTGTGGGAGTATGCTACCCCTCCCAGTAAATATCAGTTGTTGGAGATTTCCTGAGTGAACAGCGAAACTCCCTTAAAATAAAATAAAAACCTGTTACACAAATCACGTTACCTGTACAATTAGCGTCTATGACCCCGCGATTGTACGCAAATTGCGTAATGGGTATCAAGGTGAACTAACTAATGCACACAGTAACGTGCGGTACAGTCGCACTGCGTATAAGTAACTATTACTTATCCGCTGCACGACCAACGGAATCGGTTGTTTAGGCTGCGAAACCTCAGCCAGAGCGTATTCTCAAAACGGGCCTATATGGGTACTACGCAAACCCCCGGGGCTGCGCTCTCTACCTCTGACCTTTCTCAGGCCAGGGTTTTCAGAGCTTCGCTTGACCTGGTCAGCGGATTTCTGACTTCGCCGACCTTTTGGTCTGATGATTGCTACCTTGCTCCTTTATACTCTTATACAATGTTAACGTGAGCAAGCCAGTCCCACGCCACCAAGTGTCCACTCACCTGGTGTACTCTCCTACGGGATCCCGACTTCCCTTGGGTCCAAAACCTTTATTGTTTGCACACTCACTCTTGCTCACTCATATACACTTCGATTTTTCTGTACAGAAAATTACTTTAATTCAGGTGAAACAGGCTAATCCCAGAGGTGATGCAATAAGAGAAGGATCTTTTAAACTAAAATTTTGGAAACTGAACAAATTTGTGCTATTATCGCGTGGCTACCGTATCGCCTAAACTAAAACAATGCTATCGTGTGATTTGTATTTAGTGGGCGTATCTGTACGCACGTTGCGTAATATACGCCACGTGTGTAGGCCTTTGCGTTGCGTACGCAGTCTCGCACGCTGTCCGAGACACGTGTACAAAGGTCGGATACGCCCGCAGTAACACAAATAACACGCTTCTATAAATGTAAACGATATTCAACTATAATCGCTTACTAACACCACACAGTATCTCCTGTATAAATCTTTATAACTGGGTCAGGCTGCGTGTGTGTTTTACAATTACTCCCTTAAATAATACTTTATATATTTTTTTAACTAAAATAGCAACAAATTTTCTCAGCACGTGATCAATGCTAATGGCAAACAAGAGGGTAGATATGCGAAAATACACAAATGAAATACAGGTGTGTGCGTGTGTTACGTGTGTTGCGTGCGCAGTTGGCACCAAACAGAAATTTAACAGATTTAAAACCAAACAATAGCTTTACGTTCTTACCTTTCGGATCCCACCAGCATCCCTTCAAACCAAGCGGAGCAGACGCTTATCTAATCAGCACTAATGTATCCCCGACCACAAAACGGCTTGTCCTGCTAGGCTGCGGATATGAGGAGAACCAGACGAGCTCCCAATTGATAATGTCAATTATTATCTTCAAACATAAAGCTATACACTATTTCCGTGGAGCCGCTATGGCCGCTAGACCACGTGCACGTGCTACGCACTTTGTACGCTATTTGCGTACAGAGTCCCGCATGTGGTACGCACTTGGCGTACACACGCTGCGCTGAGTGTACGGAATACACACAGCGGGCGCACACACAGTTGATAACCTTTAAACCTTGTTAATAAAATACAGTAAGAATATGCTTATACTCTAAACCTTAGTAGTCAAATACTGTAATGATTTAACGCTTAAAAACCTTAACAATGTGTATGCTGTTTGAGCGATTGAGACGCTAAGAGAGCCCTTTGCAGGAAAGTGAAAACACAACACCGGGTTTGGTTAAAACCACAGCAGCTCTAACACTGCCGTGGATTATTCAGAGAAAAAGGGGAAAACAGTACAAGTTATACACTACAAGCTAACACAGAAATCTAACAGAATAACAGAGAATAAGACGAACAATGGCTACAGAGAATATACATACGTGGGGAATCTTTCGCAAGCGCGACCTGGAATCCAGTCCTCAGCTATTCAGGTAGAAAGCCTTCAGAGACATGAGGCTGGCCAGGCAACAGTGGTCTTTATATACACAACATACATTCACAATACAATGGTACCTGTAATCTCATTGTTCATTGGACACAGGGATGTGTCTCTACATTACAGCAAAGGTCATAGGTGGATTTGAACAGGTGGGCTGTGTCTTTCCCCAACTGCTCTGGTGGGAGGTATCCTCAGGATTCCCGCCGCATGTGTAATTTACAGCAAATACAGTTAATGTTCATAATCTACTTCTGTACATAACTATACGCAGGAGCGAGCGACCCTTTCCTAACTAACATCGGAATGTTACCCTTAAAATACCCTACAGCTGGATACTAGACACCACCTTTCAACCTTTATCTGACCCTTTCTATCATGCAAAGAGGAATCTCTCTGTCCAGGAACAGTTTAAACTAATCGTACTCACTGACATGGTCTAGGGGAATATTATCTACAAAATGTACTATTTGGGTTAAATATGCTACGATCGAGTCGCACGCTACACGCTCACAAACTCCGCCGTAAATACACATCTTATGCGCACGAGACGCTGAAGCGTCCCCTACGCAACTTGCGGGTATATGTACGCACGGGGGAACAGGTGCACGAGCAGCGTGCATGTGCATGAGGGGTTAGTACAAGGGGTATGCATCATGATATTTTTCGACTTTGACAATACATATGCTATATAAATAAAATTATTATTATTATATAATATACACACAGTGACCAGCATTGGCGTTTCTATAATGGGTGCAGTGTGTGCGCTGAGTACAGGGGAGGCCCACACCGCACACACTGCACCCATTTCTCCTATACTTACCTTTCCGGAGTCCATCGCTGACCGCGTGTGGGCCCCCTCCTCTCCCGTAGCCATCACGCCGCTGCTAGCGCACTGACCACTAGAGATTCTGGCACAGTGTCAGAGTCTACAGCGCATGCGCAGGACTCAGAAAAAATGGCACGGCGGCCATTTTTCTTAGTCTCTAGTGGTCAGTGCGCTAGCAGCGGCGCTACGGGAGAGGAGGGGGCCCACACACGGAGTCTGCACACGGGTCACCTCACTAGAGACGCCCCTGGTGCCCAATGATGAAATAGTATATACAGAGGGTACTCCCAGTGCTGATGGAGCCGTGTGTGTGTATGTATGTATATATATATATATATATATATATATATATATATATATATATATATATATAATTGAAGCAACACAGGGAATGCACACATTGTGTGTTATCAGTCACACTGCATGTCCTGAGCTGTGTGTGTGTGTGTGTGTGTGTGTGTGTGTGTGTGTGTGTGTGTGTGTGTGTGTGTGAGTGACTGGCTGCTGCAGCAGGGTGACGGCTATGCTCTGATTGGCCAATCAGAGCTAGCAATGTGCACTGTTGCCTAGCAGCAACCTAGAAAGGGGAGGGAGTAAGAGGACTGAGCTGGCTCATGCGTGAGGCAGAGAGTCGGCCTCCAACGAGCCCAGGAAGATTCCCTGATGAGGACACAGCAGCCAGGGGAGGCATAATATTAGGAATTAAAAAAAAAAAATTACCATCGGAACACCACTGAATGATCACCATTCGATGGTGGCAAACATGGGAAGGTCACCATCGAATGGTAAAAATATTACCATCAAAAGTAAACTATCGATGTTTCAGAAACATCGACCATCGATGTCCATCCCTACTTTAGGGGCCTATTTATCACCATCTGCATCTTGGATGCGGATGTCATGTGAGAAAATCGCCCAAACTCGCACTGCGATAATTTATTACATCACAGGGATGTATCAATTATCGCATGCAGGGACAAAGCTTGCGGTCAAGCTCTGTCCCTGCGATGCCTCTTTGCAGCATCAGTGGGGTATTTTTCGCAAAACATACCCTGATGTCCTGCTGCGGATGTGCCGACATCGGCGCTACCGCCGCCGCCTGGTCAACACCTCCCGCCGCGACTACCCCCCCCCCGCATGCGCGTGCGCACCACGGATCCCCCCGCAGCAGGATAGTATGCTCACTTGTCCAAGGAGCTGGTCCGCGCTGCTCCTGCTGGGCGCCGGATACTGTGTGCTGCGGTGACCTCCGGTGCTGTAAAGTGCGCTGCCGCTTTGCAGTGTCACTTTACAGCACCAGGGTCACATTGCAGCATATGGGGGACCAGGCGGCCGGCAGCGCTCCCTGGACAGGTGAGTATGTTTTGGTTTTACTTTTTTGTTGTTTTTTTTACACTGTGATCAGCTTGTGTGCCCATCGGACACACAGAGCTGATCACTGGAGCCGGGTCCCGCACAGCTTTCTCTGCCAGGGGCAGAGAAAGCTGAGCAAATGCCTCCCTATCGCAGTGCGTCCCTGTGATCTCGCCAGCCTGAGCTGGCGAGATTATCACAGGGCACACTGCGGTATTTTTTCACATTTTTTTTTTTAGTAAATCTGGTCAGATCGCATTTCCCATTATAACTATGGGGAATGCGATGTGGCTTACTAAAGAAAAGTGAATTAAAGGGTTTGGAGAAGTTTTCCAAATACCTTTTAATACATTCAGGTGATACTAAAATAATGTGAAAAGGGTGTGAAAACACCCTTTTTCACATTACTTTAGTAAAAATAATGTTAATAAATAGACCTCTTAGAAACTATAGAACCAACTGTGAGAGGTGGGGATAGATAAACCAACCTTTGCAAAAGAGAGGTATATTGGTGTGACCGGACGCCTTTCGTACGAAAGCACTCACCGCTTCCGCGTCCCGTTCCCAGTGCACAGAATGGAAGGTTTAGGTCACACGGGACCTGACCACATAGGGGATTCCCGCTTACCGTCAGTAACCGCCTGTTACTGACTCCACCCACTGCGCTGTGGGCGGGTTTATGCTGCCACCACCAAATTCGTAACCTGCCGTGGCATTTGGAACCACGGTTCTGCTCTGTATGTGCCGATACACTGCCTTACCACACCTGTGTGGTATTGACGAATCCCCACTAGCCACTTGCTAGGCCTCTACCGGTAGCTGGCGGAAGGCGGAACTTGGAGACGTTAGGTGTTTCCCTGGACAGCCGGAGGACGGGGCTATGTTTGGCATAACCCTGTAGGTCACAAGATGAAGCAATCTTCTTGAGGCAGATGATGTTTATTTGCTCAATAATAGTCTTAAAAAAGACTCTTCCCTATTGCTAGGGGCAACAGCATACAGCAAGATGTTCCAGCAGAATGAAAATGGTACAAGTACCCTCTGGAGGCACGCAGGCCTCTTTTTTTATGTCAATTTTCCACACAGTACAACAGGGGGTCATGTCCTCCCTGAGCCCTTTCTATCCAATCAGGATATCTTACAAAATACCAATAAATAAATTACATTTCAAAAGGAGATAAGTGCAATAAAACTATATCCTCCTTCCTGTCACGCAGACAACGTTTGGTATCAGTTTAACATTCACTATTGATAAATTTATCACATAGCTTCAAAATACAAATGTTTCTGTCTCATTCACATCTCCAGGCAAACCTAGTGTTTGGGATTACAACAGGAAAGGCTGCAACAGAAACGAACAAACAGTCTTCCTTCCTGCATCTGCCATTAAGGATTCGTATATAAATTAAATCAGGTACATGAAACAGGTTCCAAGCCCATAGACTTTATATATGGGATAAGGAGATCCCCCGTGATAAGCATCTTTCTCTAAGGAACTTACACATCAAAAGGTTTTGTCATTCACACCTCTCTGCTAGGACAGGGCCATTAGCATGCCACTTCCTACTGACAGGAGATTATTATTCAGACAGCTATAGCAACTGCATTTTTCCTTTAAATACATTTCATTTAAACACGTGTTTCCCTTTAAATATACACTCAGCCTGTGCCCTGCACAGGCTCCACATACCCAGGCACTGTAGTGCCTCATAGCACAATATATATATGACATTTGTAAACATTGTAAACACCTGGCGCCTAGCGCCCTATACATTTAAAATTGGCGCCAAGCGCCCATTGTCCCCATAATGGCGCCGGGCACTAGGGGTTAACCCCTTAAGTGCCACAGCCGCCATTACACGTGTGGCCACTAGTGCGGTCTGGCCACACTCCTCACCCCCAATTCAAGCGCGAAACCAGAGAGCCATGTCCCAACGATTTGACTCCTGGTCCCGCAGTCTGTTGGGTTGAAGGGGACGCTACCTGGGGGGGTGTAGGCTCCAGCCTAGACAGTTCATCCATAGTGCAGTGGGCCTCTCTTCGTGGGTGCACAATGTTCAAATAGTCCACCTGAAGTCCAAGTTCAAGACTCCACCACAAAAGTCTGTCCAATTCCCCCAAGTTAGATTGCAGCCACCTAACAGGTGGGTGGTAAGTTACCACGGTAGGGGACCAGTTACACACAAGTGCCACCCAAGGTGTCCCCATAATGGCATGCCCCACCTTCCACCATAGCAGTTTTCTGCTCAAACAGGCCACAGGGTTCTCCTGCCCATATGGCTCCTCCTGGCTCGGTACTCCTCCCAGTCCGTGCAGTGGCGCAGTAGTTCGTAAATCACAGTCCTGGTCAAGAATGTGCGCCATCCGCACTGGAGCAGGTACCAGAGCCTCCTTCAATGCCAGGAATGCCAACTCGCAAGCGGGTGCAAAGTCCACTGACTTGGGAATGCCCTTCCTAGCCATCTCTGTAAAGGGGTTCACTACCGGACTAAAGTCAATGACAACGTGTCCGTAGGGCCTTACAGGTTCTAAGGTCAGTACCGGTCTGGGTGATGTGGGCCGGGGACAGCCTCTGGTCTCCTCTGCTTTGGGCCTACCCCTGTCTCCTCCCACATGGTGCCCCAGGCACTGCACCTCCGTCATTCCTATCTGGCAATTGCCTGCCCGAACTGTCAGACCTGCCCTCCAATCCTCCTCTGTTGACCTATGACTCGGGAAACCTACCCTGTCACCTAGGCCTATTCTTTCCTCCTCGTCCGCTACCTGTGCCACAGTGATGGCGGCCAGACCACCAGCCTCTGGATCCTGTGTGGCATCCACTACAAGGAGGCTGCGTGTCTTCCCCGATCTACTGCGCACAGGCAGGGGACCTGCTATGTCCACAGCAACTCGCTGTAAAGGTTCTCCTATGGGCAGAGGCCCAGAGACAACACAACCGCTGGAGTGCCCCAGCTACCAAAGCATGGCACCAGCCTTACAGTTGGTCTGGGCATCATCCGACATTCCAGACCAGGGTAAGCTCTGTGTCAGGCACTTCAGAGGATGGTCTATCTCTGAGTGGCTGTCCAAAGGGGTTTCGCTGGCAACCGACACCGGTTGCGCAGGAAAGTTCCCTGGGGGGACCAGCTGGACACGTTCCCTATCTGGTCTATCCCCTCCCACTTTCCTGGCTACCCTATACCTTAACCCTTCGAGCCAGGTTAAACTTCCTGCCCCAACCCTGTCAAGGCCGCTGCCAGAGTGGCGCCTCATGCCTTTCAGGGATGGGTCAGAGAGTTGAGCCTCCCTAAACTCCTGCCTGCGGCCCTCAATCTCTCCTAAATTGGGACACACTACAGGGGGATCTAGGTGGGGACTACTAGGGTCAGTCTGGTAGGGGTCAGTCATGGAAAAGTCAGTGTGGTTTCTCATACTCACCGCCGGAGTTGGCAAACCACTTGGGTCAGGAGCATCATTGGGCACCCCCATAGGATCAAACGAGCTGGAACCAACACCCTCTGCGTTGCTAGGGGATGTAGGCATACCAGAGGCAAAAGGCATGCGGGGTCGATGTGCCGATCTAGCTGCTGTAATCTTTTCCTCTGGGCTGGTTGATGCTGTGGTTGGCTGTGCTGGCAGTTGTCTAGCAGCTGTAGTCTTTTCCTCTGGGCTGGGCTGTGCTGGATTAGCTGATGTCAATGGTGGTTGTGGAACTTGACTCTGGGGAATGGCGCCAACAAACGTAGTGACGATCCCACCACCCAGATCATTTCCTAGGACCACATCAGTTGGGAGACCATCCATGATGACAACTTCTCGCAACTCTGGTCCAGCTCCCCAGTCCAGGTAGACTCTTGCCATGGGAACCTCTTTCTCTGTTCCATCAATACTGCAGCAGGATCTATAAGATGAGGGCTCACCACAGTGATTGAGGCCCCAGAGTCTCTTAGGCCTCCTCCCTGCAGGGGTCCCACTTGGACCGGCTGCAGGTGCCTCCACATGTTGTGTAGGGGCTGTTTGGCCATTCAGGTGACTCTCTCCGCAGAGTGCACCTGTCTCTCGCCACACTCCATCGGACTGACTGGACGGGGAACAGTCTCTGTAGGCTCATCTCCTCTCGTCAAACAAGCGAGCCGGGCTCCAGCACTCGGATTTGGGGCACGAGTCTGGGGTGCTTGGGATGCAGGACAGTTCATCCTCAGATGTCCGATTTTCCCACAGCCGTAGCACTTCTTCTCCAGTCGTGGCACAGATGATCTCTGATCAGTTGCAGGGAAGCTGCGGTGCGGTTGCTGGCCAAGAGCACCAGGGTTGGAAGATGCTTGTCTTTGGGGGTGATGAGCTGAAGAGGGGGGTCCCTTGGTGGTACAGTCTTTTGGAGCTGGCTGCTGGCTGGGCGCTTCTGCCCCTGTGGCCGAATTGCCACATACTTGTCTGCTAACTGGGCAGCCATCTTTAAGCTGGGTGGCTCCCGGTCTAGCACCCACTCCTTCACTTCTGGGATGCACCTACGATAGAACTGCTCCCTGCAGATCAGGTCGATCAGTGTGTCCCATGTAGTGGCTTCAGAATCCTTCACCCACTTCACCACATACTGCCGCAGCTGGGTGGCGAACTGCTCATGGGTGATGCTAGGATTCTTGGGCAAGTCTCTGAACTTCTTCCTGTAAGACTCTGGAGTGATGAAGAATCGCTGGAGGAGGGCCTTCGCGACTTCGTCATAATCCCCGCAGTCCTCCGTGGCCACTCCTCGATAGGCCTCTCCATGCAGAGTGGGCACAAGGTGTCTCACCCACTCCGACTTGGGTAAATCGTGTAGTTTACAAGTCCTTTCAAAAACTTGTAAATGTCCATCAATGTCCCCATCACTGTCTGCAAACTTGGCAAACTGAATGCGTCCCGATCTGTGTACAGCAGCTAACAACGGCTCCCGGGGTACCACGGCTTGTGATGCCCACTTCGCATGCCACATCCGAATGACAAGCATGCGTTCTTGCTCCGTTGCCCTTTCCCCCAATTCCGCTAGCCGATCTGCTAGGGTATCCGGGCCGCCCCCCCTGGGACGTTGGGATCCTGGCCCTGCTAGGGATTGCTGGGAAACATGGCTGCTGCTAGAAGGGGCGGGGCTTGTGGTTCTCACTGGTTCCGTACGAAGGTCCACTGGTGGGCCGTCCTCTGCGATGCTGATGCCGTCAGTGCTTTCCACCTCCGCCAGATGGGACTCCTCCAAGCTCATGAGCGCCGCCTTCATGACGCTTCTGGACGCGTTGAAAGGGATATCCACACCCTTCTCCTGGCACACGATCTCCAGATCGCCTTTAGACGTTCCACTGAAGTCTGTCATCTTGTGCGTTCTCCTGCGCTGCAGTTACTCCTCTCCTGAGTAACTCGGCTTCTCCAATCGGGTGACCGAAAAGCCGCCTGGGATGATCCCACCGCTATGCCAACAATTTCTGTGACCGGACGCCTTTCGTACAAAAGCACTCACCGCTTCCGCGTCCCGTTCCCAGTGCACAGAATGGAAGGTTTAGGTCACACGGGACCTGACCACATAGGGGATTCCCGCTTACCGTCAGTAACCGCCTGTTACTGACTCCACCCACTGCGTCAATACCACCTGTGTGGTATTGACGAATCCCCACTAGCCACTTGCTAGGCCTCTACCGGTAGCTGGCGGAAGGCGGAACTTGGAGACGTTAGGTGCTTCCCTGGACAGCCGGAGGACGGGGCTATGTTTGGCATAACCCTGTAGGTCACAAGATGAAGCAATCTTCTTGAGGCAGATGATGTTTATTTGCTCAATAATAGTCTTAAAAAAGACTCTTCCCTATTGCTAGGGGCAACAGCATACAGCAAGATGTTCCAGCAGAATGAAAATGGTACAAGTACCCTCTGGAGGCACGCAGGCCTCTTTTTTATGTCAATTTTCCACACAGTACAACAGGGGGTCATGTCCTCTCTGAGCCCTTTCTATCCAATCAGGATATCTTACAAAATACCAATAAATAAATTACATTTCAAAAGGAGATAAGTGCAATAAAACTATATCCTCCTTCCTGCCACGCAGACAACGTTTAGTATCAGTTTAACATTCACTATTGATAAATTTATCACATAGCTTCAAAATACAAATGTTTCTGTCTCATTCACATCTCCAGGCAAACCTAGTGTTTGGGATTACAACAGGAAAGGCTGCAACACAAACAAACAGTCTTCCTTCCTGCATCTGCCATTCAGGATTCGTATATCAATTAAATCAGGTACATGAAACAGGTTCCAAGCCCATAGACTTTATATATGGGATAAGGAGATCTCCCGTGATTAGCATCTTTCTCTAAGGAACTTACACATCAAAAGGTTTTGTCATTCACACCTCTCTGCTAGGACAGGGCCATTAGCATGCCACTTCCTACTGACAGGAGATGATTATTCAGACCGCTATAGTAACTGCATTTTTCCTTTAAATACATTTAATTTAAACACGTGTTTCCCTTTAAATATACACTGAGCCTGTGCCCTGCACAGGCTCCACATACCCAGGCACTGTAGTGCCTCATAGCACAACATATATATTACATTTGTAAACATTGTAAACACCTGGCGCCTAGCGCCCTATACATTTAAAATGTCGCCAAGCGCCCATTGTCCCCATAATGGCGCCGGGCACTAGGGGTTAAGCCCTTCAGTGCCACGGCTGCCATTACACGTGTGGCCACTAGTGCGGTCTGGCCACACTTGGATGTTACAATTTAATTCTGTATACTCCAATGGTCTAAATGAAAATATGGAACTAAATTCAATTATATAATGACCTATCAGCTAAATTGTTACATTACCTATTACTATATGAATTCCTGTATAGTAGAACCAACTATATACATACTACTCGCCTGTATTTGTGCTTTCTGTCATTGTACCTGTGGTATTAGCTTGTCTCCATAATTAAGTTTTAAGATAGTAATGCCCCCTAACATTCGGCGACATGCTGCTGAACTGCCCGACGGCGAATATGGGCGACCCGGCGACGGGGAGGGGGGGGGGGGAGGTGACGGGGGGAGTGAAGTCTCTTCACTCCCCCGTCACACGGCTTCATAGCAGTGCATGCTAATATGGACAATCTCGTCCATATTGGCCTGCGTGCATAAGCGACCCGAAACCAACGATGAACAAGCGCGGGACCGCGCATCGTTCATCGTTGGTGCCTACACACTAAACGATATGAACGAGTTCTCATTCATTAATGAACGAGAACGTTCATATCGTTTAGTAAAATCTATTAGTGTGTTTAGGGTACTTAACATATATGTCCTATCGTTTTGTTTAGGATTAAAGAAAGAAAAAGATATTCATTATTTTATTTATCTATTTATACATTTACCTGTCTCTATATGAGTGGTTGTGTATATTTTCTCTTCGTGATCAGGACCAGGAAGTGACATAACGAGAGGGCAGTAGATAACTTCCACCCTAACAGCACCTAAATGTTTTCTCCGTTCTCCATTCGTCTGAGGTTTTTTTGTTTTTTCTATGTACCATTGGACCCTCGCAATCCACAGTATGGGGTAAAAAATATATATCTATACATAGGATGGAGAAATATATGGGATAATATATGTTATACTTATGAACATATATCAATTAAAATGAAAGTTATAATCTTTATATGGATAAATCTATTGGTGTCCCCTTTTTATGGTCATTCTAATGTTGCTAAGCATCTCCCTAGATAAGCGCTATGGATATTAATTCACCAATGCAGTAATATGATCCGATTACGTGCCCATTCTGGGGCATGTGATAAGTCCCAGAATGCACTGGGTGCATTCCACCAGTGCGGCTCACGGGTGACTTCCGGGACTCGTCCCGGCTCCCGTGGGACGGCGCTATCCACTGGCGGGGATGTAACACAGGTGCGCTCTCCTTAACCAGGTGAGCGTCCCGGTGCTTCCTGGGACAAAGTGGACCTATTACCATAACTTTGAAACAGCTACTGATTATTTAATTATATCGGTGAGTCGCTTAATGGTCACATGGCCACTGTTACTAGCGCCAATGTCCCACTGTGCCGCATTACAGGGAAGGAGCAGCTCTAAATAAACTACAGCTCCCAGCAGCCCTTAGCGCCGGGAACTCCGGGGACAGTAGGTAAAGCCCCTGAGATAGAGAACCGCAACCATAGCAAATGTGTTGTAATGTTTTCAAATTTTATTACTTCAGGCTCTCTATAGAAGGAATAAAATTCTGAAATGTTAGAACGCATTTGCTGTAATCGCAGTATGGCTTATTAATGTATTGAAGTCCGTGTAAAGGTTTAAATGCCGCCTTCCTGAATATTATTATTATTTAATTCTCTTTGGATGGCATAGGGACACCATTAACCATGCCGGATTCATTGGATAAGGATTTGTGAAGAAGGGAGCATCAGTCCGGAAAAATTGGAACCTATGAACTTATATATACACACATACACACACACACACACACACACACACACACACACACACACACACACAACAAGTTTAAAATAATCAGGTGCGCTCAGTATAGTACACTTAAATGTACAAACAACAGTCTTTAAACAATAAGACTTTAAGCCACTACTCCTATATCAGAAAGAGAGTGGATGCACTAGTGTTCCTCTTTTTATGGAACCGCTGCTCCCCGCCGTCATAAATGGGCCGGAATTCCACGGGAGAAAGGCATCTAGGAACTCACAGCCATCGCACGTCGAGACACCGTTACTCGCCGATACCAGGGAAGGCAGGAGAGGGCTCGATCACACACGTCAGCAGGCCACGGGTCTGTGATCCTGTCCTGGATGATTATCTGAGGTTTGGAGTATTGCCGGGGACATATGTTTTAAACCATGTGGTATTAAGCCCACAGCGGAGTGTTCTTTGGTACGAGCATCAACGTTGTGAATTTTAACAAGAGTGTTTGTGCTTTTATGAATTAAACCGATACTGCACTATGGAGCGCCCCCTTTGTCTCTTTTCCTATATATATATATACATATATATTTTATAAACACTACTATGTGGCATAATATGTATAAGGGGTACTACTGTGTAGCATAATGTTAATAAGGGCTCTAGTGTGTGGCGTACCGTGTGTAATGGGTACTACTGTGTGGCATAATGTGAATAATGGACACTACTGTACAGTGTAATGTGAATAAGTGGCACTACTGTGGTTAATTTGTTTCGGGGGTACTATTGTGTGGCCACACCCCTTTTCCAGCACAAGCACCTTCCCTATTTAAAATATGGAGGGGGGGGGGGGGGGGGGCACCAGTCCCTTACTTTGCCAGGAGCGCTCAGACTCTTAGATACACCCCTGCCATCATTGGATCCAGATAAGTTTTTTTTATTGGACTCACCTCCAACTTTAAATCAGCATGCTCAATGACACATGGAAACCCACAAAAATTCTACACAGATGAGCAAAACTGCATCCATCCTGTGGAACTGTGTGTGAATCCAGCACCAGGGTAATACCAGCTGACTGTTATTTATAAAAAAATAAATTAAAAAAGGGTAGAAATCACCAATTCGAACCTTTACAGAACCTCAATACTTTGCTTATGGGGGTCATTCCGAGTTGATCGCTAGCTGCATTCGTTCGTTGTGCAGTGATGAAAAAAATGGCACTTCTGTGCATGCGGCGCAATGCGCACGCGTGACGTACTATTACAACGACAGATGTAGTTTAACACAAGGTCTAGTGAAGCTTTTCAGTCGCACTGCTGGCCGCAGAGTGATTGACATGAAGTGGGCGTTTCTGGGTGGCAACTGAGCATTTTCAGGGAGTTTTTGAAAAAACGCAGGCGTGCAAGGAAAAACGCAGGCGTGGCTGGGCGAACGCAGGGCGTGTTTGTGACGTCAAAACAGGAACTGAACAGTCTGAAGTCATCGCAAGCGCTGAGTAGGTATTGAGCTACTCTACTCTGCGAACCTTTCGGTTGCACTTCTGCTAAGCTAAAATACACTCCCAGTGGGAGGCGGCATAGCGTTTGCATGGCTACTAAAAACTGCTAGCGAGCGAACAACTCAGAATGACCACCTGTGTCTTTGATACATATGTATATGGAGGATATGTCCATGCTTATATAAAAGTCCGGGATCCTGAATGTGGACGTGGTCCTAAGGAGCCGTTATTTTAAACTCTATTTCTATTCTATTCTCAGAAACAGTGCCAATATATATATATATATATATATATATATATATATATATATATATATATATATATATATATATATATATATATATATATATATAAATATTATATTTTTATTATTTAAGTGTGTATTGTTATTTTAAATAAATACAAATATTTTATGCAATTAATAGTGCTTGTTTAAATTGGAACAACAACTCTTAGCGCTGGTTTCTTTTTGTAAGCGATGGAATTATACCTGGTTCTGGCCTTCATTACACTGCATGGGGTTGCATACGGTATCTTCTGATTTGCTGCGCTGCACGGCTGACCAGAAGATGCCGCATGCGACCCGCGGGAGCGCATAATGCATACTAGCCCATATGCGTGATTTACAGTTCCGATATTGCAAACCGTGCCCATATTGCTGTAGTACGTATCCGAGAGTGTGCATATCATGGTACACACTAGACTATGTACCCGATATGTTGCTCCAATTCGCGGGATCGGGCGACATATAGGGGGTCATTCCGAGTTGATTGCTCGCTGCCGATTTTCGCAGTGCAGCGATCAGGTAAAAAAATGGCAAAACTGCGCATGCTTATGTGCCGCAATGCGCACGTGCGACTTACGGGCACAAAGAGAATCGCTGCTGTGCACTGGACCTAGCGAAGATTCCATTCGCACAGCCGATCACAAGGAGATTGGCAGGAAGAGGACGTTTATGGGTGTCAGCTGACCGTTTTCTGGGAATGTTTGGGAAAACTCAGGTGTGTCCAGGCATTTGCAGGGCGGGTATCTGACGTGAATTCCGAGACCTTCATCGCTGCAATCGCACAGAATAAGTAACTACAGGGCTGCTCTTGTTTTGCACAAAATATTTTTGTACCACTCGGATGCCCAGGCGTTCGCACACTTGCAAAGCGAAAACACACTCCCCCGTGGGCGGCGACTATGCGTTTGCACGGCTGCTAAAAGTAGCTAGCGAGCGATCAACTCAGAATGACCCCCATAGTCTGGTGTGTAGCCAGCTGTAGTTCTTACTAGAAGTTATCTGAATAATCCCTTGCACACAGTCAGAGTTGGCAAGCCAGACCTTAGGAGGGAGATTTATTAAAGCTTCGAGAGAGAGATAAAGTACAGAGAAATATAGTACCAACCAATCAGCTCCTAACTGCCATTTCTCATACGTCCTAGAGGATGCTGGGGATGCTTCAAGAACCATGGGGTATAGACGGGATCCGCAGGAGACATGGGCACACTATAAGACTTTGAATGGGTGTGAACTGGCTCCTTCCCCTATGCCCCTCCTCCAGACTCCAGTTAGATTCTGTGCCCAGTGAGACTGGATGCACACTGAGGAGCTCTCCTGAGTTTCTCAGAAAAATACTTTCTTTAGGTTTGTTATTTTCAGGGAGACCTGCTGGCTACAGGCTCCCTGCATCGTGGGAGTGAGGGGAGAGAAGCAGGCCAGGCTGTAACTACGTGTGTGCCAAGTGGGCTTGGCACACAGCGCAGTTGCCCTGAGGGCGCACGGCCAGCGGCATGTAATGAGTCAAATTGACTCATTACATGCCTCTGAAGTCTGCGCCGTGCGCGCCGCCGCGCTGTGGAGGAGAGCTACAGCGCCGGGCAGGTGAGAAGGAGGAGGAGGGAGGGGGACTGAAGCCGCAGCAGCGCTATTTCATTGGTAGTAAGCACCGCTGCAGCATCCCCCTCTCCTTCCGTATTGGCTGCCCGGCGCTGCTGTGGATGCTGGGATGCGGTTCCTCCATCCCAGCATCCACAGCAGCGCCGGGCAGCCAATACGGAAGGAGAGGGGGATGCTGCAGCGGCGCTTACTACCAATGAAATAGCGCTGCTGCGGCTCCAGTCCCCCTCCCTCCTCCTCCTTCTCACCTGCCTGCACCGAGGGAGCTGCACGAGGAGCCTGTCAGCGGGGAGATGGTAAGTATGTATCTCTCTTTCTCTCTCTCTCTCTCTCTCTCTCAGGTGGACACCGTCTGCCATAATGTGTAAAAAGGGGGCCTGGCTGCCGCAATGTGTAAAAGGGGGACTGGCTGCCGCAATGTGTAAAAAGGGGGCCTGGCTGCCGCAATGTGTAAAAAGGGGGCCTGGCTGCCGCAATGTGTAAAAAGGGGGACTGGCTGCCGCAATGTGTGAAAAGGGGGCCTGGCTGCCGCAATGTGTAAAAAGGGGGCCTGGCTGCCGCAATGTGTAAAAAGGGGGCCTGGCTGCCGCAATGTGTAAAAAGGGGGACTGGCTGCCGCAATGTTTAAAAATGGGGACTGGCTGCCGCAATGTGTAAAAATGGGGACTGGCTGCCGCAATGTGTAAAAAGGGGGACTGGCTGCCGCAATGTGTATAAAGGGGGTCTGGCTGCCGTAATGTGTAAAAAGGGGGACTGGCTGCCGCAATGTGTATAAAGGGGGACACCGTCTGCCGTAATGTGTAAAAACGGGGACGCTGTCTGCTGTAATGTGTAAAAAGGGGACGCTGTCTGCCGTAATGTTAAAAAAGGGGACGCTGTCTGCTGTAATGTGTAAAAAAGGGGACGCTGTCTGCCGCAATGTGTAAAAAGGGGGACTGGCTGCTGCAATGTGTTAAAAGGGGGACTGTCTGCTGTAATGTGTAAAAAGGGGGACGCTGTCTGCTGTAATGTATAAAAGGGGCTCTACCTGGTGAAGTGGCGCTACTGTGCAGCGTAATTTGAAAAATGTAGACTACTGTGCACCGTAGTATGAATTGCTATTATTTTGTGGCCACGCCCCTTCCCCATGAAGCCACGCCCCTATATATTTTTTGCGCGCCTACGACGCGCATTGCCCCTATCTTATGGGGGGGCGCCAATATCGTTTCTTGCACACAGCGCTAAAATGCCTAGTTACGGCACTGAAGCAGACCTACTTCTTAAGAGTTCAAGGGCTCTGCTTCTTAGGCTACTGGACACCATTAGCTCCAGAGGGTTCGATCACTACGGTACGCCTAGCTGCTTGTTCCCAGGGCCGCGCCGTCGCCCACTCACAAAAGCCGGAAGATAGAAGCCGGGTGAGTATGAGAAGGCAGAAGACTTCAGTGACAGCAAAAGAGGTACCGCGCAGCGGCCGCGCTTATCACAGCACTGCAGGGCGCAGGGGGGGGCGCCCTGGGCAGCATGAGACCTCAGATCAGACTGGCATGTATAGTAACAGTGCTCCGGGCACTAGTTCAGGGACCCCCGCCAGTATAATCAGTATTTTGAGCGGGACTGAAGCGCGCCATTTAGGGGGCGTGGCTTAGCCGCACAGCTCTGACCAGCGCCATCTTCTCTCTCCTCAGAAGCTGCAGAGACGCTGACCCTGTCCTCCGCACTGCTGTACAAGTAACAGGGTGAAAAATGGGGGGGAGGGGGGGCACAGGCAATTTTGGTGCTGATTGATTATATAAAAAGCGCTAACAGGGCTGGGCAGTCACCTTACTGGCCTCAGTACCAGGATAGGCGCTGGGTGTGGGCTGGCAAATCTCTCTCAGTGTCGCTCTAGCAGGCTTTATTGTGGGTCTAAAAAAATGGTTATGAATCCACTATAACATGGCGCCACCTTAAAATAGTGCAACCGTCACCAAATGGTTAAAATATTGTTTAAAATATAATTACGTTCCTTATGTATACATAAATCTCCTCTTGCCTTCAGAGCCTGGATTCCATCAGCTCAGCATATGTAAGGAGAATAGATACTCATGTGTAGTATTGTAATTTTAATAATACAAACACACACTGATATACATAAAACAATACAAAATATCCCACTATGATCCCATGTAGTGTCCCCAGAGGACTGAGCAATTACCGGATGTTGTGGAGAACTGATAGATAAACAGCTCTCAAACAAGCGATGTTACACCCAAAGGCAAGACCACCCGGGTAGGCAGCTTCAGATGTGGTATGCAGGTACCGTTCAGTGCTCCTGAAGTAGCTTTGGAATCAGGGGTCAGCAACACCATACAGCCAACGCGTTTCAACCCCTTGGATCAGGGTCTTTCTCAAGGCAGTGTGTTGCTTTGTTAAACTGACTCCTTTTTAAACCAACAATGTCCAATCACAAAGACTCCTCAATTTCCGTCATTCCTACTTCTGGAAGTGCGTCACTCGGTACCACACCTACTACACCCAGCGGCGGCTGTACACCCAGAAGTTCCATCTCGTCCGTCTATTATTAAACAATCCTTGTCCGGAAGTACGTCACTCGGTGCGCCGCCTGTTGCACCCGGCGGCGTCCGCATCCCCGGAAGTACGTCATCTGGGGTTCCGTGGTGTGTATTTACCTAGGGACGGGAGGTTTCCTTGTGTCTCCCGTCTGGTCCGGAAGTGTACCTACGTACTTCCGTTCAGCGGCAATGACTAAATAGTACACATAGCGCATTCTACATCATTAATCCCCTTCCTGAAAACGTCCTTATAGATACAACTGACATTGTCCATTATAGGATACTGCAAAGAAAAAAACGTGATTCCCATAAAGCACATACTCAAATAGCAACATAGACACATTTATTTTAAAAAAAACTTCCTATAATACTAGTTCATATAATAAATATTAAAAATTTCAATGAAAAATACAATAAAAGAGATATCTTTGGATCATAAAAACCATTTCAACTCAAAGTCGTTGTTCAGACCATGAGGATGTAATGTGTTACATTCATAAATTAACTGCATTTCTTTTTTGGCTAAACTGGAAGCAGTGTCGTGTTGGCGAGGATTCCCTTTTACCAATTTTATTCCTGCGAATCTTATAATGCTTCTAGTAGAACAATTGTGGAATTTCTTAAAATGGGACGACAAGGCATGTGTCTCAAGTCCCCTCTTAATATTCCTACAATGCTCACCTAACCTTACTTTAAGTGCCCTTGAAGTGCGTCCTATATAAAATAGGTGACATGTGCATTCAATGCAATAGATAACATTGCTTGTATTGCATGTTATAAATTCGTGAACATCTAGTTTTTTTCCATTTATCTGTATCCTTTCAAGTTTTTTTGTACCATCACTCGTCACCTCTCTACAGCCTATACACATTCCACATCTATGGAAGCCTTTAGTGGTAATCCTTGGCTCCCGTTTGATTGGGGGGATATAACTGTTAACCAACATATTTTTTAAGTTCGGGGCTTTTCTATAAATAAAAGTGGGACGCTCTGGAATTTTTTTCCCCAGTATAGGGTCTTTCTTTAAAATATTCCAGTTCTTCTTGATTGATCGTTCTAAGGCTCTGTATTGAGAATTATAACTGGTGATGAATGCCCACTCAAATTTTTCATTCCTAGTTTGTTTGAAAGTGCTCGTGCTTAAAAGGGCATCTCTATTCACATTATTTGCCTTCTGTATAGCTGCTTCAATAACATCATCTTTATACCCACAATTTTTAAATCTTGTTTTTAATTCCTCTACTTGCTCTTTATAGGTAACTTCATTGGTACAATTTCTTTTTATACGCTTGAATTGGCCACTGGGTATGGAATTAAGCCAATTGGTATGATGACAGCTAGTATATTCAATATATGTCCTTGAATCTGTTAATTTGGTGTATGTTTTAGTATGTATTTGATTATTTTCCACAAACACCGTAATATCTAAAAAATCAACTTCCACCTCGTTTATATTAAAAGTAAGCTCAATATTTAAAACATTGTTATTGAGGTATGAACAGAATTGGTCTAAGCTGGCACGATCTCCTCGCCATATAAAAAAGATATCGTCTATAAAATGTTTCCAGGACACCAGGCTCGGTCCGAATGGGTTGTTATGCCAAATAAAATCATCCTTCCATTGTCCCATAAAAATGTTGGCATAACTCGGAGCGAACCTGGTGCCCATGGCTGTGCCAACCTTCTGTATATAAAAATTACCATCAAACGTAAAATAATTATTGGTTAAGATGAACTTAATTCCTTCTTTAATAAAATCTTGAACTTGTTTTTCTAAAGGGCTTTTGTTTAAATATGTGGTTACAGCCTGTAGTCCTACTTCATGATTAATGATAGAATATAGGGATTTCACGTCTGCAGTTACAAAAACCATATTTTCCTCCCACTGAACCGTGGATAGGAAAAGCAAAAAATCCTTTGTATCCTTTAGATGGGATGAATTCTGTAAAACAAGTGGCTGAAGAAAAAAAATCAATATACTCTGATAGATTAGATGTAATGGAGTTGATCCCAGATATTATGGGTCTTCCCGGGGGGGTTGTGGCATTTTTATGAACCTTGGGGAGTAGATAAAGTGCTGGTGTGACGGGTTTTAAAATCTGTAAGAATTTGACTTCTCTTTCCTCAAGGGTTCCCATATCCTCATATCTCTTTATCAGAAATTTTAATTCTGTGGTTATTTTCTCTGTTGGATCAGATTTAAGTTTGGAGTAGGTGATTTTATCATTGACATGTTCTTCTACTATGTTCATATACCAATCTTTATTCATCATGACTACCCCCCCACCTTTATCTGCCGGTTTTATCACCAGATCAGAATTCTTTTTTAACTCTTTCAACGCAGATCTTTCCTTGAATGTCAAATTTGATTTCATCCCTGATGGTTTGATTTCTCTGAGGTCCCCTTTAATAAGTTCACAAAAGGTTTCAATAAAAGTGCCTTTTACATGTGCAGGGAAAAAGATGGACTTAGGTTTAAACGGTGTCCTTTCAAGTATCATATTTTCATCTACATCCTCTTTTTCTTTGCTTAAAAATTTTTTTTTTATACATAGTTTCCGTTCGAATTTGGAGATGTCTATAAATGTCTCAAATTTATTGACATTCATTGCTGGGGCGTATTTCAACCCTTTTTGCAAGACACCTCTCTCAACTTTCGTTAGAATGTGGGAGCTGATATTAAATATTTTGACTTTACCCTCATTTTCATTATTAGCTTTAACCACATGTTCTGTTCCATTATTTTTCCTCTTTCTAGTCCTTTTCTTCTTTTTCCTTTTCTCCATTTTTTTGACCTTACCCCCTCTTTTCCCTCTGTGGGTTTTCTGTTTCATCTCCATCTCACATCTTGTTTCCCCTTCTCTAAAAAACGTGAGCATTCCCTCTTGTTAAATAATCCAAATCTGTTATTAGTCTCTAGGGGTGGGGAATTATTTCTCATTCTATATGTTCTCCTCCATTGCCAATCCCTCTCACCCCTATCTCTCTCATTCTTTCTTTCATGTATTTGGTCCCAATGTCTATTCTCTCTAAACCTATAGGGTTTTTGTTCTCTATATCCAAATTTATTTCTATTAGAGTTATTTTGCATGTTTCTTTCTCTTATTTGGGAATTCTCTCTGTCCCTCTCATGTCTATGTTCACGATAATTCACTCTATGTGGAATCAGGGGACTATTTCTATTCCAATCCTGTCTTCTCTCTCTAGTCCTGTTTTCATTAATATGCCTAGTGGGAGTTATGATCTCAGTTTTTTTGGGAGTTTACTGTTGTTCATCACTATTTTCCTCAGATTCTTTTTTATCTCTTATAAATTTCCTCATTTTCCTTTCGACTAGGACTTTTTTTCGTTCTTTTTGATATTTTTCTCTATTTTATCTTCTAAGGTTTTGTTATCTGCTAAATCAGCGAACGGAATGATTAGGTCTTTACATTTCTTAATCTCATCATCTAAATGGGTGAGCTCTCTTCTTCTTTCATTGACGATGAGGTTCATTAGTGAAAAAGAACATTCACTAATTACTCTTTCCCATTCATCCTTGAAAGAGTCTGATGCTGAATCGAATGATGGTTTCTTATTGATTTTCAAACCTCGTGGGATTACCTCATGTGCAACATATTTCTCTAAGGTAACCATTTCCCACCATATTCGATTTTCCTTTAGTAAGGTGCTTTCTAGTTTACGCATAATATTTTCTAGGCTTACATCAAGGAGCTCAATTCGTTCTCCCTCATCTTTAAATAGGGTTTCTAACATTGTTTTCCTTTGATCCCTGTATTTAAACATGTTTATTGCAGCAAGTGATGAATCACCAAAAGAAAGGAGAGAAGAAATAATACCGTATACAAAGAGATACTTAGGTAAAAGATCTTTTGGGCAAATAAACAAACAGGCAGCCTTGTCTGGCAGATTCAAAAATAGAGTGTCCCTCCAATACACTCAAAAATTCGTCTAAAAAAATGGTTATGAATCCACTATAACATGGCGCCACCTTAAAATAGTGCAACCGTCACCAAATGGTTTATTGTGGGTCTGTCTCCTATAGCCCCAGGGTGCTTGTGGCTGTCGGTACGTGTGTGTCGACATGTCTGAGGCGGAATCAGAGGCAGAACTCTGGGAGGCAACGGAATCATCTGCCGCCGGGCTCCTGCTCTGAAGGGGGCACCTCTCCTCCCATTCTGTGACACCATTGAATTAAGTTAATTGATAGCTGCCGCTGTCTTTTCAGTGGCCGACTTCCTCAGTGGTCCCTGCACCTTACAAATCACATCCTCTTTATTATACTGAATATACACATTTTACAAGTATCACACCCAGGATTAGAAACCACAACCTATTACACTGGAAGCAGACACCTTACTGATGAAGCGGTTTGCTCCTGTATAAGAAATATGAGAATTTTAACTATATGAAGATACTTCTCTGACAATTACACGTAACTTCATATAGTTAGAATTCTAATGCTTCCTCTACAGGAGCAAATAACTCCATCAGTAAAGTGTCTGCTGTTAGTGTAACAGGTCATGGGTTCTAATCCTGGGTATGACTGCTAAGAAATGTGTCATATAAAATAAAAGACAATTAAATGTATAAATACAGTATATACATTTTTTTCAGAACACTCCATATACACACACACACACATACACGCACACACGCACACATACATACATATTGATAAAGCTAAATATTTATCTTATATAATACCCTTTATGAGGTCTAAGAACACTGTACGCTATCTACGTATGAAGTACCGTAAGGGTACGCTCGTTGCGTAACGATCGCTTAGCCGTGGTCGAGACGCTCAAGCGTCACGTTCGCTCACGGCCAAGAGATCACAGGCAGGCACGCTATTGGCTGCCGACTAACGTAATGATTCGCTATAGCGTAGCGGACGCTCGGGACCACGAGGAGATCACCAGCGGCGCTGACGCTCACAATGTTAAACCTTTGTATCTAAACCATAAACAGTGTATTGTGCAATAAAACCCTAGTGTAATGATAGAGTGTAAATGCAACACAGTATAACCTTATTACCTTTAAAGCTGTTCTAGCGTCACCGACGCTCTGAGAATACTTAACACTATAAGAAATACACAGATACCGTGCTCAGGGTCCAACGCCTAATATATATATATTATGAATGATATACTTGCAAAAGAATTAATACAAATACAAATCATACACTACAATATAACATAGACTACCTAACCAGATAACTACACAGGAAATATAATACAATTGCTATTTAAGGGAAAATAAGAGAGAAAGAGGAGAAGAGAGAGAGAGAGAGATTGGCCCACAATAACAAGAAGATCAATATAGTTGCGGAGAAAAACTTACGCACAAAGGAAACGATCGCATGCGCCTCTGGACATCCAGCTCCCGATTTTCAGCAATGATAACCGTTGAAGAGTGAGAGCTGGATGTGCCCGGCCTGTCTATTTATGCCCCACACACAATGCAACTCAATGGTCCCTACAATCTCATTGTTCATTGGACACAGGAATTCGGCTTCGCATTATAACAAAAGGTCATAGGTTGATTCATACAGGTGGGCTGTGACTGCTTCCAACTGTTCAGGTGGGTGGGATACTGGGTTTCCCGCCGCATGACTAAATAAGAACAAATAATAGTAAATGGACATAAACTTCTTATGTCCATAACTATTCGCACGAGCGATTAATCCGCTCCAAACCAACACCGGAATTTTGCTATTTAAATACTCTTCCGATGGGTACCAAACACCACTGTATGACCCCTGTTAGACCCTACGTACAATACAAAGAGGGATCTCTCCGTTCACGAACATTCTATATTAACCAAACTTTCAGAATCTATCAAAGGGACCATGATCTACAAAATACACTATATAGTGAAAATATGTAACGATTGAGTCGCACGCTACGATCACATAAACTCTACCGTAAATACGCATACCGTGCGCCTGCGGGTGCCCGCGACTGAGTATGCGCACGTACGGGAGAGCGTACGCATGCGCAGCACGGACCTGTGTGAGGTGCAAATATGGTAGTGTGCATAGAGATATTTTTCTGACTTTGACAGTCCACCTTTTGGCAGTCAACAATAACTGCCACCTTCTAAAACATTTCAAAAGGAGAAAAATATATGTCAGGGGTTAATACATTTACATGGTTGGGTAGGAGAGGAGAGGAGAAGGTAGGAAAAGGGTATGACCTAGTGAGATAGCAGAAGCATGTGTGTATGAATCCGTGCTTGGGGGTCATGTATCATCGTGCCGTACGTGTTTTAAATCAAGCTTCGAGGTATTGCGAAGTATACATTTGAATTCCTTCTTATCCCGTGGTACGGGTCTGTGGATGGGCTGTCAAACTTTACCGAGCTCTTTTCGGCTTTGGTTGTAACAAAATGGGGGAGCACATTTTAGTTGATGATACATGAATGGGGGAGATATGTGATTGCTGATATCTGTGCCTGTATTCCCTATCGACTATGTGTGTCATTACCTGAGGGTTGTAGAAATGAAGAAAAGACATAATTACGGTAAATGCGGTGGTATTCTATGTCAGGTAAATGTACATTCGTCGATTGAGGTCTTGTTTGGTGTCTGTTGAATGCAGTCTTCTTTGTGCTTTTGCCCATAAGGTGCGAGCAAAAGCTGTCAATGTCCATAGATTTACAAAAGTGTTGGGCTAGCGTAATTTTAAAATTTCTAGGGAAACTGGGAATCCATGGCATAGTTCATCAAAAAATCTGTGTATCAGGTTGTCAAAACTTCTTCTTTAATCCCTCTGTTGTCTGTATATCGGCTCATCAAATTCCTCGTCCAAGTGGGTCTTTTTACCTTGGAGGAAACGGAAAAACAGGTGAAAGAAACGGACCGTAGAAATCGCATTTTCATCACATCATTGTTTCTACATTTGGGTCATAAATCAAGTCCATTGGAATTACAGTTTCCTCACTCCTTAAACTCATTACCCTAGTACGACGATTGCACCTCATTAAAGCCTGACCGCATCTAAATATCAAACCAATCGTTATGATAACACCTAAGATACATAGGAGAAACTTCCCAACATCCATTATGACTCCTTGAGCCCAGTCTCCTAAACCAGAGAACCAATTTCGCGGGTTCAACCATGACACCCAACCAGTCAGCTCATTACCTACAGCAGCAAGAGTGAGATTGTGTCTCCTGCGAAATTCCCACTTCAGTTGGAGAATATCGTCCATCTTTTGGTCTATGACCTCGACCGGGTCCTCGGTGCTATTCGTAATACATGTGCAACATTTCACGCCGTATTGTGTTGCCAGTGTGACACAATATCCGCCTGTCACTGCTGTGAGGTAATTAAGAACCATTCTATGCTGTACCAGTTCTGTTTTATAAGCTTGAAGTTCTCTTCCAGTATACCTAAACGTGTCATCATACATTTCAGTGATATTATCTAACAAATTTGCAAGCGCAGATATGTATTTATAATTCAACACTCCTCTAGCGGTGCGAGTGATATCTAACGTGATTAGAAACTGAATCCCGGTGGATTCATGGATCATGTCAGAGGCCGGATGCTCTGTTCTTTCTATCAGGTGCCGTTTAACTACGTGCTCGTAATGGGTGTGAGTATAAGGAGTTTGGGCAACACGGTGTATGTCTTTCATTTTGTCATGTGATACAGTCATTACTTCAGGCAGTACTTTTCCAATATAACACAATCCTTCAGAGTTTGGGGCAAGCCACTTATACGCCTTTCTCCCGCATATGAAATATGCATCATCGGGGAGAACATATGGGACGGAGTAGGACATAACCATATTACACACCTTCCATGTGAAATCTCCTAACCCTAATTCTTCCATCTGCTTAGTACACGTATCAGGTTGTACGATATGTGCACAGTATCCTGGTGATACCTCTCCAACTCTCGTAATCCTATTTCCTAAGGTATACCTATACCGGAAAGATTTTCCTCTACTGGCTATGTGGCGTATAAGCTCTGTATCTGTAGGCATTCTATCTGCTCTATGCGAAAAGGTCATGGTTTGATTACTCCATGACACTTCCCAATTTCCCGGCTTTCGGGGATTGGAGATGTTAAAACATAATAGGGACCTATCCACATGGTATTGGTGGAGCTTCAAACTAGGAGGGCTGGAGATATTAAATCTCCTGTCCACCGGTCTCCCACCACTTAACTCAAGTACCTCCCCTAACGTTAAAGGAAATGGTACTAGCCCTGATTTGCTATGACCTTGAGGTACTTGAGAGCATACCCAACAATCTGTTTTATTTAACACACTACCCACTAAGGAGTGATAGTCACTCAATGGATGCCGGTCCATATGGATATTAAAACTGGATTGGCATTTCTTTATGCACCCATCCTCAATGACATTGTTACAGAGCCGACAGATACAGTTTTCTTCAGCTAACAATCCTTCACAATTCCTTCTATGGTCAATGCTATCGGATCGTTTTCTGATACTCGCCTTTGCTTGTTGATTATGTTGTTCTTGGAAAACTACGCCTCCATCTCTGTCATCAGAACCCATTCCAGAACCTCTCTCGACCTCCATGGTACTCTCGCCGGAACAGACTGCTCTGGTCAACATCATGGTCAACAGGAAAATCCGGATCACAGTCTCTTGGGGCAAGTCCATCTTGTAGGAGGAAACGGAGAAGAATGAGAAGGGGGAAAAAATAATTTGAGGGAGAGGGGATGGGAAGTTGGAGAAAAACAATAAAAGGGAACAGGGGATCGACAACTGCTTTTGGTCTTGTGATTTTCAATGCTCAGGCGCCGCCTCAATCCTCCTGGAACAGACACTCCAGTGATACAACCTCTACCGTCTGTTCCTTATCACGGGGCCTCTCTGGATCAGCAACCTTTTTACAGTGGGACGAATGAACCCAAGTCTCTCTCTCAGCAACCTTCAATGCTGTAGTGCTAGTCAATAAGACCTGGTATGGTCCTTCCCATCTGTCAATAAGGCAACCTGAGCGTAGAAAATTCCGTATCATTACATAATCCCCAGGTTCAATGTCATGACAATTACTATCTGGTAAATCAGGAATCACTAACTTCAGATTATCATTTTGATTCCTTAACTGTTTACTCATGTTAATCAAGTATTTTACAGTCACTTCATTGTTACACTTCAAATCATCCTGAGGGATAATCATAACATGCGGTTGTCGACCAAACAAGATTTCAAAGGGAGACAGATTAAGAGGGGACCTGGGAGTGGTTCTGATGCTGTACAGTACAATGGGTAAAGCTTCTGGCCATGTCAATCCTGCCATTACTTTACTCAGTTTATTTTTAATAGTGCTGTTCACTCTTTCCACTTTCGCACTCGCCTGTGGACGGTATGGAGTGTGCAGCTTGCTATCAATTCCCATCAATTTACACATTCCTTGAAAGACATCACCTGTAAAATGGGTACCCCTATCACTTTCGATAATTCTAGGGATACCATATCTACATACAAATTCCTGCACAATTTTCTTAGCAGTAAACATAGCGGTATTTGTGGCCGCTGGAAATGCTTCGACCCAATTTGAGAAAACATCTATACAAACAAGTACATATTTCAAATTTCGACAAGGGGGTAATTGAATAAAGTCAATCTGTATTACCTGGAAAGGGCCGCCGGCAGGTGGGATATGAGATGGTTCTGTAGGTATTGCCTTTCCGATGTTCTTTCTCAGACAGGTAAGGCATGAAATTGCCCTTTTACTCGCATGAGATGAAAATCCTGGGGCACACCAATATGCTCTTACCAACTTGCACATCCCTTCCTTGCCCAGATGAGTCAGCCCGTGAGCTGCCTCAGCTAAACATGGAAGGTATGCTCTGGGGGCCACTGGTTTACCGTGTCCATCCGTCCAGAGTCCTGAGGACTCCTGACCATATCCTTTTGCCTTCCAGACTGCCTTTTCCTGTGTGGAACACAAATTTTGCATCTCACACAACTTCTGTGTGTTGATGGTATTAAATACCATCAGTTGTGTGGTGTCTGTCTGTCTGGGGGTAGCAGCTGCTAATTTAGCAGCTTCGTCTGCTCGGCTGTTACCAAGTGATACTGGGTCTTGGCTATATGTGTGTGCTTTACATTTGATAACAGCCACTCTGTCGGGTTCCTGTATCGCTGTTAGAAGCCTTTTTATGTGAGCTGCATGCGCTACCGGTGTACCAGCTGCCGTCATGAAATTTCTGAGGCGCCATAGGGCTCCGAAATCATGGACTACCCCGAATGCGTATCTAGAATCGGTGTAGATATTGGCTGATTTGCCCTTAGCCAATTCACATGCTCTGGTTAGGGCGACCAGTTCAGCAACCTGGGCTGAGTGAGGTGGGCCTAGCGGTTCCGCTTCTATGGTGCCTTGGTCATCTACGACTGCGTATCCAGTACACAAGTCTCCCGAGTCTGTCTGTCTATGACAACTACCGTCCGTGTAGAACGTAAGTTCTACATCTTCCAGTGGGTTGTCACTGATGTCAGGCCTTGCGGTAAAATTTTGGGTCAAATATTCCATACAATCATGTGTGTCTTCCTTTGTATTAAATTCTCCTTCCCCACCACTCTCATCCTCCACCCTTTGTGCCTGTCCAGGCACACCTGGGAGATATGTTGCAGGATTTAATGCACTGCATCTCCTTATGGTGATGTTTACGGGGGCCATTAGTGCCAACTCCCATCTTGTAAACCGCGCTGATGAGACGTGTCTGGTTTGGGCAGAATTTAACAAGGCTGACACTGCATGTGGTGTATGAATTGTGAGGTTGTGACCTAGCACGACGTCTTCGCTTTTCGTTTCTAGCAATGCTATCGCAGCAACGCTTCGCAAGCATGTGGGGAGGGATCGCGCTACCGTATCTAGCTGAGCGCTGTAATATGCTACCGGCCTGCTGGCATCACTGTGCTTTTGGGTTAGTACGCCTGCCGCGCAACCAGCACTTTCTGTTCCGTATAGTTCAAAGGGTTTCCCATAGTCTGGCATACCCAATGCTGGTGCCTGCGTTAGGCACTGTTTAAGTCTCTCGAATGCTGTCTCGGACTCGTCTGTATGCGAAATCCGATCAGGTTTGTTTGAGGAGACCATCTCCTGCAAGGGTAACGCTAGAATGGAAAACCCTGGGATCCAGTTACGGCAATACCCACACATTCCTAAAAATGTTCTGATCTGTTGCTGGGTTTGTGGCAGAGTCATGTCTCTAATTGCTTGAATTCTATCAGCGGTCAGGTGTCTCAGTCCTTGTGTTAGACAGTGTCCCAAATATTTTACCTTAGTTTGGCATAATTGCAACTTGTCTTTGGAAACCTTGTGTCCTGTGTCTGAAAGATGAAACAGGAGCTGTTTCGTATCCTTCAGGGATGCTTCCAATGAATCAGAACACAGTAGTAGATCATCCACGTTCTGTATTAATACTGATCCACTCACTGGTTGGAAAGACTGTAAACAATCATGCAAAGCCTGAGAAAATATACTTGGGCTATCTATGAATCCTTGTGGTAATCGAGTCCATGTGTATTGGACTCCTCTGTATGTAAATGCAAACAAATATTGACTGTCAGGGTGCAGAGGTACCGAAAAGAAAGCGGAGCAGAGGTCAATAACAGTGAAAAATTTCGCAGTGGGAGGGATTTGCATTAGGATGACAGCTGGATTTGGCACTACGGGGAACTGACTCTCAACTATTTTGTTAATCCCCCCTAGATCCTGCACTAGCCGGTAACCCCTCCCCCCACTCTTTTTAACAGGGAAGATGGGACTATTGGCAGTGCTGGACGTTCTTACCAGAATGCCCTGTTGTAGCAAGCGCTCTATTACTGGGTAAACTCCTAACTCCACCTCTGGCTTCAGAGGGTACTGTGGGATTTTTGGAGCTATCCTACCATCTTTTACTTGTACAACTACCGGAGCTACGTTTGCCATTAATCCAGTGTCCTGTCCATCTTTAGTCCAAAGTGACTCTGGTATCTGAGATGTCATTTCTTCTACTTGGGAGGGAGTCCTATTTGTCATAATGGTATGTGACATTAATTTTGACGGGGAGTCTAACATGTCTCGCACTTCCTGAGCGTGATTCTCAGGTATGTCCAAGAATACACCTTCAGGAGTACAATAAATGACGCACCCCATTTTACACAGTAAGTCTCTTCCCAGGAGATTAGTCGGTGCCGATGCAGCCAGCAAAAAGGAATGCTTGGTATGTAAAGGCCCTATTGTAATCTCGGCTGGTTTGCTAACAGGGTAGTGCTGGACTACTCCCGTTACCCCTATGGCTGGAATTGTCTTACCAGTGGTTCTCATGCCCACTGTCGAATTTATCACTGATCTGGCCGCCCCTGTGTCTACAAGAAAGTTTAATGATTTACCAGCTACATTGATTGCTATTTCTGGTTCACTTCCAAGGCTTGCAATCAATTTTACTGGCTGCAGATTACAGGTATGGCCACACCCCTATTGGGTATGGTGACCTCCCTGAATCCCGCTGGCAGCAACTACTTGTGATGGAGTTAATTGGGAGCTACCAGAGGCTTGCCAGTCTCTGTTCGGGGGATATCTTTTTGTTTCCCCTGTATGTGGCTCATAACTCCGTTTCTGCGGACCCTGCTCCCAATGTCGTGTGTCGTGTCGTTGTCTAGGGGGTTGGTATGAGTTTCGTGAATTCTTCATTCTACAATCTCGTGCCATGTGTCCCTGTTTATGACAAGAATAACAAGTAACCACATTTGACTTACCCACAGGGTTTGGTGATATAAACAAAGGCTGCCTTGTGGTCAGGGCCTGTATACTTACTGCCATTAACTTATCACCTTGTTGTTCCCTGTGTCTGGTGATGTTCCTATCGTGATCAATAGCAGCCTCTCTCAAAGTAGCCACAGACAGACCTCGCCAACATGGTTGTGTGGTCTGTACCCTAGTCTTTAATGATTCTTTTAAACCATCCATCAGTACCGATACTGCTACTTCTCGATGGTTTATGTTTGTTTTAATGTCCTCTATGCCTGTGTATTTTGCCATTTCTGATAATGCTCTGTGAAAATACTCTGCAGCTGTTTCTGACTCCTTCTGTTTAATGGAGAATATTTTGTTCCATTTAACTACGGCTGGGAAATACTCCTTTAACTGTAAACTTATTCTTTTTACATTGTCTTTGTTGTACACATCTGTAAGAGGTACATCCTGATCTGATCCACAGTCAGCTAAAAATTGAGCTGCGTCGACATTGGAGGGTAAACATGCTCTCAGCAATATCTGCCAGTCTTTGTTGTTGGGCTCTACAGTGTTACCTAGGTCTCTGATGTATTTTTGGCTGGCAACTAAGTCTTTTCTAGGGTCAGGGAATTCAGACACTATGGTCCTTAATTCCATTCGGGAAAATGGGCTGTACATGGCAATGTTCCTAACAGGAGTGACTCCTGAAGTGTCTGTTTTCCCATTTGGAACTACTATTACCTTAACAGGATTAACTCTAACAACCTCATTCTGTGTAGATTCTACAGGCTGTGGTGAAATAGTTTCAGCATAGTGTATGGTGCCGTACTTACCCGTTGATACGACCTCACCTATCCCTCCGCTAGGGGCCTTTGTTACTAATCTCGGGGGTGGAGCTGTGCCTACTGTGGTCTCTGCTATGGTGGCTGCTAGAGAGAGCGCTGAAATTGTTGCCGATTCGTCCTCTTGATCACACTCCTGAGGAAAGTTCAAAACAGGGTACAACTTGCACGGGTTAATACTTGCATTGGTTAATTTGTTAACATTATCTTTAACATTTACACAGTTGCTAAGTGTTTGTGTGTTACACCTTAGTGCGTCATTCTCCGCAACCAATTTTTCTCCCGATATATATGGTGGCGGTGGGGCCGTGGCTATCAGTTTTCTCATCGAGCCAGATCCCGCCGCCTGAGCCAATCCTCTCTGTATGTCACCCTCCTGTTGCCACAACTGTAAATAATCATAATGCTTGATTCGTCTCTTTGCTGATTTAATGAGACATATCCTTCTCCTTAAATTCGTTAACACTTCTGTGCTGAAGCTACCTACTCTTGGGAATTTCTCCCCGTCATGTATTGTCATTCTCTCCCATTCATCACATAAAGCTTCTGTGTGACTTCCGTATTTCTCACACATTACGTATCTTGCCGACCCGACTGGTCGGTTCACTGAATCAACCCGAACCGAGGTTGATCGCCCCCTACCTGAACAAGTGGCCCCCATAGTTCGAAGGTGTTGCTTTATTCAGCCAACCCTTACGCAAACCAAAATGTTCAAAATAGGCTGACGGTGGCGGTTTACCGAGTACCCCACTCACTCGCCCACGCCGACCAATACGACCTGATCACACCGATATGGTGCTGGCGTACTCGACCCAGGGCCCCTGCGACCTGAACCTCTATTTACTGGAACCTGTGAGGGTGATCCGAAGAACACTTACTCTTTCCAGTAACTATTGGTTGTTGGATAGTTCCTGAGTGAGCAGCGAACCTCCCTTAAAATAAAAAAAAATTACACAAATCACGTTAGAATGTACAAATAGCGTTTATGACCTTCGTACACAAATAGTACCGGTCAGGTTTACTAATGCACACAATTACGTGCGGTACAATCGTTCAGCACATAAGCAACTAATCTTATGTACGGAGCGACCAGTGGAATCGAAAATTACGGCTGCGAATTCCTTCAGCCAGAGCTTGTATGGCCTATATGGGTGTTGCACCAACCCTTTCTTGGTGTTGTGCCTGTGGACTGTATAGCGGACTTTCTTGTCTGCTGTACCTGAACCTGCTGGTCTGCTATGACCTCCTGGTCTGTTACAGTATGACCTCCTGGTCTGCTACACTCTAATGCTCAAATTGTATGTTTTAACCAGGGATGCCTCCCTAGCCACCATGTACGTCACTTACACGCATGTACCTCACGAGAACTCGACTTTTCTTGTGGTTCAACCTCAAAAATTGTAAAAACAAACACTCACTCACCACATATACACTTTTGTTTCTATTTCTATTTCTGCGCAGAAATTTCTCTTTAGACCAGATGTGTTACAAATTAGGAGAAGGATCTATTAATTTAAATTTCGAATGTTAAAATAGATTTGCGCGATTTATCGCCTTGCGTTATTTACCGCGTTGCGCTATTTATCGCGTTGAAAAAAATTAACACTTGTGATTTGAGTTACGTGGGCGTACCCGGACGCTCCGCTGCGTGATATACGCTGCGTGCGTCGGCCTTTGGTTTGCGTACGCAAGTCTCAGTCCTTTGTTAGAGACACGTGTACGCAAAGCAAAGATCCACCGTAACACAATTTATACGTTTATCAATGTAGATGATCCTTTATCATCTACCACACACCACACTGACTTCGCCTTGTCTCTCAGGCAAACCTGTGTGTTTGTCTATACTTTAACTATGTTACCTTTACTCTTAAACTATGAAATAGCGGCAAATCTCTCTTAGCACGTTTATCAACTATAAAACTGGCAAACAGGAGAGTGATATACGAAAATACATAAATGAAAAAAAAAAAAAGAAATGCAGATATATATGTGTGCGTGCGTGTGTACGCAAGACAGAGAAATAAACAGTTTTAAAAGAGACTAGCGTGTTGTTCTTACCTCCGGTTCCCGGATTCCTTCAGCACCCTTTACTAAGAGAAGCAGACGCTTATCCAAACAGCACTACGAGGAATATGATCTCCCGCCCTTTGCTGCTGGATAATGTCTGCTGAAATTACCTAGTGCAGATATGTGAAGGACAGGACGAGCCCGCAATTGATAAAGCTAAATATTTATCTTATATAATACCCTTTATGAGGTCTAAGAACACTGTACGCTATCTACGTATGAAGTACCGTAAGGGTACGCTCGTTGCGTAACGATCGCTTAGCCGTGGTCGAGACGCTCAAGCGTCACGTTCGCTCACGGCCAAGAGATCACAGGCAGGCACGCTATTGGCTGCCGACTAACGTAATGATTCGCTATAGCGTAGCGGACGCTCGGGACCACGAGGAGATCACCAGCGGCGCTGACGTTCACAATGTTAAACCTTTTGTATCTAAACCATAAACAGTGTATTGTGCAATAAAACCCTAGTGTAATGATAGAGTGTAAATGCAACACAGTATAACCTTATTACCTTTAAAGCTGTTCTAGCGTCACCGACGCTCTGAGAATACTTAACACTATAAGAAATACACAGATACCGTGCTCAGGGTCCAACGCCTAATATATATATATATTGAATGATATACTTGCAAAAGAATTAATACAAAACAAATCATACACTACAATATAACATAGACTACCTAACCAGATAACTACACAGGAAATATAATACAATTGCTATTTAAGGGAAAATAAGAGAGAAAGAGGAGAAGAGAGAGAGAGAGAGATTGGCCCACAATAACAAGAAGATCAATATAGTTGCGGAGAAAAACTTACGCACAAAGGAAACGATCGCATGCGCCTCTGGACATCCAGCTCCCGATTTTCAGCAATGATAACCGTTGAAGAGTGAGAGCTGGATGTGCCCGGCCTGTCTATTTATGCCCCACACACAATGCAACTCAATGGTCCCTACAATCTCATTGTTCATTGGACACAGGAATTCGGCTTCGCATTATAACAAAAGGTCATAGGTTGATTCATACAGGTGGGCTGTGACTGCTTCCAACTGTTCAGGTGGGTGGGATACTGGGTTTCCCGCCGCATGACTAAATAAGAACAAATAATAGTAAATGGACATAAACTTCTTATGTCCATAACTATTCGCACGAGCGATTAATCCGCTCCAAACCAACACCGGAATATTCCTATTTAAATACTCTTGCGATGGGTACCAAACACCACTGTATGACCCCTGTTAGACCCTTCGTACAATACAAAGAGGGATCTCTCCGTTCACGAACATTCTATATTAACCAAACTTTCAGAATCTATCAAAGGGACCATGATCTACAAAATACACTATATAGTGAAAATATGTAACGATTGAGTCGCACGCTACGATCACATAAACTCTACCGTAAATACGCATACCGTGCGCCTGCGGGTGCCCGCGACTGTGAGTATGCGCACGTACGGGAGAGCGTACGCATGCGCAGCACGGACCTGTGTGAGGTGCAAATATGGTAGTGTGCATAGAGATATTTTTCTGACTTTGACAATATATATATCTTAATATAGGAAATAGGGGGGCACCAATATTTATCTTGCCTCCGGGCAACTGTGACGAACTTACGCCACTGGGCAGAATGCTCTTCCCAGGAGGAGGCTGGAGTGGGGACAGAAAATACTGTGAGAGTGGCTGTGTCGGCACCACCGACGGATGATTGGGTGAATATTTTGAGTGTTTTAAATGAAAATGTGACAAAATTGACTAAGAGATTTGATAAATCTGAGTTTAAGAACCAAACATGGAGAAAATCCATGGAAGATGCTTTGTCACAGACCTAGACCCCTTCGGGGTCACAGAAACGTGCATTTGCCCAGACAGTAGATACAGATACCGACACGGACTCTGATTCCAGTGTCGACTATAGTGATGCCAGATTACATCCAAAACTGGCTAAGAGTATTCGGTACATGATTGTGGCGATAAAGGACGTACTACATATTACTGAGGACCCTGCTGTCCCTGATACAAGGGTCTGTATGTTTAAAGGAAAGAAACCTGAGGTAACGTTTCCTCCCTCTCATGAACTGAACACACTTTTTGAAAAGGCTTGGGAAAATCCGGACAAAAAGATTCGGGTTTCCAAAAGAATTCCAGTGGCATATCCGTTCCCCTCTGGGGACAGGGAAAGGTGGGAGTCAATCTCCACGGTAAACAAAGCTTTAGCGCGTCTATCCAAAAAGTTGGCGCTTCCGTCCCCTGACACGGCAGCCCTAAAGGATCCTACGGATCGTAAGCAGGAAAATACACTAAAATCCATTTATGTCACTACAGGGTCGCTACTCAGGCCTGCCGTTGCTGCGGCATGGGTGAGTAGCGCTATTGAAAAGTGGGCAAATAACTTGTCATCTGAGGTAGATTCCCTAGACAGAGATAGTGTACTTTTGACTCTGGGTCACATCAGGGATGCTGCAGCATATTTAAAAGAAGCTGTAAGGGATATTGGCATTTTGGGTTCAAGGGCCTATGCCATGGCGGTCTCTGCAAGGAGAGCGTTGTGGTTGCATCAATGAAATGCTGATGGGGACTCTAAGAAGGCGATGGAGGCTCTACCGTTTAACGGTAGGGTTTTGTTTGGCGACAGCCTCACTGACCTGGTGTCTACGGCTACCGCGGGTAAGTCTTCCTTTTTACCTTATGTCCCTGCACAGCAGAAGAAATCGCCTCACTATCAGATGCAGTCCTTTCGGCCCAATAGATTAAAAAAAGGAGGTGGGTCCTCCTTCCTTGCTGCAAGGGGGAGAGGTCGGGGAAAAAGGTCACAAGCTGTGGCAAGTTCCCAGGAGCAGAAGTCCTCTCCGGCTTCTACCAAATCCACCGCATGACGCTGGGGCTCCTCTGCTGGAGTCCGCACCAGTGGAGGCACGTCTCAAGCTCTTCAGCCAGGTCTGGGTACACTCGGACCTGGATCCCTGGATAGTAGAAATTGTAACCCAGGGGTACAAGTTAGAGTTTCAAGACGTGCCCCCTCACCGATTTTTCTAATCGGCCTTGCCAGCTTCTCTTCCAGAAAGAGAGATAGTAAGCGCTGCGATTCTAAAGTTGTGTCAAACGCAAGTGATCACGGTACCCCCGTCTCAACAGGGGGAAGGTTTTTATTCGAGCCTGTCCGTGGTCCCGAAGCTGGATGGCTCAGTCAGACCGATTCTAAACCTAAAATCCCTCAATTTCTTTCTGAAAAGATTCAAGTTCAAGATGGAGTCTCTACGAGCAGTGATCTCCAGTCTGGAGGAGGGGGATTTTATGGTGTCGGTCGACATAAAAGTTGCATACTTACATGTCCCCATATACCTTACCTGAGATTTGCGGTGCAAGGTTGTCATTACCAATTTCAGACGTTGCCGTTTGGTCTATCCACGGCTCCAAGGATTTTCACCAAAGTAATGGCGGAAATGATGGTTCTCCTGCGCAAGCAGGGAATCACAATTATCCCGTACTTGGACGATCTCCTCATAAAGGCGAGGTCCAAGGAGCAATTATTAAAGAATGTTGCCCTTTCACTGACGATTCTGCAACAACATGGTTTTCTCCTAAATTTGCCAAAATCACAGTTGGATCCAACGACACGGCTGTCGTTCCTGGGTATGATTCTGGATACAGAATTGCAGAGAGTTTTTCTTCCAGTGGAAAAAGCTCTGGAAATACAGAACATGGTAAAACAGATTCTGAAACCGGCAAAGGTGTCAGTTCTTCGTTGCTGGGGAAGATGGTGTCGGCCTACGAGGCCATTCCGTATGGCAGGTTCCATGCCAGGGTGTTTCAGTGGAACCTGCTGGACCAGTGGTCCGGGTCTCACCTGGACATGCACTGTAAAATAATTCTATCTCCCAGGACCAGAATTTCACTTCTGTGGTGGCTGCACAGTTCTCACCTTCTGGAAGGACGCAGGTTCGGGATTCAGGACTGGATCCTGGTGACCACAGATGCAAGCCTCCGAGGCTGGGGAGCAGTCACACAGGGAAGAAACTTTCAGGGAAAGTGGTCAAGCCAGGAAGCTTGTCTACACATAAACATTCTGAAATTAAGAGCCATATACAACGGCATACTGCAAGCAGAACATCTTCTTCAAGGTCTGCCGGTCTTGATTCAGTCAGACAACGTGACAGCAGTGGCGTACATAAACCGCCAAGGCGGAACGAAGAGCGAGGCCACGAAAATTCTTCGCTGGGCGGAAAAGCAGGCCAGCGCTCTGTCAGCGGTCTTCATTCCAGGAGTGGACAACTGGGAAGCAGACTTCCTCAGCAGACACGATCTCCATCCAGGAGAGTGGGGTCTTCATCAAGAGGTCTTTGCAGAAGTGACAAGTCGTTGGGGAGTTCCTCAAGTGGACATGATGGCATCCCGCCTCAACAAGAAGCTTCAGAGATATTGTTCCAGGTCAAGGGACCCTCAAGCGATAGCGGTGGATGCACTAGTGACACCGTGGGTGTTTCAGTCGGTCTATGTGTTCCCTCCACTTCCACTCATTCTAAAGGTGATAAAAATTATAAGAAGAACAAGGGTTCAGGCGATCCTCATTGTTCCGGATTGGCCAAGAAGGGCCTGGTATCCAGATCTTCGGGAGTTGCTCATAGAAAATCCTTGGCCTCTTCCTCTTCCGGAGGACCTGTTACGACAGGGGCCGTGCGTGTATCAGGACTTACAGCGGCTGCGTTTGACGGCGTGAAGGTTGAACGCCAGATCCTAGCCCGAAAGGGTATTCCCAGTGAAGTCATTCCTACACTTCTTCAGGCTAGAAAAGAAGTAACAGCAAAGCATTACCACCGTATTTGGAGAAAATATGTCTCTTGGTGTGAATCCAAGAAGGCTCCTACAGAGGAATTTCACCTGGGGCGTTTGCTCCATTTTCTACAAGCAGGTGTGGAGGCGGGCCTAAAGTTAGGCTCTATTAAAGTACAGATTTCGGCCTTGTCGATCTTTTTTCAAAAGGAATTGGCCTCTTTTCCAGAGGTTCAGACCTTCGTAAAAGGCGTGCTGCACATCCAACCTCCCTTTGTGCCCCCAGTGGCACCATGGGACCTTAATGTGGTGTTGCAATTCTTGCAATCACATTGGTTTGAACCTTTGCGCAAGGTTGAGTTAAAATTCCTTACTTGGAAAGTGGTCATGTTGTTGGCCTTGGCGTCTGCAAGGCGAGTGTCTGAGTTGGCGGCTTTGTCTCACAAAAGCCCCTACTTGATTTTGCATGCTGATAGAGCGGAGTTGAGAACTCGTCAGCAATTTCTGCCAAAAGTGGTTTCATCATTTCATGTTAACCAGCCAATTGTGGTGCCAGTGGCTACTGACGCCCTGGGGAGTCAAAGTCTCTCGATGTGGTTAGAGCTTTGAAGATCTATGTCGCCAGAACGGCGCAGATTAGGAAAACAGAGTCTCTGTTTGTCCTGTGGGCTCCCAACAAGATTGGGGCTCCTGCTTCTAAGCAGACTATTGCGCGTTGGATACGATTCAGCAGGCTCATTCTACGGCAGGTTTGCCGTTACCGAAATCGGTGAAGGCCCATTCTACCAGAAAGGTGGGCTCATCTTGGGCGGCTGCCCGAGGGGTCTCGGCATTACAGCTTTGCCGAGCTGCTACTTGGTCGGGATCAAACACCTTTGCGAAGTTTTACAAGTTTGATACCCTGGCTGAGGAGGACCTCTTGTTTGGTCAATCGGTGCTGCAGAGTCATCCGCACTCTCCTGCCCGTTCTAGAGCTTTGGTATAAACCCCATGGTTCTTGAAGCATCCCCAGCATCCTCTAGGACGTATGAGAAAATAGGATTTTAATACCTACTGGTAAATCCTTTTCTCTTAGTCCGTAGAGGATGCTGGGCACCCGTCCCAGTGCGGGTTGTATCTGCAGTTATTGGTTATAGTTACACACAGGTTGTGTTGAGTTCAGTCAGTTTGTGACTAATGTTGATCATGCCGTTGCATGCGTTGTTGTTGAATGCCATGTTGTACGGCGTGTTAGTGGTGTGAGCTGGTATGTATCTCACCTTAGTTTAAAATAATTAAATAAATCCTTTTCCTCTAAATGTCCGTCTCCCTGGGCACAGTTCCTATAACTGGAGTCTGGAGGAGGGGCATAGGGGGAGGAGCCAGTTCACACCCATTCAAAGTCTCATAGGGTGCCCATGTCTCCTGTGGATCCCGTCTATACCCCATGGTTCTTGAAGCATCCCCAGCATCCTCTACATACTAAGAGAAAATAATTTACTGGTAGGTATTAAAATCCTATTTTTGCATTTCTGTGGGGGGAACCCAATTAGGAGTGAGTAGCTGAAACCCGGGAGGAAGTACGGTAGTATGTCACACTTACGGTACTGCCGGACTCTCAGATTTTTTTCACAGCTCTATAGGACAAAAATGTGTGAGTCCGGCACTAAAAAAGTGCCGCAAGGGGGTGAGTTGGGGTGCCGTTGCAAATGTTATCATACCATCGCAATACCAACTTGCACCCACTGTGATCTGCTCGCACCTAATTGGATTCCCCCTGTATTTGAAAAATGACATAAGACATACCTCCCACCTGTCCCGCTATTCGGACCCTGTCCCGCTGTCCTACCCGCGGGCAGCAGTGTCCCGCGGGCGGGGGAGCAGTTGGGAGAGCCTTTGATCACCCGCTGCTCTGCTCTGCAGAGCAGCCGGTGATCACTGAAAACATGCTGTGCGCACGAGCACTGCATGCATTCAATGCTAGGAGGGGAGCGGGGGCTGCCCAGCTGCTCGGGGAGCACTGGGCACGCCCCCATAAGGCAGGAAAATGCCCCGTTTGACGAGGCCACACCCATCTCAGGGAAGGCCACGTCCCCTTTCTGGGTCGACGCACGGCTACGCCGCGCAAGGGTCCCGCCTCCATTAAGCCGAAAGTTGGGAGGTATGCATACGAGCTGATTCATCAGTACTTTATCTCTCTCCAAGCTATGATAAATATGCTCTCCTGTTGGGATACATTTAATTTACCACCTGTCGGGATCCTGGCGGTCAGGATACCGACAGCCGGCAATGCCGCCGGGCGTAATCCTGGCGCAGTAGGGCCACTCCCACTCGTGCGTGTACACAACACCCATTGAGTGAGAATAGATCCTGTGGCGAGCCACCGATCCCCACTCTTAGCACTTGTCCCGCTGCCGGCACTCTGGCAGGTGTGATGCCGCTGTCGGGATATTGACAGCCGGTATCACGCCCAACGGTAATCCATACTGAACCCCTCCTGTTAGCTTTGATGGCATTCAGACAAGCAGTGATAGGAATAGAAGGTTCCATCCTTCTTAACGAACAATTAGAGATGAGCGGGTACGGTTCTCCAGGGGTGCTGTAGTGTTGTCCATCAAGGGGCTGGAGGTGCTTTGTCCTCCAGGGGTGTTCTGTCTATGCTGTGTTGTCCACCCCAGTGTAAAAAAATAAAAGCAAAAAATGTAATTGAAAAAAATATATTTATTTACTTTTGTGCTATACCCCAGTGTACTATGCTATTATTTTATGTGACACTGCCAGCCAGACCGCAGTGTATCATACACGTATTGTGACACGGATGATGATGTTGATGAGGAGTGCAATGCTGGCATTTACCCACCGCTGCAATGGTAGCTCGCCCACAGTATTGGATTTCTTTATCGCTTTTGTTTTTGAACATTATTTTGGGAGTTTCTCTGACAACTTCCAACATAAAAAAATTCTTTCAAAGGTAAAAAGTAATAAACACCCCCCCCCCGCCCCACTAAAATATCATGAGGAAAAAAATAGGATTTTAATTACCTACCGGTAAATCCTTTTCTCATAGTCAGTAGAGGATACTGGGATCCATTTAGTAACATGGGGTATAGATGGGTCCACTAGGAGCCATGGGCCCTTTAAGAATTTGATAGTGTGGGCTGGCTCCTCCCTCTATGCCCCTCCTACCAGACTCAGTCTAGGAAACTGTGCCCGAGGAGACGGACATACTTTGAGAGAAGGATAGATAGGGATAGTGGTGAGATTACGAACCAGCACACACAAGAGGAAAGCCAAGCTAGCCAAACTTGAAACAAGAACAGCAACGGCTGAACCAACATTACTTAACCAAGTAACAGTGCAGGAAGAACAAAGCACTGGGAGGGCACCCAGTATCCTCTACTGACTACGAGAAAAGGATTTACCGGTAGGTAATTAAAATCCTATTTTCTCTTAGATCCTAGAAGATACTGAGGTCCATTTAGTACCATGGGGATGTACCAAAGCTCCCAAACGGGATGGGAGAGTGCGGAGGTTCCTGCAGAACTGATTGGCCAAACTGAAGGTCCTCAGAGGCCAAAGTATCGAACTTGTAGAACTTAGCAAACGTGTTCGAACCTGACCAAGTAGCTGCTCGGCAGAGCTGTAAAGCAGAGACACCCCGGGCAGCCGCCCAAGAAGAACCCAACGACCTAGTAGATTTTGAACATGGCAAACTTGCCGTGGAATAAGCATGCTTGATAGTAAGTTTGATCCAGCGTGCAATAGTCTGCTTTGAAGCAGGACACCCAATCTTATTGGGATCATAAAGGACAATAGCGAGTCTGTCTTTCTGTGACAAGCTGTTTTTTTCACATACACCTTCAAAGCCCGCACAATATCCAAAGACTTTGAAGTAGCAGAGGTGCCGGTGACAACCGGAACCACAATAGTTTGTGAAACACAGACACCACCTTAGGAAGACATTGCTGATGAGTTCTGAGTTTAGCTCTGTCTTCATGGAAAATTAAATAGAGAATTTTGTGAGACAAAGCCCCCAGCTCCGACACACGTCTTGCTGAAGCCAAGGCCAACAGTGTGACGGTCTTCTATGTAAGATATTTTAAGTCCACCTCCTGTAATGGCTCAAACCAGTCCGATTGGAGGAAATGCAGCACCACATCAAGATCCCAAGGTGCCGTGGGAGACACAAAGGGAGGTTGGATGTGCAGAACAACTTACAAGAATGTCTGGACCTCCAGGAGAGAAGCCAACTGTTTCTGAAAGAAAATGGACAAGGCCGAAATCTGGACTTTTATGGCGCCCAGACATAGGCCCACATCCACTCCTGCTTGTAGAAAAAGCAGGAAATGTCCTAGATGAAATTCCACCGCAGAAATTTATCTACTCTCACACCAAGAGACGTATTTCTTCCAAATACGATGGTACTGCTTAGTCGTTACCCCCCTTCTTGGCTTGGATCATAGTCGGGATAACCTTGTTAGGGATCCCTCTCCTGGCAAGAATCAGCCGTTCAACTTCCATGCCGTCAAATGTAGCCATGGTAAGTCCTGATAGACGAACGGGCCCAGTTTCAGAAGATCCTCGCGTAGAGGTAGAAGCCACGGATCTTCGAGGAGCATCTCCAGAAGGTCCACGTATCAGGCCCTTCTTGGCCAGTCCGGAGCAATTAGAATTTATTGAACCTTTTCCCTTTTCATTCTCTTTAGAATTCTTGGGATCAGAGGAAGTGGAGGAAACACGTATACCATCTGATAGACCCATGGAGTTGTCAGGGCGTCTACCGCCACCGCCTGTGGGTCGCTCGACCTGGAACAATACCATCTGAGCTTCTTGTTGAGACGAGAGGCCCTCATGTTGATCTGTGGCTATCCCCATTGACTTGTCAAGCACCTGAACACTTCCGGGTGAAGGCCCCACTCCCCCGGGTGCAGGTCAGTCTGCTGGGGAAGTCTGCTTCCCAGTTGTCTACTTCCGGAATGAAGACCGCTGACAACGCCACAGCTTTTTTCTCTGCCTAGGGGAGAATTCTTGACACCTCTGACATTGCTGCTCTGCTTTTCGTTCTGCCCTGTCGGTTTATGTACGTTACGGTCGTCACATTGTCCGACTGAACCTGAATGGCCCGATCTTGAAGAAGATGTGAGGCCTGCAGAAGGGCATTGTATATGGCCCTGAGTTCCAGAATGTTGATTGGAAGGACGACTTCCTGACTAGACCATCTCCCTTGAAACTGCACCCCCTGGGTGACTGCTCCCAAACCTCTGAGGCTTGCGTCTGTGGTTAGCTGAATCCAGTTCTGAATTCCGAACCTCCGACCCTCGACGAGGTGAGAAGTCTGTAGCCAACACAGAAGGGAGATCCTGGCTTTTGGCGACAGACGGATCCTCTGGTGCATGTGAAGATGCGATCTGGACCATTTGTTCAACAGAATCGAGCTGGAAGGGTCTTGCATGAAACCTTCCATATTGACTGCCTCATAAGAGGCTACCATTTTCCCCAGAAGGCGAATGCAGAGATGCACCGATATCCGGGTTGGCTTCAGGACATCCCGAACCATCGACTGGATTACTAATACCTTTTCCAACGGAAGGAACACCTTCTGCGACTCCGTATCCAGTATCATTCCCAGGAATGGGAGCCTCCGTGTTGGCTCTAGGTGAGATTTTGGGAGTTTCAGAATACACCCATGATCCTGGAGAAGTTTGGTTGAGAGAGCAATGCTGTCCAGCAACCTTTCCCTGGACAGTGCTTTTATCAGGAGATCGTCCAGGTTCGGAATTATGTTCACTCCCTGTTTGCGGAGTAGAAACATCTCTGCCATCACCTTGGTGAACACCCTCAGTGCCGTGGAGAGACCAAATGGCACAGCCTGGAACTGGTAGTGACAGTTCTGCAGTGCAAACCGTAGATAAGCCTGATGAGGCGGCCAGATCAGAATGTGAAGGTATGCATCCTTGATATCCAGAGACACTAGGAATACCCCCTCCTCCAGACCAGAGATCACCGCTCTCAGAGACTCCATTTTGAATTTGAACACTCGTAAGTACAGGTTCAATGACTTGAGGTTCAAAATTGGTCTTACCGAACCACCCGGTTTCGGTACTACAAACAAGTTGGAATAGTACCCCTTGTTTAGCTGATGAGGTGGAACTGGAACAATGACGTGAGTGTGTACCAGTTTTTGGATGGCATGCTGTAAAGTTATACTTGCCTCTTGTGAAACTGGTAAGCCTGATTTGAAGAATCTGTGAGGTGGGAGCTCTTGGAACTCCAGTCTGTAGCCCTGGGAAATAAAATTTATGACCCAGGGATCCTGGTACGAATTTGAACAGATCTGACTGAAGAATTGTAGGCTTGCTCCGACCTGACAGCCTTCCAGGCATTGCGGTCCACCGTCATGCTGAAGTCTTTGAGGAAGCAGAGCCTGAGCTCTGTTCCTGAGCACCTGCTGATGCTGGTTTGCGTGGTTTACCTCTTGCGCCGCTGGAGGACGTAGAAGCACCTCTGGATTTGCCCTTGAACTTGGCCGTCCGAAAGGACTGTAACTTAGAAGCTGAATAAGTCTTCTTGGTTGGGGGGGCTGCAGAAGGAAGATACGTAGACTTATCCGCAGTAGCTGTGGAGATCCATTTGTCTAATTCATCTCCGAACAAGGCCTCTACTGTGGATGGTAGGCCTTCCACGCCTTTCCTGGAATCCACGTCAGCAGTCCACTGGCGTAGCCACAAGCCCCTGCGTGCCGACACTGCCATAGCGGTGGTGCGTGCGTTAAGCACGTCTATTTCCTTTATGGCTTCCACCATAAAGTTCGCAGTCCTGTATATGCTGCAGGAGTAAGACAACATCCCCCCTAGATAAGGAATCTAACCCCTCAATTAGGTTACCTGACCATTTAGCAATGGCTTTAGTGATCCACGCACATGCAATAGTGGGTCTTTGGGCCACCCCAGTAGCTGTGTAAAATGATTTGGTAGTCTCAATTTTACAATCAGCCATGTCTTTCAGGGAGGCTGCACCAGGAACAGGCAATGCAATTATACGTGACAGCCTAGAGACTGATGCGTCCACTATCTGTGGATTTTCCCATTTTTTCCTATCCTCCAGAGGAAAAGGAAAAGGTGAGAGCAACCTTTTAGGGATCTGAAACTTCTTATCCGGATTAACCCATGGTTCTTCGAACAGGGTATTAAATTCCTTTGAAGCAGGAAAAGTGACTGATGACTTCTTTTTTACATTAAAATAAGATTCCTCACACTCCTCTGACACCTTATCAGGAATATGCAGAACATCTCTGATAGCCTTTATAAGAGCCTCCATTCCCTGTGACAGAGCTGCATCCCCCCCCCCCCCAACACACACACACACACACACACACACACACACACACACACACACACACACACACACACACACACACCTTCCCTCTGAATCCACCTCTCCTGCCTCCATGTCTGACCTGTCAAACTGCAGGATATGGGCCAGAGATCACTTTTGCGGGCAAATGGGAGGGGACTGAGACACTGTTTTGGGGACTGAGTCTCTGTTCAGAAACTCATCCACAGTCTGTTTTAAGAATTGTGTCTCTTTCTCATTGTGGGATAATTTTATAGAATGAGTTGAGATCATTCCCTTAAGAGAACTAACCCATTCCGGTGCAGCCCCGCTAGCCTGTGAGCCCTGATTACCCAGTAGTGAGCTCCCTGGTGAAGAGGAACACTCTGCGGTACAAGACACACACTCTCTGCCTGACATAATGTAATGTGACAGCGCGCACACACACACACACACACACACACACACACACACACACACACACACACACACGAAAGGTTAAGCACAATTAACCCACAAAGAGTCCTTCAGGGAGACAGAGTTGTTTGGAGCCAGCACTTATCGCTAATGCCAAGCTTAGCTGGGTCGCAGACTAAGTACCCTGATAGGGGACTTAGTACACTAATAATCGCTCTCCACCTGCTATGACCCCCTGGTACTGCTTAGGTAATCTGGAGTCACATTGGAGAAGCTGCGAGTCCCTGTCCTGTCAGCGTCTGTGTCCACTGCAGAGGGAAAATGGCGCTGGTGAGCTGCTGGTTCCTCTCATGGCGCGTGGTCTTAACGCTTTTTTTATACTGGCAGAGGAATCTGGTGCTTAAAATGGAGAGAACCGTTTTAAGGCTGTTGTGCCAGTATGCGTATTGTGTACAGTGTACGGCAACGCAGTTGTGTACTGTGTCCAGTGGCGCATTCCGCCTCATGTAGAAGCCGTGCGTCTCCGTACCCTCATGCTGCCATAATGGCCGTCGCCCCGCTAGCCGGGACGCCGGCTCAATACTCACCACTCTTCATTCTTCTGGCCCTGTTAGGGGTGGCGGCGTGCTGTGGGACTGTACGCTCGCCGTGGTGAGGCTTGCGAATAGGTCCCTCAGGAGCTCAGTGTCCTGTCAGCGGGGAACGGGACCATTAACCCTTCCCCCCCAAGTCCTACGAAGCAGGAAGGCTGGTGCCAACCAGTTCTGCCTGAAAATAACAAACATATAAAATAAAGCCAGCCCACACTATCAAATTCTTAGAGTGCCCATGGCTCCTAGTGGACCCGTCTATACCCCATGGTACTAAATGAACCCCAGGATCCTCTAAGACGTATGAGAAATATAAATTTTTGTGAGCTGTGGAAAGAGGCGGTGTGACAGAAAAGAAACAATATCCGTCTTCCCTTGTCTCATAACATCTCCCAGTTTGATTTCTTGTGCCTGGTCAAGGCTTGTGTTTCTGATGTTCTGACTCTGAACTTTACTCCTTCAGTTATTTAAATAGACTTTGACCTTTCAAAAAAATCCTTCATATACAACCATATCACATTCCTGAAATACCTAGGCCATGCATGTCCAAACTGCGGCCCTCCAGCTGTTGTGAAACTACATATCCCAGCATGCCCTGACACAGTTTTGCTGTCAGAGAATGCTAAAGCTGTGTCAGGGCATGCTGGGATGTGTAGTTTCTCAACAGCTGGAGGGCCGTAGTTTGGACATGGCTATTCTACCAGATTTCAGTGTCTCTATGGGAATATTCAATTAGTGGCATTTCTTCGACCAGTCAAAAAAACGGTATGTGGTCAGCATACCGCTCGTTGGGATCCCGGCTGCCACAATACCGACGCGGGAACCCGGCTGGGTTACCATACCGCAACTGGTATACCGGCAAGGTAGGTGATCCCCCCTCTGGGTGTCCACAACACCCATAGAGGGAGAATAGAACCTGTGGCAAGTGCAGCGAGCCCGCAAGGAGCTTCGTTGCGCTCGCCCCCCTTCCTGCATTCCACCGCTCAGGATGCCGATGTCGAGATACCGTACCGATTCCGAAAAAAACTGAACTTTTCACCTGAATTTACATTCGACTTATTCAATGCCCGTGCCTATTTTTCGACTGGTCAAAAAATCTGCAAGGGCGAAAACCATGTGAACCACTGATCCACTTGTTTCGTTGAATTTGTGGGCGTTTGACAGTTTTTGGGTCCGTTTTCACCCATGCCGCTTCGACAAAAAAAAAAAAGAAAAGGCATGGGCGAAAATGGGATTAAAAAACGGGTGAAAACGCCCGCTATTGAATACACACAGGTCGAATTAGTGCCAATTTTCCGACTGTTGGAAAATTTGGCACTAATTGAACATCCCCCTATGGGGAATATTCAGTTGATGTCAGATCCTTTCAGACAGAAAGGATCCGACATTTGAGTATTCAATTAGCGGCCAAACTGTGTGAAACGGGGCTAAAACCTTTCGGATTTGGCCGCGATTCTGACAAAACATGTGGATCCACGGATATTCCGCCGATCCACGCGTTTTCCTACTTGTTGGAAAAATGGCAGCCCAATTGAATAGGTAGGAACATTGGACCTAAAAACCTAAAAACATTGGAAGCTGTCTTTCCGACAAGCCGGCAGTCCTGACTACAATTGAATACACCCCTATGTCTCCAAAGCTTACATTTGTTCTCCTTCTACGCTAGTCAAAACACAGACTAACCACTATCAAACTGAATCATATAACCCCACAGAGCAATAAAAGGCCCTAAGCAAGAAAGTGATATAATACTGAATTTATGACATCATCTACCTCTTTGTCATCGTGCATCAGGACTATAAACATTGGGCACATTGCATGTACAATTGTGTTCTTATCCCTCTGCTTCTGATACACTTATGCCATCTAGTGGTATCATTACAAAAACACATATTTTACATTAATGGACTAACTTTGGTAACAGTGATAAAAATAATTAGTCACATTTGGAATGGTTCGTTTCAAATAGAATGGTATGTAATGGTAACTGAATAATACTCATAACAGCAACCCCAAAAGAGTAGTGTCAGTAGTTATAAAGATAAAATCTATAGACCAGAGGTTCCCAAACGCGGTCCTCAAGGCACCCCAACGGTCCAGGTTTTAAATGCTTGGCCACAGGTGACTTAATTAGCACCATAGTCAGTTTGATTTAACCATCTCTGCTGAGCCACGGATATACCTAAATCCTGGACTGTTGAAGTGCCTTGAGGACTGCGCTTGGGAACCGTCCTATGCTATAGACCAGTGGTTCTCAAACTCGGTCCTCAGGACCCCACACAGTGCATGTTTTACAGGTAACCCAGCAAGTGCACAGGTGTATTAATTACTCACTGACACATTTTAAAAGGTCCACAGGTGGAGCTAATTATTTCACTTGTGATTCTGAGAGGAGACCTGCAAAACATGCACTGTGTGGGGTCCTGAGGACCGAGTTTGAGAACCTGTGGACTATAGTATTGACAATTGAATGTTTTTATATGGACTATAAGGGCCATACTACACACTAGACGACTTTTTTAAAAAGATATGAACGATATAAAAGATTTTAAACGATCCATCATTCAAGTCGTCTAGTGTGTATGGTCCCCCCGACGGCCGATACGCGCACCCGTGCTCGTTAAGAGCAGGTCGCGGGTCGGCCGTGCATGCAGCTCAATATGAGCAATGTCGCTTGTGACATCGCTCATCACGGCATGTGTGTACGGAGCCGCGCCGAGCGATGTCCACACTGTGACATTGCTCCTCCTACACAGCAGCGGCTTCCTCCCCAGCAGCGGCTCCACGGAGATGCTGAGCGGCTCCCAGCAGCGACTCAGCTAGACATTCTAGCTGAGCCGCTGATGGGCGCCGCTCAGCGTCTCCGTCAGAATTTCTCCCACTGCCCCAGCAATGAAGGTTTTATTTAACCCACTGCCCAACAATCATATTTCCACTATGCCACCAACTTAATAACAAATTTATTATAATGGGTTTGTATATATATATATATATATATATATATATATATATATACAGCGAAGATTTACGGCGGCACTCAAACAGTCTCATCAATATGAAGAATCAGGTCATTTTATTAGACCATGGTTTCCATGGTCTAATAAAATGACCTGATTCTTCATATTGATGAGACTGTTTGAGTGCCGCCGTAAATCTTCGCTGTATACCTGTGACTTGGAGTCACCCGGAGGGCACCGCAGCAGCTACACTCCAGGCTTTAAGGAGTGCCGGGCTTTACATAACCAGTATATATATATATATATATATATATATATATATATATATATATATAATCAACTCGAACAGCCGGCACTCCACGGGATACCTCAATAACTTGCCAGGGTGCGCTCCAGAGGCCCGTCAACCTCAAACATACTCTCCCAATAACAGAGTCACTCCTGGACTATCATCTCAGTGAAAAAACAAGGTGCTTTATTCTTCAACGTTTCGGGGTACTGCCCCCCGTCATCAGGACACACATAACACTCAGTGCTGAACAAACAGTGCTTAAATACTAACATACATAAACTTACAGGTCCCCGGGTCGCTTTTGCCGCCTCCCATCATGTGTCTTGGCGTTTTCCGTCCCACTTCCGGTCTCGACTGTGACGTCACGCCGGAAGTGACGTTCGCCGGCCCACAACGACGGAGCTGTTTAGGTTTCCATAGCGATGCGGCTGCAAGCGTCACATCGCTATGTAACCTAAGAAACAAATGGGAATCATTACTATCAAAATAAACATGACTAAACAAACACATTTTTGTGAACATATACATAAAAATGATTGACTATACAGTGGAATGAAATAATGTGTGGCTCCTTATCGCCATCTAGTGATCAAAAACATTATTATAAGATGGATAAAAGCACTTATCCAAACAGGTGCACTGAGTGCAATCTATAAAGTGCTTAGTGCTGATTAAAAAACCCTAATCAGGGATTTAGGTGCTAGTGTTAAATGAATTAATTAGTATGGAATGACAAACTCATCCTTGAATGAATGAATGGTAAATAAATCCCTATTGGGTAAAAGCAGGATACCGTGATATTATAGGCCGTGTCACACTATGCCTAATATGGTTTCTATCCCCATAATAAACTCATATTGACAATAATGTAAGTTATAAAAAAACAGCTAAAATTGATCGACTCATTTAGGCCATTTGGGCTTACAGTATTTAAACGGTGTATCCATTTACATTCTAGCTGCAATAGTTGCCTATCTCTGTCACCCCCTCTTGGATCTTGGGGGACCTGATCTATGATCCTATATCTCAACGTAGCCATTGAGTGTTTGGATACAAGGAAATGTCGCGCCACCGCTTGGTCGCTTTTTCTTCATTGATGGCAGCTCTTATGGCCCCTCTGTGTTGGGCCATCCTCTCTTTAAACTGTCTTTTTGTTTTTCCGACGTAATGTAAACCGCACGGACAGGTAAGTAAATAAATTACGTATCGTGATGAACATGATAGCGGATATCTGATATCCAACATCTTGCCGGTATGTGGGTGTGCAAATTTGTGACCTGCTGTCATATAGCTGCATGTTACACAGCCTGAACATTTATAACAGCCACCTTTTTTAGTTAAGAAATGTGTTTTAGGGAGTTGGATACCTGTGATATCCGTTTTGACAAGCAGATCTCTTAGGTTTGGGCCCCTGGCGTAACTGGGAACCAGTTTGGTATTTTTTAAGACTGATAACTGTGGGTCATTTGTTATTATTGGCCATAAGGCTTTGGCCCGTTTGGTGGTATAACTGCTTTTGGCATCAAACTGGTTTACCCATGGTAACATATCTTTCTGCTGAGGGTTAATCGTGTCATTTTTGTTTTGTAATAAAACAGACCTTTCTATTTCACACGCCTTGCGTCTTGCCATTAGTAAATCACGAATGGGATACCCCCTTTCCACGAATTTATTAACCATAATGTCAAGTTGTTTATCTCTCTCTATGATATTGCTATTAATCCTACATACTCGGATGAACTGGGAGTATGGTAATCCCCTGATCGTTGATCGGGGATGAAAACTGTCATATTTGAGCAACGTATTGCGGTCTGTCGGTTTGGAAAACAGTTTAGTATGCAGCTTATGATCTATGCATGAAATGTTTACATCCAGAAAGTTGATCTCATTTTTGCTCATAGTGAGAGTCAGCTTCGCTGGGCATAGAGATTCATTATGTACTCTAATGAGATCAACTTTCTGGATGTAAACATTTCATGCATAGATCATAAGCTGCATACTAAACTGTTATCCATCTTATAATAATGTTTTTGATCACTAGATGGCGATAAAGAGCCACACATTATTTCATTCCACTGTATAGTCAATCATTTTTATGTATATGTTCACAAAAATGTGTTTGTTTAGTCATGTTTATTTTGATAGTAATGATTCCCATTTGTTTCTTAGGTTACATAGCGATGTGACGCTTGCAGACGCATCGTTATGGAAACCTAAACAGCTCCGTCGTTGTGGGCCGGCGAACGTCACTTCCGGCGTGACGTCACAGTCGAGACCGGAAGTGGGACGGAAAACGCCGAGACACACGATGGGAGGCGGCAAAAGCGACCTGGGGACCTGTAAGTTTATGTATGTTAGTATTTAAGCACTGTTTGTTCAGCACTGAGTGTTATGTGTGTCCTGATGACGGGGGGCAGTACCCCGAAACGTTGAAGAATAAAGCACCTTGTTTTTTCACTGAGATGATAGTCCAGGAGTGACTCTGTTATTGGGAGAGTATATATATATATATATATATATATATATATAGGTGTCCACACAAGTGGCGGGTGCACTCTCACAAATGTACTCAGATTCTGTGGTTGATATCAGTTGTTCTTTATTATAGCCTCATAGATACGACGTTTCGACCCTTCCACAGGGTCTTTTTCAAGACAGGCGATATGACATCTTTATTTCATGTTGTGCATAATTTAAACAATGCCTAAAGAGAATACAAAAAATGAAAAAAGACTCAGCCTCCCAGGCCCCTTATACATGGCAGAAGAACCAATCTGAACTGGGCTTCAAATACCCTGTTCATATGGTGACTATGATGTAAAATAGAATATACTTCAAAAGAACCACCTTTAACCAAGATGAAATGACTCACCACAACAGTGTTCAAAAGAGCCACCTGGATTCCAACTACAAGGAAAATACCACTGATCCACCCGAGAGTGCCTTATTACACCTTTTCAAACACTAGAGGAAACCACACAGATATATTTCTCATAAACAACACTTACACATCCTCTTAAAAACAGGATCACACAGCGAGTGGCCTGTCAATAACCACCATTGCCTGTGGTCCTATAATGATAGCATAGGAATAAACTGTTAAACAACGGGATAACACACCCTACACCATTTCACACATAATAACAGACTGCCGTTACCTATAGCAATAGCTGTATGGATGTGAAGCATCCTGGGGTCATTTTTTCACTGCAGCAGCTCAAACAGACCTACTGGGAGAAGAATTTACTTTTCAAAGCAGACAAGTCTCACAACTAACATCAGCCAATCTTAGCATATAACGCTTACCAGGTACTGGAACCGGCCATGTGTTCCCAGGACGCTCACTGGAGCAAGTCTAATGGCAGAGGTATTTATACCCCCTTACCGGAAGTGTCTCCAAACGCACGTGTCTCATCAAAACCAAACACGCCAACTATATACGTGGAACATCTCCACCAACTTTAAACTCCTCTGGGGGGATGACTCACACCAAGGAAGACACCATTCCATGCAGGCGAACTAAGTTGGAGCCTGCTTTTTCGATCGCGTCTTGCGTTCCACAGTACCGGAAGCGTGACGCGGTGCGTTCCACTGCACCGGAAGTAGACGCCGCATATCACCAGTGCAGCGTACACTCTCCGGTCCTTCAAGCCTGTCACTAAGTGACAATGGGTGATGACCATGTGAACCCCCGGGTACATCCACCACCAACTCCGCTCAGGATTGGTTAGACAAGAAGATTTTATTATATATATCTAACAGCATCCAAATTCTCCTATAAGAAGATAAATAAATGGACTAGTGTGTGGTTCATAACTCACTAAACTCGGTTGATCAGACTGTGGCACGGTGTCAAAATATCATACCCCTCCTTTTTGATCAATGTTTATCGTTTAAACTCATGCCATTAGGGACCTGGGAGGATGGGCTGAACTTACATTATACATAAAAACAACAACAAACACTATTGTACATGTGACACTTAATCTCTAAAGAAACACCCCATAGGGGTTATTTTCATTTAATCCACGTGGGGACACCGTATCCAAGTGACTGATCCAGAAACACTCTCGCTGTTTCAGTCTCCTGGTCCGGTCTCCACCAGTAACACTAGGGGGCACCCAATCTATGATTTTACATTTTAAACTGGCTACCTGGTGTCGAGCTTCAATAAAATGTCGAGCCACCGGCTTATCAGACTTGCCGCTGTTTAATGCGACATGTATAGATGAGCGGTGGTTCGCCATTCGATCCCTAAAGGTGCGAGTTGTAAGCCCCACGTAGACCAATCCACATGGGCATTTTAGAATATAAATTACAAAATCAGATCTACAGTGCAAATGATATTTAAGCCTGATGATGGAACCAGTGTGCGGATGGGAAAATGTCGGGCCAACCATCATTGAGCGACAGGTAGTGCAACTCCCACAGGAGTAACAACCCGGTTTTTGCTGCAGCAACCGAGTAGTGGACATAGGAGCATTGGGATATGCTAAGGGTCTCATAAGCATTTGTTTTAAATTCGGTCCCCTCCGATATGCTAGCATAGGAGTATTCATACGTGTAAAGGGTAATGCTGGATCGGTACTGACAATTGGCCAGTGTTTCTTGAGTACCTTGTTGAGATGCCCTGAATGGTTATCATATCGTGTTGCAAAAACAAGACGATTGTCAGATTTATCTTTATTTTTGGGCTGTTTCCCAGCCACAATATCATAGGCCTTGGTCAGACAGTGGGAAAGAGTTTTCTGTGTATACCCCCGTTCTAAAAAGCGTTCTTTAACCTCTGCAAGTTGGATTTCAATGTTCTGTGAATCTGAGTTAATTCTTAATACTCTTAAAAATTGAGACACAGGCAAGTTTTCCTTTAGTGCAGGGGGATGATGACTTGTCGCGTGCAACGTCAAATTTCTGTCAGTTGGTTTTCTATAGACAGAAGTAGCAAAAGAATCCCCGACTTTGCTGATGTGTACATCGAGAAAATTAATTTCAGAACTCGAAATGCTAGAGGTAAATTTTATAGGGCTGTCCAACTGGTTGAGATTATTCACCATCGTGTGGAAAGCTGACTCTGCACCCTGCCACAACAAAAAAACGTCATCGATAAATCGACGATAAAATAAAATTTGGTGGCCATATTGTGGAAAAATCTGGGTAGTCTCATAGTTGGTCATGTATAAGTTGGCATATGATGGGGCCAAATTGGACCCCATCGCTGTCCCCGTTCGTTGTATAAAGTATTTATCTTTATACATAAAATGATTCGAACGTAAGACCAATTCCGTGAGTTCAATAATACATTCAGTGGGTACATTGCCAGGGGGATATCTCCTCAATGCTGCTCGCACTGTTTCTAATCCACCATCATGCGGAATCACCGTATACAGTGAATTAACGTCCATTGTGGCCAACAGGCAGGACGTGAGTGTACAATCAACTTTTTTCAACTGTGAAAGAAAATCACCCGTATCTTTTATATAGCTCAAACTTTTAACCACAATGGGCTGGAGTATGCTATCCACAAATTTGGCCAACGGTTGTAGCAGAGAACCCTCCGCCGCTATGATCGGTCGTCCAGGTGGTTGTACCAAGGTTTTATGCACCTTCGGTAAAGTATATAAAATCGGACAACGGGGGTGCTCAACCGTTAAAAAGAAAAATAAATCATCATCAAACCAGCCATTGTTTCGCCCTCGTCTGAGACACTCATCTATGGCACGTTTGATGCCAGGGACAGGGTTTGATTCAACTTGTTTATAAGTCTCCTGGTCAGATAATTGGCGCATGATCTCTCGATCATAATCCTGCCAGTCTTGAATGACCACTGCCCCGCCTTTATCTGCGGGGCGTATAACGATGTTATGGTCAGCTCGCAATTTATTAAGGGATTTCCTTTCAAGAGGAGATAAGTTGTCAAATTGTCTGGGTGGGGTGAAATTGCTGGTGTCCCTTTGGACTACCCTCAGAAATGTTTTTAAGCTGGCGTTTTGTGTGGGTGGATCAAATGCAGAGCTTTTTTTGAATGGAGTGGGCACGTTCTTACTGATTTTATCTGAGAAAAACTCTTTGAGTCTTAATTGTCGACCAAATTTAAACTGGTCAACATTACTCTCAAAGCGATTATGATGGTACGTAGGGACAAAGGACAAACCATGAGTTAAAAGTGACATATCAGCTTCATCCAGTTGAGTACTCGATAGATTGAAGACAACATTCATGTCTTTTTTGGTCTTCCTCTTCTTCGAGTACCAACTTCGTCTGGGATGTGGTCTACACTGCCTTTTTTGTTTCCCACCATTGTTGTAGATTCGGGACCCCGGTCCAAAAAACGTCTCTGTTGGCTACCCTCATTAGGATCGGTATCAGACGTTGAATTCGAGGAGACCAGCTCCCTTGTATACCTAGGGGCTCGTCTTCTTCTCGGGAACCTACCCATCTGGTTACTCGGATTTTGGGTGTTACCTAATAACCATCTGTATACTAAATGATTTTTATAATCACTAGTGACAGTAGCTAATTTTTTACGTTTAAACGAGACAAGGTCTCGGTGATACGTATCGATCTGTGTTTGAAGCTTGTCAATCCATTTTTGAGATTTATCCTCAGTTAGTAATGGTATTGCTGTTATATTGGCAGCTTCAATTTCAATCTTTATAGTCTTTAGCTCAAACCCTACTTCCTCTATAACTAGAGCCATGAGATCGAAGGAACATTTGTTGAGGATTCCGCACCACCGACTACAGAACTTAGGATTACTCCTCCCTAATGTCGGTGTGTTCGTGATGCGGAATCCTCTGGGGATCTGCCGTCGTCGGTGATATTCCGAAAGGAATTGGCCATGCAGTTTTAAATCAACTTCTTTTTGGCGTTGTTTAACAAGTTTGTAAAAAACATCGACCGGTGTGTCTGCTGGCAGAGACTCAAAATCAATTTTTTCAAAAAGAAATTTTTCAACCTCCTCATCAGTAAATGAGATGGTTCCCTGTTCTGCCAGAGACAATAGCCCATCATCCAACAAATATGTTCCCTCCTGTGTCATATTTAGGGAATTGAATCACTTCCTAGATCTTACTTAATAAAAACTGAATCAATCGTATCACCGTTATACAAAAACTTACATAAACTAAACAGAAAAAATAACCAAATTGATACATGAATACATACATAAAACAAATATAACTTAGCCCATATACAGTCAATAATCACTTGTATGCAAATTAGCGCTGATGGGTATCAGGAAACCAGGGAAAAAAACCCCGACAATATCTAAACAGAAGAAAGTCCTGTACTCGCATCCAATTATTTAGAGTGGGTGCAATCCCAACAGAACGAGGTCCGCTGAATATATAGGTGTCCACACAAGTGGCGGGTGCACTCTCACAAATGTACTCAGATTCTGTGGTTGATATCAGTTGTTCTTTATTATAGCCTCATAGATACGACGTTTCGACCCTTCCACAGGGTCTTTTTCAAGACAGGCGATATGACATCTTTATTTCATGTTGTGCATAATTTAAACAATGCCTAAAGAGAATACAAAAAATGAAAAAAGACTCAGCCTCCCAGGCCCCTTATACATGGCAGAAGAACCAATCTGAACTGGGCTTCAAATACCCTGTTCATATGGTGACTATGATGTAAAATAGAATATACTTCAAAAGAACCACCTTTAACCAAGATGAAATGACTCACCACAACAGTGTTCAAAAGAGCCACCTGGATTCCAACTACAAGGAAAATACCACTGATCCACCCGAGAGTGCCTTATTACACCTTTTCAAACACTAGAGGAAACCACACAGATATATTTCTCATAAACAACACTTACACATCCTCTTAAAAACAGGATCACACAGCGAGTGGCCTGTCAATAACCACCATTGCCTGTGGTCCTATAATGATAGCATAGGAATAAACTGTTAAACAACGGGATAACACACCCTACACCATTTCACACATAATAACAGACTGCCGTTACCTATAGCAATAGCTGTATGGATGTGAAGCATCCTGGGGTCATTTTTTCACTGCAGCAGCTCAAACAGACCTACTGGGAGAAGAATTTACTTTTCAAAGCAGACAAGTCTCACAACTAACATCAGCCAATCTTAGCATATAACGCTTACCAGGTACTGGAACCGGCCATGTGTTCCCAGGACGCTCACTGGAGCAAGTCTAATGGCAGAGGTAGACTTGCTCCAGTGAGCGTCCTGGGAACACATGGCCGGTTCCAGTACCTGGTAAGCGTTATATGCTAAGATTGGCTGATGTTAGTTGTGAGACTTGTCTGCTTTGAAAAGTAAATTCTTCTCCCAGTAGGTCTGTTTGAGCTGCTGCAGTGAAAAAATGACCCCAGGATGCTTCACATCCATACAGCTATTGCTATAGGTAACGGCAGTCTGTTATTATGTGTGAAATGGTGTAGGGTGTGTTATCCCGTTGTTTAACAGTTTATTCCTATGCTATCATTATAGGACCACAGGCAATGGTGGTTATTGACAGGCCACTCGCTGTGTGATCCTGTTTTTAAGAGGATGTGTAAGTGTTGTTTATGAGAAATATATCTGTGTGGTTTCCTCTAGTGTTTGAAAAGGTGTAATAAGGCACTCTCGGGTGGATCAGTGGTATTTTCCTTGTAGTTGGAATCCAGGTGGCTCTTTTGAACACTGTTGTGGTGAGTCATTTCATCTTGGTTAAAGGTGGTTCTTTTGAAGTATATTCTATTTTACATCATAGTCACCATATGAACAGGGTATTTGAAGCCCAGTTCAGATTGGTTCTTCTGCCATGTATAAGGGGCCTGGGAGGCTGAGTCTTTTTTCATTTTTTGTATTCTCTTTAGGCATTGTTTAAATTATGCACAACATGAAATAAAGATGTCATATCGCCTGTCTTGAAAAAGACCCTGTGGAAGGGTCGAAACGTCGTATCTATGAGGCTATAATAAAGAACAACTGATATCAACCACAGAATCTGAGTACATTTGTGAGAGTGCACCCGCCACTTGTGTGGACACCTATATATTCAGCGGACCTCGTTCTGTTGGGATTGCACCCACTCTAAATAATTGGATGCGAGTACAGGACTTTCTTCTGTTTAGATATTGTCGGGGTTTTTTTCCCTGGTTTCCTGATACCCATCAGCGCTAATTTGCATACAAGTGATTATTGACTGTATATGGGCTAAGTTATATTTGTTTTATGTATGTATTCATGTATCAATTTGGTTATTTTTTCTGTTTAGTTTATGTAAGTTTTTGTATAACGGTGATACGATTGATTCAGTTTTTATTAAGTAAGATCTAGGAAGTGATTCAATTCCCTAAATATGACACAGGAGGGAACATATTTGTTGGATGATGGGCTATTGTCTCTGGCAGAACAGGGAACCATCTCATTTACTGATGAGGAGGTTGAAAAATTTCTTTTTGAAAAAATTGATTTTGAGTCTCTGCCAGCAGACACACCGGTCGATGTTTTTTACAAACTTGTTAAACAACGCCAAAAAGAAGTTGATTTAAAACTGCATGGCCAATTCCTTTCGGAATATCACCGACGACGGCAGATCCCCAGAGGATTCCGCATCACGAACACACCGACATTAGGGAGGAGTAATCCTAAGTTCTGTAGTCGGTGGTGCGGAATCCTCAACAAATGTTCCTTCGATCTCATGGCTCTAGTTATAGAGGAAGTAGGGTTTGAGCTAAAGACTATAAAGATTGAAATTGAAGCTGCCAATATAACAGCAATACCATTACTAACTGAGGATAAATCTCAAAAATGGATTGACAAGCTTCAAACACAGATCGATACGTATCACCGAGACCTTGTCTCGTTTAAACGTAAAAAATTAGCTACTGTCACTAGTGATTATAAAAATCATTTAGTATACAGATGGTTATTAGGTAACACCCAAAATCCGAGTAACCAGATGGGTAGGTTCCCGAGAAGAAGACGAGCCCCTAGGTATACAAGGGAGCTGGTCTCCTCGAATTCAACGTCTGATACCGATCCTAATGAGGGTAGCCAACAGAGACGTTTTTTGGACCGGGGTCCCGAATCTACAACAATGGTGGGAAACAAAAAAGGCAGTGTAGACCACATCCCAGACGAAGTTGGTACTCGAAGAAGAGGAAGACCAAAAAAGACATGAATGTTGTCTTCAATCTATCGAGTACTCAACTGGATGAAGCTGATATGTCACTTTTAACTCATGGTTTGTCCTTTGTCCCTACGTACCATCATAATCGCTTTGAGAGTAATGTTGACCAGTTTAAATTTGGTCGACAATTAAGACTCAAAGAGTTTTTCTCAGATAAAATCAGTAAGAACGTGCCCACTCCATTCAAAAAAAGCTCTGCATTTGATCCACCCACACAAAACGCCAGCTTAAAAACATTTCTGAGGGTAGTCCAAAGGGACACCAGCAATTTCACCCCACCCAGACAATTTGACAACTTATCTCCTCTTGAAAGGAAATCCCTTAATAAATTGCGAGCTGACCATAACATCGTTATACGCCCCGCAGATAAAGGCGGGGCAGTGGTCATTCAAGACTGGCAGGATTATGATCGAGAGATCATGCGCCAATTATCTGACCAGGAGACTTATAAACAAGTTGAATCAAACCCTGTCCCTGGCATCAAACGTGCCATAGATGAGTGTCTCAGACGAGGGCGAAACAATGGCTGGTTTGATGATGATTTATTTTTCTTTTTAACGGTTGAGCACCCCCGTTGTCCGATTTTATATACTTTACCGAAGGTGCATAAAACCTTGGTACAACCACCTGGACGACCGATCATAGCGGCGGAGGGTTCTCTGCTACAACCGTTGGCCAAATTTGTGGATAGCATACTCCAGCCCATTGTGGTTAAAAGTTTGAGCTATATAAAAGATACGGGTGATTTTCTTTCACAGTTGAAAAAAGTTGATTGTACACTCACGTCCTGCCTGTTGGCCACAATGGACGTTAATTCACTGTATACGGTGATTCCGCATGATGGTGGATTAGAAACAGTGCGAGCAGCATTGAGGAGATATCCCCCTGGCAATGTACCCACTGAATGTATTATTGAACTCACGGAATTGGTCTTACGTTCGAATCATTTTATGTATAAAGATAAATACTTTATACAACGAACGGGGACAGCGATGGGGTCCAATTTGGCCCCATCATATGCCAACTTATACATGACCAACTATGAGACTACCCAGATTTTTCCACAATATGGCCACCAAATTTTATTTTATCGTCGATTTATCGATGACGTTTTTTTGTTGTGGCAGGGTGCAGAGTCAGCTTTCCACACGATGGTGAATAATCTCAACCAGTTGGACAGCCCTATAAAATTTACCTCTAGCATTTCGAGTTCTGAAATTAATTTTCTCGATGTACACATCAGCAAAGTCGGGGATTCTTTTGCTACTTCTGTCTATAGAAAACCAACTGACAGAAATTTGACGTTGCACGCGACAAGTCATCATCCCCCTGCACTAAAGGAAAACTTGCCTGTGTCTCAATTTTTAAGAGTATTAAGAATTAACTCAGATTCACAGAACATTGAAATCCAACTTGCAGAGGTTAAAGAACGCTTTTTAGAACGGGGGTATACACAGAAAACTCTTTCCCACTGTCTGACCAAGGCCTATGATATTGTGGCTGGGAAACAGCCCAAAAATAAAGATAAATCTGACAATCGTCTTGTTTTTGCAACACGATATGATAACCATTCAGGGCATCTCAACAAGGTACTCAAGAAACACTGGCCAATTGTCAGTACCGATCCAGCATTACCCTTTACACGTATGAATACTCCTATGCTAGCATATCGGAGGGGACCGAATTTAAAACAAATGCTTATGAGACCCTTAGCATATCCCAATGCTCCTATGTCCACTACTCGGTTGCTGCAGCAAAAACCGGGTTGTTACTCCTGTGGGAGTTGCACTACCTGTCGCTCAATGATGGTTGGCCCGACATTTTCCCATCCGCACACTGGTTCCATCATCAGGCTTAAATATCATTTGCACTGTAGATCTGATTTTGTAATTTATATTCTAAAATGCCCATGTGGATTGGTCTACGTGGGGCTTACAACTCGCACCTTTAGGGATCGAATGGCGAACCACCGCTCATCTATACATGTCGCATTAAACAGCGGCAAGTCTGATAAGCCGGTGGCTCGACATTTTATTGAAGCTCGACACCAGGTAGCCAGTTTAAAATGTAAAATCATAGATTGGGTGCCCCCTAGTGTTACTGGTGGAGACCGGACCAGGAGACTGAAACAGCGAGAGTGTTTCTGGATCAGTCACTTGGATACGGTGTCCCCACGTGGATTAAATGAAAATAACCCCTATGGGGTGTTTCTTTAGAGATTAAGTGTCACATGTACAATAGTGTTTGTTGTTGTTTTTATGTATAATGTAAGTTCAGCCCATCCTCCCAGGTCCCTAATGGCATGAGTTTAAACGATAAACATTGATCAAAAAGGAGGGGTATGATATTTTGACACCGTGCCACAGTCTGATCAACCGAGTTTAGTGAGTTATGAACCACACACTAGTCCATTTATTTATCTTCTTATAGGAGAATTTGGATGCTGTTAGATATATATAATAAAATCTTCTTGTCTAACCAATCCTGAGCGGAGTTGGTGGTGGATGTACCCGGGGGTTCACATGGTCATCACCCATTGTCACTTAGTGACAGGCTTGAAGGACCGGAGAGTGTACGCTGCACTGGTGATATGCGGCGTCTACTTCCGGTGCAGTGGAACGCACCGCGTCACGCTTCCGGTACTGTGGAACGCAAGACGCGATCGAAAAAGCAGGCTCCAACTTAGTTCGCCTGCATGGAATGGTGTCTTCCTTGGTGTGAGTCATCCCCCCAGAGGAGTTTAAAGTTGGTGGAGATGTTCCACGTATATAGTTGGCGTGTTTGGTTTTGATGAGACACGTGCGTTTGGAGACACTTCCGGTAAGGGGGTATAAATACCTCTGCCATTAGACTTGCTCCAGTGAGCGTCCTGGGAACACATGGCCGGTTCCAGTACCTGGTAAGCGTTATATGCTAAGATTGGCTGATGTTAGTTGTGAGACTTGTCTGCTTTGAAAAGTAAATTCTTCTCCCAGTAGGTCTGTTTGAGCTGCTGCAGTGAAAAAATGACCCCAGGATGCTTCACATCCATACAGCTATTGCTATAGGTAACGGCAGTCTGTTATTATGTGTGAAATGGTGTAGGGTGTGTTATCCCGTTGTTTAACAGTTTATTCCTATGCTATCATTATAGGACCACAGGCAATGGTGGTTATTGACAGGCCACTCGCTGTGTGATCCTGTTTTTAAGAGGATGTGTAAGTGTTGTTTATGAGAAATATATCTGTGTGGTTTCCTCTAGTGTTTGAAAAGGTGTAATAAGGCACTCTCGGGTGGATCAGTGGTATTTTCCTTGTAGTTGGAATCCAGGTGGCTCTTTTGAACACTGTTGTGGTGAGTCATTTCATCTTGGTTAAAGGTGGTTCTTTTGAAGTATATTCTATTTTACATCATAGTCACCATATGAACAGGGTATTTGAAGCCCAGTTCAGATTGGTTCTTCTGCCATGTATAAGGGGCCTGGGAGGCTGAGTCTTTTTTCATTTTTTGTATTCTCTTTAGGCATTGTTTAAATTATGCACAACATGAAATAAAGATGTCATATCGCCTGTCTTGAAAAAGACCCTGTGGAAGGGTCGAAACGTCGTATCTATGAGGCTATAATAAAGAACAACTGATATCAACCACAGAATCTGAGTACATTTGTGAGAGTGCACCCGCCACTTGTGTGGACACCTATATATTCAGCGGACCTCGTTCTGTTGGGATTGCACCCACTCTAAATAATTGGATGCGAGTACAGGACTTTCTTCTGTTTATATATATATATATATATATATATATATATATATATATAAAAAATAAAAATATATATGTATATATTTATACATAAATATATATATCATAAAATATATATGTATATTTTTATATATATTTTATAAAAACATATAGGTATATTATTTACACACACATATATATATATATATATATATATATATATATATATATACACACTGGTCAAAAAAATAAAGGGAACACTTAAACAACATAATGTAACTCCAAGTCAATCACACTTCTGTGAAATCAAACTGTCCACTTAGGAAGCAACACTGATTGACAATCAATTTCACATGCTGTTGTGCAAATGGAATAGACAACAGGTGGAAATTATAGGCAATTAGCAAGACACCCCCAATAAGGAGTTGTTCTGCAAGTGGTGACCACAGACCAGTTCTCAGCTCCTATGCTTTCTGGCTGATGTTTTGGTCACTTTTGAAAGCTGGCGGTGCTTTCACTCTAGTGGTAGCATGAGACGGAGTCTACAACCCACACAAGTGGCTCAGGTAGTGCAGCTCATCCAGGATGGCACATCAATGCGAGCTGTGGCAAGAAGGTTTGCTGTGTCTGTCAGCGTAGTGTCCAGAGCATAGAGGCGCTACCAGGAGACAGGCCAGTACATCAGGAGACGTGGAGGAGGCCGTAGGAGGGCAACAATCCAGCAGCAGGACCGCTACCTCCGCCTTTGTGCAAGGAGGAACAGGAGGAGCACTGCCAGAGCCCTGCAAAATGACCTCCAACAAGCCACAAATGTGCATGTGTCTACTCAAAGATCAGAAACAGACTCCATGAGGGTGGTATGAGGGCCCGACGTCCACAGGTGGGGGTTGTGCTTACAGCCCAACACCGTGCAGGACGTTTGGCATTTGCCAGAGAACACCAAGATTGGCAAATTTGCCACTGGCGCCCTGTGCTCTTCACAGATGAAAGCAGGTTCTCACTGAGCACATGTGACAGACGTGACAGAGTCTGGAGACGCCAAGGAGAACGATCTGCTGCCTGCAACATCCTCCAGCATAACCGGTTTAGCAGTGGGTCAGTAATGGTGTGGGGTGACATTTCTTTGGGGGGCCGCTCTCCCTCCATGTGCTCGCCAGAGGTAGCCTGACTGCCATTACGTACCGAGATGAGATCCTAAGACCCCTTGTGAGACCATATGCTGGTGCGGTTGGCCCTGGGTTTCTCCTAATGCAAGACAATGCTAGACCTCATGTGGCTGGAGTGCGTCAGCAGTTCCTGCAAGACGAAGGCATTGATACCATGAACTGGCCCGCCCGTTCCCCAGACCTGAATCCAACTGAGCACATCTGGGACATCATGTCTCGCTCCATCCATTGCACCACAGACTGTCCAGGAGTTGGCGGATGCTTTCGTCCAGGTCTGGGAGGAGATCCCTCAGGAGACCATCCGCCACCTCATCAGGAGCATGCCCAGGCGTTGTAGGGAGGTCATACAGGCACGTGGAGGCCACACACACTACTGAGCCTCATTTTGACTTTTTTTAAGGACATTACATCAAAGTTGGATCAGACTGTAGTGTTTTTCCACTTTAATTTTGAGTGTGACTCCAAATCCAGACCTCCATGGGTTAATAAATTTGATTTTTTTTGATAATTTTTGTGTGATTTTGTTGTCAGCACATTCAACTATGTAAAGAACAAAAGTATTTAATAAGAATATTTCATTCATTCAGATCTAGGATGTGTTATTTTAGTGTTCCCTTTATTTTTTTGAGCAGTGTATATATATATATATATATATATATATATATATATATATATATAATTTATGAACCTATTATAATGATTTTTTATTAAGTTGGTGGCACAGTGGAAATTGGTGGGGCAGTGGGTGAAACAAACTTAATTGGTTCCCCCTTCTACAGCCCTGCCCACACACCCAGAAATGCCTCCCCAATATTAAAATATTTAAACAAGGTGCCAATTTCAAAGATATCGTTCGTCTTTCAAATTGTTTGAAAAATTGCTTAGTGTGTACACTCAATTTCGTTTGTCAGGGCTCTGGGAAGTTCAAGGGAAATTGCTCATCTTCCACATTGTTCATCTTTCACATTGGTCATGTCTTCTAGTGTGTAGGGCCCTATAGATTGGAAGCAAAATGTTGGCAAAACCATTGTTGATTGAGTAGTACATAGGTAGGAGTAATACATAGACCGAGCACAATTTGTAGAAGCTGGGTACACACACAACGATGTGTGCGCCCAGCCAAAGGCACGGCCGTCAGAATGATATATCAACCGCACCGTGCACACTGAACCATATATTGCGCGATACATCTTTCATTGCCGCATTCCCATGCATCTGCTAGTTGCCAGGTCATCCCGGCGTACGTGCAGAATGCCCAACAGCAGATGCCTGGTGCCACAATACTCTGTTGTTACTCCTGTTTCTCCTCGTCCCAGATTGTAGCTGCTCATACACAGACTCCCCTAAGGAAGTTGTAGATGCTATTAAGTCTCTACCAGTGCGTAAGGTGCCAGGGGTAGATGGCCACACTGGGTTTATGCCTGGGCGCTCAACAGAAATTAGTCTTCGGCGCCTCTACACCTATTTGCAGATTGCTGGTGAGGGACTATAAGTTGGTTTATCCTTGGATGCAGCCAAGGCATTTGGAATGTGTTCTGGGTTTTTAGTTTGAATCCAGCTTCTTAATTCTTGTACGAACAAAACCAAACAATCCCTAGCGCTTATACAGCCACCTTTCCTGCTCAGTTTCTTGTATATATATGTATATATATATATATATATATATATATATATATACACACACACACGCGTATGTATATATTTCAAGTTAGTAAGCAGCTCCCAAATGGCAACACTGCAGTGCCAAGTAGTAGATAAAAATATATAGAGAGATACAAAAGTATATCAATGGAGCGCTTGCAATAAGTAATTTAAAAGAATAAATGTATTAGTTACACCTTAAAGATATAACAATGAAAACAATGTAGCAACATATAGCATATTGGTTGACATGTAACTCACAAACAAGAATAAAAAATAGCTGTGTTAAATATATCTGACACAATCGTCTCTGGAAATATCGTTTTAAAGTGCTTTATGAGAAATATTGTATTCCTTATTACCGCCCTTTTTTGATAGAAGGTATTGGTGGCACGTTTTACAGATGTAATATCAAAGTCTTATCCAGACATCAAGTAGACCCATATGAGCTCACCTCCTTATAATTCCTTTTGTGTAGTGTGGAATATTTGAAAACAGCACAACGTGAGGTGATTGTCGGTGTAGCAACCGATGTGATGAATTCCTCCGTTAATTCATCGTGATGGTGCTGTATAGGAGGGGGCAGAGGGGGGGGGGGGGCGCCAGGATGCTGCGGTCGTTACGGCGCTATGCTCCACCTGTGCCCCGAGTGGCACTAACGACAACCAATTCTTGTCCTGCCACCAGGGCTTCGGTCAATGGTTTTGTTAGATTAAACCTTGGACAGCAAAACAAGGTTGTACATTAATCTCTTTGCTATTCACCATTGCCGTAGAGCTGCTGGCCGGTGCTATCAGAGCTTCCCCTGATGTTGCTGAATCTGGCGGTTTTTCTAGTGTTCGTGTTAACTGGTAGTTTTCTGGACCTTGACCTGTAACATAGTAACATAGTATCTGAGGTTGAAAAAACACAATTGTCCATCGAGTTCAACCTATTTGTGGTGTCCTATGCATGATGATTTGACTAAAATTTCTGACTGATGCTGCTGTCAGCCGTTGCATTTTATCCCTATTTATAGTAACTATAATGCATGACTATGCACCATACCCCTGGATATCCTTATCCATTAGGAATTTATCTAACACATTCTTAAAGGTGTTGACAGATTCCGCCATTACAACTCCCTCGGGCAGGGAATTCCAAACATGTATTGTCCTTACCGTGAAAAAGCCTTTACGCCGTATTGTGCGGAATCTCCTCTCCTTTAACCTGGGCGAGTGTCCACGAGTCCTCTGTGTTGATCTAATCAAAAACAGGTCCCGCGCAAGCTCTGTGTATTGTCCCCTTATATATTTGTAGATGTTGATCATATCCCCTCTTAGTCTCCGCTTTTCCATTGTAAACATGCCTAGTCTTTCAAGCCTTTCCTTGTATTCCATCGTCTCCATGCCCTTAATTAGTTTGGTCGCCCTCCTCTGTACCTTTCCAAGCTCCAGGATATCCTTTTTGTAGTACGGTGCCCAGAATTGTACACAGTATTCAAGGTGTGGCCTCACTAGTGATTTATATAACGGGAGTATAATACTCTCGTCCCTAGCATCAATACCCCGTTTTATGCATGCTAATATCTTATTAGCCTTCTTTGCTGCAGTCCTACTTTGGGTACTACTGCTTAGCTTGCTATCTATGAGGACACCCAAGTCCTTTTCCAGTACAGAATCCCCTAATTTTACCCCATTTAGTAGGTAGGTGTAATTTTTGTTCTTGTTACCACAGTGCATTACCTTACACTTGTCTGTGTTGAAACGCATTCTCCATTTGGCTGCCCATGCTTCTAATTTAACTAAGTCGTTCTGAAGAGACTCGGCATCCTCCTCTGTATTTATAGCCTTACACAATTTGGTATCATCTGCAAAAATTTACACCATGCCCTCTAGACCTTCTGTTAGGTCGTTAATGAAAATATTGAACAATAGCGGTCCTAATACTGAGCCTTGCGGCACACCACTTAGCACTTGAGTCCAAGTTGAAAAAGATCCATTAACCACAACGCGCTGCTCCCTATTATCTAACCAGTTTTTGACCCAAGTGCATATTGTGCTTCCTAGCCCCGATTCTTGTAGCGTGTAGATAAGTCTCATGTGTGGTACAGTATCGAACGCTTTGACAAAGTCTAAAAAGATTACATCCACGTCTTTACCCTGATCTAGGTTTGCGCTTACTGTTTCATAAAAGCCAAGTAAGTTGGTTTGACAGGATCTGTCCTTCATAAACCCATGTTGATTCCTTTTAATGACCTTATTGACTTCAAGGAACTTCTGAATACTATCTCTTAGAATACCTTCCAATACTTTCCCCACTATAGATGTAAGACTAACTGGTCTATAATTAATTGGTTCAGCTTTACTTCCCTTTTTGAATATAGGCACTACTTCCGCTATACCCCAGTCTTTGGGAACCATACCTGATATAACTGAATCCTTAAAGATCAAAGATAGCGGTTTTGCCAGTTCAGAGTGAAGCTCAATTAGAACCCTTGGGTGAATACCATCGGGCCCTGGTGATTTATTAATCTTTAAATGTTTTAATCGGTCACAGACTACTTCCTCGCTTAAATAAGTACCTATCAGTGGGATATTCTCATTATTGAGATTGTGTGTCAGTCCCTGAAATGGGTCCTCTCTAGTGAATACTGTTGAAAAAAACTCATTTAGTGTGTCCGCTATGTCATTATCATTTTTGCTTAAGACTCCCAACTTGTCTTTTAAAGGGCCTATACTCTCCTTCTTTAATCTCTTGCTATTAATGTATTTAAATAATTTTTTGGGATTCGCTTTGCTTTCCTTTGCTACTCGTTTTTCAGTTTCTACTTTAGCCGCTCTTATTTCCTTTTTGCAAATTTTGTTACACTCCTTATAGTGCTGAAATGACTCTGCTTCCCCGTCAGATTTGTATTTTTTAAATGCTCGCCTTTTCTTGCCCATAAGTTCCTTAATCTTTTTGTTAAGCCACATCGGTTTATGATTTTTATTCCTTTTTTTGCTACTCATAGGAATAAATTTGAGTGTATTTTTAGCTAGCAGGAATTTTAGTACCTCCCATTTCTCCGTAGTATTTTTTCCTAAAAACAAACCTTCCCATTCAATATCCCTGAAAAATACCCTCATCTTTTCAAAATTTACTTTGCTAAAGTTTAGAGGCCTAGTTGAGCCAGTATAGGGCTGTTTATGGAAACTGATATTGAATGTGACCATATTGTGGTCGCTGTTTCCTATGGGTTCCCCTACTATAATACCTGATAACAAATCCCCATTGTTTGTTAATACCAGGTCTAAGATTGCATTGTACCTAGTTGGTTCCTCAATTAGTTGGACTAAGTAGTTATCATTAAGTGTGTTTAAAAACATATTTCCCCTAGCAGTATCACATGAATCGTTTTTCCAGTTTATCTCTGGATAGTTAAAATCTCCCATCACTACTATGTCTCCTACTCCTGCTGCTCTTTCAATTTGCTTTAGTAACAATTCCTCATCAGATGCGTTGATACCAGGCGGCCTATAGCATACACCCAATACTAACTTTTTATTCCTTTTTCCCCGCATGCAATTTCTAGCCATAATGTCTCGACAGTGTCTACAGTCCCCTCCTGAATATCTTCCCGTATATCAGGTTTTAAAAACGGCTTTACGTAAAGACACACCCCTCCACCCTTTTTATTTAGTCTGTCTCTCCTAAACAGTGTATAGCCCTCCAGATTGACTGTCCAATCATGAGATTCATCCCACCAAGTTTCAGTAATGCCTGTAATATCATACTGTTTGCTTGCTGCAAGTATTTCTAGTTCACCCTTTTTACCAGTAATGCTTTTGGCGTTTACATACATACAACTAAGATAAGTATTTTCCCTTGCGTTAGGGACATCTTTCACCTTATGTAGCAATGATGACCTGTAATCGTCATTGGTTAGTGCTTTGGTAAAATCCCTTTTAGTACCCATGTTAGTAACCTTACCGCCTGCTCTTACCCTCCCCCCAACTTCTCCCCCATTTCGTTTACTACCGCCTTCCCCACTATTCTCACTGCATGACCCGTAGTTTCTAGCTAAACCCTCCCCCCAGGCTCCTAGTTTAAAATCTCCTCCAACCTTCTTACCATCCTTCCCCCCAGCACCGCTGCCCCCTCCTCATTCAGGTGCAATCCGTCACGACAAAAGAGATGGCGCCTGACTGAGAAGTCCGCCCAGTGTTCCAGGAACACAAACCCCTCTTTCCTGCACCAATCCCTAAGCCACACATTTACCTCCCTAATCTCCCTCTGCCTCCCTGGACTAGCGCGTGGCACGGGTAATAATTCCGAGAATATTACCTTAGATGTCCTTGCCTTCAGTTTCTTTCCTAAGTCCCTATAGTCTTTCTTAAGGACATCCCACCTTCCGCTAACTTTGTCATTGGTGCCAACGTGCACCAAAACCGCCGGGTCTTTCCCAGCCCCTCCCAACAATCTATCTACCCGGTCCGCGATGTGCCGTACCCGAGCACCCGGGAGACAACAGACTGTACGGCGATCACGGTCCCGGTAGCAGATTGCCCTATCTGCCTTCCTGATGATAGAATCCCCTACCACCACCATCTGACTAGGTACCTCTCTATCTTTTATCCCAACCGCGCCAGAGGGACCGCTCCTCTGGATGCTAGAGGGAGCAGTCTCCTCCGGCACCGTCTCGCATTTTTTTATTTTATTTTAAATACCTGCAGTTTCATCACGCTCTCTATGCACAAACCAGAGGGGGGTTGGGTCTATTTCTGCTACCTCTACCATTTTTTGGCTTTAGATCATTTCTAGTCAGAAGTCTATTTGAATAACCTACACTGCATTTTGTTGTCGCGTCTTGAAACTGATGGACTGTGCAACCCTTAGGCATACTTGCCTAATCTCCCAGGATGGCTGAGAGGCTCCCGAAAATCGGGTGGCACTCCCGGCACCCATAAGAGAAAGCAAGTCTCTCGGAGATGGCCGTTTGCCACTGGATCGCACGCACATCCCTCCCGCCCTGCTTGTAGACTAAAAGAGGACGGGGCAATTCATGCTGGGCATTGCATATGGGGAGATGGGGCCGCAAATCATGTCTCCACCCTGCCCCCGCACCGCCCACAAATGCCGATTCTTTGCCACCTGTTTAACTGACCTGGCTGCTTCCTCCCGAAGGGGGCAGCCAGAAAGTAGGTAAGTATGACCGTAGGCTGCGTTGGGAGGTGGACTTGGGTTCCTTGTCTGCTGAGTATTAGAATTTTCTGCTGGGGGTTCTCTTGTGTTGCCACAGAATATGCCCAATTTCAACAGATCAAAACATACCTCCTTCATAATTTACTGGACCTCTATTCAGCCCTGCGGATTTGGCAGTTTGTCAATTTGGCTCCTGTAATAAAGAGCTTCATAGGCTGACTTCTGGCACTTGCACTAGTCCTGTACTCAGGTCTCCTCATTTTAGTCCAAGTTGTGGAATGAGTGCGTAGGACTGGAATTAGGATATAGTTATTTAAACCGCTTCTCCGTATTTTTGGACTGGACCTATCTTACTCGCTCAATACCTACCTGCAGTTGTAGGTTAATGATAATTTTGTACTAGCAAGGGTCTGTATTGCTCGGACCTGGATGGCTCTGCATGCTCATACATTCCCCTGCTGGCTCGGTTTGGTCAATGGTACTACAGTATTTCCCATAAGTGATTTATATACTTTAAACAGCAATGTCTTCTTAAATTGGACAGGGTTTGGGCACTCTGGCAGTCTACTAGATTTGCCTTGGACTCCCAATCCTCCAGGTCCTAGATCTGTCTCTGTGTCCCATAGATGTCTCCGACTAGATCATATGTTTTCATCTTTTCAATAGGATATAGTACAGCCAATCTGCATAATATCATGTTATATCACCTACAGCAGGTTCTCCTTTGTCATACGGTCACGATGGTGATCTGATGCTGTGCCTTTGGACGCAGCACTCGGGTCACAGATGCTCTCAGGAGGAACCTTCTCCCTATAGACACCTACTGCTGCATTAGCATTTAGTTGTACAGTATCACAGCAGCTTCTCTGTGGCTGTACAATACCATACAACTATGAATCACTCTTCAGGTTACCTATATCGCCCAAGGCTTGTATACCTTTGAATATTATTGATTGGACTCCAGCTAGAAATAGGTTATTTCTTTTAATACAGTAAAAGTATTACCAAAGCTTGTGATTGTTAAATATTATGTATAACTGTTAGAGAACATTAAAGAAGTTGTCTGAAAATGTTGTTTTCCGTATTTGTTTTGACCTTAACTGCATACCATGTCTATTGAAATACAATTCTATAGTATACTAGCCTTTATGGAAGTCATTCTTCCTTATGTACACATAACCAAACCCTTATATTTGTTTGTAATATAACATACAATAATCCTTTGATGCATAGGCCTAACTGAATTTGTTTGCAAATGTGTCTGGGGGAACCCTTGCCTCTCTGCTGGGGCATGGAACTGTGAATAGCTTGTGAACAAAGAGCGCCATAGCGGAAACATGAAGACACATACCTCACCAATTGACATGTGCCCACACCACCCCCTCAAATCCTTACGACATAACCACATCCAAAAGGCACATAATTAGTGACCAAGGATAGAAATACCCAGTTTGTTCCATGTAAATGTAATAGAAAAATAGTGAAAGTAGTTTACAGTTGGACAATCCCACAGGAGGTCAACGAAGAGCCTCTGTGTAAATTATGGTGGTCTGAGGTTTTTACATAATTTACCTTAAGCATAAATGGCATGCAATGACAACTTTTTATACAAGACTAACCTATGTTCCTAGATTTGACTGGTAGATGCATTTTCATGTATTTTGTCAATTTAATATTAGTCTGATATTTGGGTGTTTTAGTGTAATATTGCATACAGGTTTCACCAAGTTAGATTTTATCCTCAATTTATACTTTCCTAGATCTAACAATTTCTGATCCCTTTAAAAAAGTAAAATGTGCATTTGACTGTATATGTCTGACAGTAAATGGAATGTTTATATGCTGCCTGTGTATATTCCATGTAATGTGTAGTTGTGTGTAGATGACCGGTCAATTTAAATATTGTATAGGGGTGTTGACTATAGGTATACTTACTAACCCTATAGAAAAACCAAAGCACAGATTTGTTCAAAATCTTTTTATTTACTATAAAGACAAAAACACCAAAAATAGGTACAAATTATACTATAAAACCGGTTCATGGGTTAAAAACCTTTAATAATTAAAATATCTTGATATATTTAAAATAACGAAGGATACATTTAAGCCAAATTTTTTTTCTTAACCCAGAGATTTCTGCAACACTTGCATGCACAGTTAAGGTGCTAAGAGAAATTAGCCCTTGAGCCCTGGAAGTCTTAGGAATCAGTCATACAGCAAATAGTCTCATTGTGAAAGTCAACTTTGGTAGAAGAAAATCTATAGGACACCTGAGGTAGTAGAGACTGAAATAAAACAAGCAGTAGGCGTTATTTACAACTTAAGAAGTACCAAATAACATTAAAGAACGTCACAAAAAAATAATTATACAATTTTCAGTCCAGCTTTGATCCAAAGAAAATAAGATTACAACATAATCTGCATAAAAATAGTACACCACAATTTCCAGCAAGCTGAAGGTAAGGAGCGCAAACTAAGAAAAAGCCAAAGATCTGAAATGTGGGAGGCACGATAAGCACATGGATAATACTGATTAGCTGAGGTTCATTTTTGCGTAGGAAGTAAAAGCGTCAATACAGAGATCAATTCTTTCAGTGTGTGTGATAGATTTATCTATCTATATATCAGACAAAGCATTAATAGCAAAGGACAGACGGTAGAGCAAGGTTTTAAGACTTCAAGAAATAAAAAAATATGCCGTAGCATAGGAGTCAAGTAAAATACAGTTAGAGCTACTGACGTTCACATTAAGGAATACAGTTACTTTAACTCTTTGGAATATGCTTGCCTGTCGCACAAAAAAAAAAGGAATGTCCAAATTCAAGACTTCACATTTTATACACACTTCAGCTTGTAATTATTTTTATTACCGTTTAAAAATTGTCTGGATTTGTATATGGTAAATTAGCTGAAATGTATAATAGCTTATTGAGTTGATCCTGAGTTTCAGAATAACCTAAATATTTTTTTTTCCCACTGTGCAACAACCCCAACTGGTTTCCAAGGAGTTAAAAACAAAAATATTGGATCGATTGAAAAAACTTTAACCATTAAAAAAAACAAAAAACAAAAGCAAGAGCTGCCATTTTCCTTCCGTAATACATACATGACATAATAAGGGCAGGAGGAATATATTTCAATAATCAATGGATTTTCACCACACAGATGCAGGTAATGTGGAACTCCATGTGTAACTTATATCCATTAGGGTGCAGTCACGATGCATTATAGTGACGAATGCATTTCAGACCGGACTTCAAAAGACTGAAGACAAACACATGGATCGAAAAATAAAATAAAAACTCTGTACTCTCGCTATGTCACCCTGTCTGCCAGGATTCTGGTCCGTTCAACAGTAATAGAACACACAGCAACAAGTAATAAAAGAGCTCAGTCTGGTAGCAAGTCCTGCAATCAACTGGAGATACGTATTTCAAGTAGACTTTAATACTTGAATTCTAAAATTGCATTTGAATTTGATAAAAGTCACGGTGTACTACCGAAGGAAAACATAAATTAAAATGCCAAAAAAAAAAAAAAGTGACTGATCAAGTTAAATACATTTTGATTTGGTTTGAAATATAACGTTACTTCAAAATACTTTTAATAGGAAAAGATAAAAAGAACCTGAATATTCCAGAAAAATAAAGAATGATTTCACCTGTCATTATACACAACTTACTGAGTTAACGGGTGGAAGAATCAATGTACAATACCCTAATTAAATCAATACATAGAGTAAGTGGTTGTGTACAGTGTTCTCTCTTGGCTGAGCAATCTGGAAAACCTCTACCCAGAAGACTTGCACTTAAAAACTGAAACGGTTGTGCAGAGTTGCACGGAACAGCAGACTATTATTTCCAGATCACTCTTCTTACATGTTGGGTACAAGTGACTCTACAGACAGGGTAAAGTTACTTGCAATTAAAAAATATGTATATACTACAAACGATCATGACAATTCAAAAAAGAAAAAAAAGAGAAATGAGCCAACGTCAAATCGAAGGATCCAAACAGGTTGTTCTGTGTTGTACACCTGTGGCAAAGTACAGTGTAGACAATATTTACACATTGCAATTATCTCTATGGCCATAGGCGGTGTCTGAAAGCAGGTGGTTGGAGAAACCAATCTACCTATCACAGGGTCTCTCCTTGTCCTGTGATGACGCATCTCAACAGGAAGCTTCAGAAGAGTTTATGAGATCATCACGTGTACATGACCCTCGGAGAAATGTTCACGCACATTTTAGTAAAATGACAAAACTCACATCGAGATGCTTTTTTTTTTTCTTTCACATAAAATAAATAAAAATGTAATGCAATACAGGATAAGGGATTTCCTCAAAGGCAGACACTCCTGCTAGAATATAATGTTACTCTATTCTGAAGCGTTTGGATGTTTTCAGTGGTCATGCACAGGGCAGGGAAGCTACATAAACACACAGGTATATCTGTGGCAGGACAGGACATGCAGCTGTATTTAAGCAGGGATCCTAATCTCCGCATCAGTAGCATAATTAAAACGTTCTCTCGTTTTGCAAACGTTTCTACCACTTCGTTCGAAAAACTGGGTGTTTCAGTAATTCTCTTGACGGTGGCCGGTCTTGGGGTTGCAGCTCCAAACACCGAAGGGTCACGTCCCGCAAACCTGGTGATAGATGTGGCGGGATTGTCGGGGCAGTAGTTGCACTTGCAATCTAAAGGACAGAAATAAAGAAGAAGATTAAATAGTTGTAGTTGTGCCGGTTACTACAAGTCCTTTATTCTGACATTTTTCATGAAACTGCATCTGGCACAGCAGCTAGGTCTCGGCTATACAGCATGACAGCTTAGAAATAAGTTATTAAATGAATATTTCAGAACAGCAAGCGCTACTTCGTGCAGCATTACCTACGACTATGTTACTCAGTTCTAGAAAATAAGAATTTACTTACCGATAATTCTATCTCTCGTAGTCCGTAGTGGATGCTGGGAACTCCGTAAGGACCATGGGGAATAGCGGCTCCGCAGGAGACTGGGCACAAAAGTAAAGCTTTAGGACTACCTGGTGTGCACTGGCTCCTCCCCCTATGACCCTCCTTCAAGCCTCAGTTAGGATACTGTGCCCGGACGAGCGTACACAATAAGGAAGGATTTTGAATCCCGGGTAAGACTCATACCAGCCACACCAATCACACCGTACAACCTGTGATCTGAACCCAGTTAACAGCATGATAACAGAGGAGCCTCTGAAAAGATGGCTCACAACAATAATAACCCGATTTTTGTAACAATAACTATGTACAAGTATTGCAGACAATCCGCACTTGGGATGGGCGCCCAGCATCCACTACGGACTACGAGAAATAGAATTATCGGTAAGTAAATTCTTATTTTCTCTGACGTCCTAGTGGATGCTGGGAACTCCCTAAGGACCATGGGGATTATACCAAAGCTCCCAAACGGGCGGGAGAGTGCGGATGACTCTGCAGCACCGAATGAGAGAACTCCAGGTCCTCCTCAGCCAGGGTATCAAATTTGTAGAATTTAGCAAACGTGTTTGCCCCTGACCAAGTAGCTGCTCGGCAAAGTTGTAACGCCGAGACCCCTCGGGCAGCCGCCCAAGATGAGCCCACCTTCCTTGTGGAATGGGCTTTTACAGATTTTGGCTGTGGCAGGCCTGTACTACAAATCCAACGAGCAATAGTCTGCTTAGAAGCAGGAGCACCCAGCTTGTTGGGTGCATACAGGATAAACAGCGAGTCAGATTCCCTGACTCCAGCCGTCCTGGAAACATATTTTCAAGGCCCTGACTACGTCCAACAACTTGGAGTCCTCCAAGTCACTAGTAGCCGCAGGTACCACAATAGGTTGGTTCAGATGAAACACCGAAACCACCCTTAGGGAGAAAATGAGGACGAGTCCTCAATTCCGCCCTGTCTGAATGGAAGATCAGATAAGGGCTTTTACAGGATAAAGCCCGCCAATTCTGACACGTGCCTGGCCGAGGCCAGGGCCAACAACATGACCACTTTCCATGTGAGATATTTTAACTCCACAGATTCAAGTGGTTCAAACCAATGTGACTTTAGGAACCCCAAAACTACATTGAGATCCCAAGGTGCCACTGGAGGCACAAAAGGAGGCTGTATACGCAGTACCCCTTTTACAGACGTCTGAACTTCAGGTAGTGAAGCTAGTTCTTTCTGGAAGAAAACTGACAGGGCCGAAATTTGAACCTTAATGGACCCCAATTTTAGGCCCATAGACACTCCTGTTTACAGGAAATGCAGGAATCGACCTAGTTGAAATTCCTCCATCGGGGCCTTACTGGCCTCGCACCACGCAACATATTTTCGCCAAATGCAGTGATAATGCTTTGCGGTTACATCCTTCCTGGCTTGACCAGGGTAGGGATGACTTCATCCGGAATGCCTTTTTCCTTCAGGATCCGGCGTTCAACCGCCCTGCCGTAATGCCGAGACCCCTCGGGCAGCCGCCCAAGATGAGCCCACTTTCCTTGTGGAGTGGGCCTTTACAGATTTAGGCTGTGGCAGGCCTGCCACAGAATGTGCAAGTTGGATTGTGCTACAGATCCAACGTGCAATCGTCTGTTTAGACGCAGGAGCACCCATCTTGTTGGGTGCATACAATATAAACAACGAGTCAGATTTTCTGACTCCAGCTGTCCTTGAAATATATATTTTTAATGCTCTGACAACGTCCAGTAACTTGGAGTCCTCCAAGTCGCTAGTAGCCGCAGGCACCACAATAGGCTGGTTCAAGTGAAAAGCCGAAACCACCTTAGGGAGAAAATGAGGACGTGTCCGCAGTTCTGCCCTGTCCGAATGGAAAATCAGATATGGGCTTTTGTATGATAAAGCCGCCAACTCTGAAACTCTCCTGGCTGAAGCCAGGGCCAATAGCATGGTTACCTTCCATGTAAGGTATTTTAAATCTACCGATTTTAGAGGCTCAAACCAATGAGATTTGAGAAAATTCAAAACTACGTTCAAATCCCACGGTGCCACTGGAGGCACTATTGGGGGTTGTATATGTAGTACACCTTTGACAAAAGTTTGTACTTCAGGCACTGATGCCAATTCCTTCTGGAAGAAGATTGATAAGGCCGAAATTTGAACTTTAATGGACCCCAATTTTAGGCCCATAGACAATCCTGCTTGCAGGAAATGTAAGAATCGACCCAATTGAAATTCTTCCGTTGGAGCCTTCTTGGCCTCACACCACGCAACATATTTTCGCCAAATGCGGTGATAATGTTGTACAGTCACTTCCTTTCTAGCCTTAATCAAGGTAGGAATAACTTCCTCTGGAATGCCCTTTTCTTTTAGAATCCGGCGTTCAACCGCCATGCCGTCAAACGCAGACGCGGTAAGTCTTGGAACATACAAGGTCCCTGCTGAAGCAGATCCCTTCTTAGAGGTAGAGGCCATGGATCCTCCGTGAGCATCTCTTGAAGTTCCGGGTACCAAGTCCTTCTTGGCCAATCCGGAGCCACGAGTATAGTTCTTACTCCCCTCCGTCTTATAATTCTCAGTACTTTTGGTATGAGAGGAAGAGGAGGGAACACATACACTGACTGGTACACCCACGGTGTTACCAGAGCGTCCACAGCTATTGCCTGGGTGAAGTCCCCACTCTCCCGGGTGGAGGTCGTGCCTGCTGAGGAAGTCTGCTTCCCAGTTGTCCACTCCCGGAATGAACACTGCTGACAGTGCTATCACATGATTTTCCGCCCAGCGAAAAATCCTTGCAGCTTCTGCCATTGCCCTCCTGCTTCTTGTGCCGCCCTGTCTGTTTACGTGGGCGACTGCCGTGATGTTGTCCGACTGGATCAGCACCGGCTGACCTTGAAGCAGAGGTCTTGCTTGGCTTAGGGCATTGTAAATGGCCCTTAGCTCCAAAATATTTATGTGAAGTGATGTCTCCAGGCTTGACCACAAGCCCTGGAAATTTCTTCCCTGTGTGACTGCTCCCCAGCCTAGTTCGGATAACTCCCTGGCTTTCTCCTCCGGGAGAAAACACCTTTTTCTGGACTGTGTCCAGGATCATCCCTAGGAATAGAAGGCGTGTCGACGGGATCAGCTGCGATTTTGGAATATTGAGAATCCAACCGTGCTGCCGCAGCACTATCTGAGATAGTGCTACCCCGACTTCCAACTGTTCCCTGGATCTTGCCCTTATCAGGAGATCGTCCAAGTAAGGGATAACTAAAACTCCCTTCTTTCGAAGGAGTATCATTTCGGCCATTACCTAGGTAAAGACCCGGGGTGCCGTGGACAATCCAAACGGCAGCGTCTGAAACCGATAGTGACAGTTCTGTACCACAAACCGGAGGTACCCTTTAAGAAGGGTAAATTGGGACATGTAGGTAAGCATCTTTGATGTCCAGAGAGACCATATAGTCCCCTTCTTCCAGGTTTGCAATCACTGCTCTGAGTGACTCCATCTTGAATTTGAACCTTTGTATGTAAGTGTTCAAGGATTTTAGATTTAAAATTGGTCTCACCGAGCCGTCCGGCTTCGGTACCACAAATAGTGTGGAACAGTACCCCTTTCCCTGTTGCAGGAGGGGTACCTTGATTATCACCTGCTGGGAATACAGCCTGTGAATGGCTTGCAATACTGTCTCCCTGTCTGAGGGAGACGTCGGTAAAGCAGACTTTATGAAACGGCGAGGGGGAGACGTCTCGAATTTCTTGAGACGGGCCCCCACCGTGCCGGAGACCGCTTGTAAAGCCCCAGCGTCATACTGAGGACTTTGCGGAGGCGGGAGAGGGCTTTTGTTCCTGGGAATTGGCTGTTTGCTGCAGCCTTTTTCCTCTCCCTCTGCCACTGGGCAGAAATGAGGCGCCTTTTGCCCGCTTGCCCTTATGGAGCCGAAAGGACTACGCCTGATAATACGGCGTCTTCTTAGGTTGAGAAGCTACCTGAGGTAAAAATGTGGATTTTCCAGCCGTTGCCGTGGTCACCAGGTCTGTCAGACCTACCCCAAATAACTCCTCCCTTTTATAAGGCGATACTTCCATATGCCTTTTGGAATCAGCATCACCTGACCACTGTCTTGTCCATAACCCTCTTCTGGCAGAAATGGACAGCGCACTTACTCTTGATGCCAGTCGGCAAATATCCCTCTGTGCATCACGCATATATAGAAATGCATCTTTTAAATGCTCTATAGTTAGTAATATACTGTCCCTATCTAGGGTATCAATATGGTCAGTCAGGGAATCCGACCAAGCCACCCCAGCACTGCACATCCAGGCTGAGGCGATTGCTGGTCGCAGTATCACACCCGTGTGAGTGTATATACACTTTAGGATATTTTACTGCTTTCTGTCAGCAGGTTCCTTAAGGGCGGCCGTATCCGGGGACGGTAGTGCCACCTGTTTAGACAAGCGTGTGAGCGCTTTATTCACCCTAAGGGGTGTTTCCCAACGTGCCCTATCCTCTGGCGGGAAGGGGTATGATGCTAATAACTTTTTAGGAATTAACAGTTTTTATCGGGGGAAACCCACGCATCACACACTTCATTTAATTCCTCAGATGCAGGAAAAACTACAGGCAGTTTTTTCTCACCCAACATAATACCCTTTTTAGTGGTACTGGTATTATCAGAAATGTGTAAAAACATTTTCCATAGCCTCAATCATGTAACGTGTGGCCCTACTGGAAGTCACATTCGTCTCTTAATCGTCGACACTGGAGTCAGTATCCGTGTCGGCGTCTGTATCTGCCATCTGCGGTAACGGGCGTTTTAGAGCCCCAGATGGCTTTTGAGACACCTGGACAGGCACAGGCTGAGTCGCCGGCTGTCTCATGTCATCAATCTTTTGTAAAGAGCTGACACTGTCACATAATTCCTTCCATAAGCTCATCCACTCAGGTGTCGACTCCCTAGGGGGTGACATCTCTGTTACAGGCAATTGCTCCGCCTCCACCTCATTTTCCTCCTCATACATGTCGACACAACGTACCGACACACAGCACACACACAGGGAATGCTCTGATAGAGGACAGGACCCCACTAGCCCTTTGGGGAGACAGAGGGAGAGTATGCCAGCACACACCAGAGCGCTATATATATATATATATACAGGGATAACCTTATATAAGTGTTTTTCCCCTTATAGCTGCTGTATTGTTATACTGCGCCTAATTTGTGCCCCCCTCTCTTTTTTAACCCCTTTCTGTAGTGTAGTTACTGCAGGGGAGAGCCAGGGAGCTTCCCTCCAACGGAGCTGTGAGAGAAAATGGCGCCAGTGTGCTGAGGAGATAGGCTCCGCCCCCTTCTCGGCGGCCTTTTCTCCCGTTTTTCTGTGGAATCTGGCAGGGGTTAAAATTCATCCATATAGCCCTGGGGGCTATATGTGATGTATTTTCGCCAGCCAAGGTGTTTTTATTGCTGCTCAGGGCGCCCCCCCCTAGCGCCCTGCACCCTCAGTGACCGAAGTGTGAAGTGTGCTGAGGAGCAATGGCGCACAGCTGCAGTGCTGTGCCCTACCTTGGTGAAGACAGGATGTCTTCTGCCGACGATTTTTCCGGACCTCTTCTTGCTTCTGGCTCTGTAATGGGGCCGGCGGCGCGGCTCTGGGACCGAGCTCCGAGGCTGGGCCTGTGTTCGGTCCCTCTGGAGCTAATGGTGTCCAGTAGCCTAAGAAGCCCAATCCACTCTGCACGCAGGTGAGTTCGCTTCTTCTCCCCTTAGTCCCTCGATGCAGTGAGCCTGTTGCCAGCAGGTCTCACTGAAAATAAAAAACCTAAAACTAAACTTTCACTAAGAAGCTCAGGAGAGCCCCTAGTGTGCACCCTTCTCGGCCGGGCACAAAAATCTAACTGAGGCTTGGAGGAGGGTCATAGGGGGAGGAGCCAGTGCACACCAGGTAGTCCTAAAGCTTTACTTTTGTGCCCAGTCTCCTGCGGAGCCGCTATTCCCCATGGTCCTTACGGAGTTCCCAGCATCCACTAGGACGTCAGAGAAAGATAACGTTAGAGTGAAACCATACAAACACAATATCTGTCTAGAACGACGTAGTTTTACCTTGAAGATGAGAGCTAGGTGGTTGGAGTGCTTCTCTGCATTCCATGGAGGTTTAGCGCAGGACATCTCAATAATGCTACACCCAACGCTCCACACATCACAGCTTCTGCCATACTGCTGCCCCCTCAGCACCTACAGAAGACAGAACGTCATTTGTACTGCAACCCAATAGTGCTGCCAAAGGCTCTTTATTGCAATGCTGTACCTCTGGTGCCATAAAGGCAATTGTACCCAGCAGCTGCCCTTGGAATTCACCCGCGCCGGTGCCCTTTGAAGCCAGTCTTGCAGCTGCTCCGAAATCTGCAATTCGTAGTCTCTGTCCAGTGCTATCAATCAGTAGATTGGCTCCTACAATGGGTGAGATAATGTATGTTCAGAATCACAGATCAGATAACATAACACATCTCCCAAACCAGGAGGAGGAAAAGGGATTTTATACTAATTCTGTAGATCAAGCATTTCTACCTTCTGTCAGTATGAATACTGCATATATCTAATAATCACAGTGCAGAGCTAAACCCTACCACCACCGGAATAACTATGGGAAGCCTGGCGCGGAGGCTCTATGTATAAACAGACCTGACTATGGCAGCCATATATCAGTGAGCACAGCTCTATACCTAGAACCAGTGAACACCATGTACAGCGCATTGGGGATGCCTCCATTTATCCATACAGTAGAGGAAATGATGCGACACCACAGTGGTGACCTACATGAAGGATTACCCTTAGTTTAGGAAGCATTTGACGTGAATATACACACACACACACACACACACACACACATTACACTGATCTTCCTTATACCAGCACTACCATTATACTGTAGGTGAAGGTTCTCCTATAGGGAGAACCTTCTCAGTCATCAAGCCGCACTTCTCAGTCATCAAGCGATTGGAAACTCCTTGGATAATTGGTTTGCAGGGAACACATCCCATACATGTACCTTTATGTCTACACCCTACAAATCGGTTTCACTCTGCATGGCTACCACATATCTGGTGTCTCTAAAGAGAACTAAACTATTTATAGTTACATAGTTAGTGAGGTTGAAAAGAGGCAAAATGCTCATCGGGTTCAACCTGTATTCTGTGTTAAGCTGTGCATATTATAATGCACCTGCAGAAGTAATGGTTTAGTATCAATTGACAACTATGGTTCTTACCACTCCCGGATATATAATGTCACTATGTTAAATGCTATAGCCCTGGATACTTTTTCCAGTTAAAAATTTGTCCACTTCGTTTTTAAATGTTTTTACAGAGTCCGCCATTATTACCTGTTCCGGAAGGGAGTTCCAAATCTTTATTGCCCTTACCGTGAAGAACCCTTTCCTACGTTGTGTACGGAATTTTCTCTCCTCTAGCCTCAGCGTGTGCCCAGGTGTCCTATTCAGAGTTCTTTTAATAAACAAATCCCCTGCTAACTCCTTATAGTGACCCTTTTATTGTTGGGTTGAAATGACAAGGGCAGCTATAGCAGGGATAATGGAGAGGAGCCTCTTTTTTTTTTTTTTTAACTAATGTTACCAGTTTTTCCCAGTAATAATGCACCCAAAATCATTTGTTCCATTACACCACCAAAATATATAAAAACTTTCCATATTAAAAAGACACTAATAAAATCTTTAACACATGTTCTACATGTGCCTAGTAAGGAGAGTGCCCCAAGCATTACTATCCTCCCCACGCAGGGCCTATAGCATTACTTCTATCCATAGGAAAGCCACTGTAGCCACACACGACCATATCTCCCCCCCCCCTCACCCATATCCTCTACTCTTTACCTTTAATGTCTCTGTGGATGATCTGATTCTCGTGCAGGTAAGCGAGTCCGCGCAGTAATTGGTCGGTATAGTTGATAATTACAGGTTCTTTGAACGCTCCGTATTTGCTGAGCAGATGAGCAACAGAGCCACCTAGAAGACAGACACGGCATCAGAGAGAGCTCCACATCTCCAGACTCAGTCACACAGTGGGTGGTATCTGGCCGTTACCTGCCATCCACTCCACAAAGAGATTGTAGTTGCTCTTCTCACAGGTAGCCCCCAACATCCGGATTATGTTAGGGTGACTGAGGTGATTCATCATTCTGATCTCCTCCCGCAGTGCTTCCACCACTTCTCCCTGCTCCGTGGATGTATTCCTCACATAGGTCACCTAGTAGTGAAGACTTGCATGTATTATACAGTTCCATACAGAGCTAAGCCATCCATACAAGGCACAAGAGAAGGTTTTCATGCAGATTCTGGCATAAAGGAACGACTTCCGCATCAGTCTGAGTACGGACTGTAGTGCTCACTACTCGAGTAAATGCTGCCAATACCCAAAGGTGCTGGAAGGGAAGCTTTGGAACACCGTGATACTGGTGGTGCAGCAGATCCGCAGGGAGGTAAGGGAGAGTGTACAGCTGGGGCAGGATGCTGCTAACCTGTCCTGGATGCGAGTAGAGTGGGGCTGAGCATGGGAACTTGCTCTTAGAAGTACTGTATGTGGGAGGTATGAAAGGAGACTGTTACTAGGGAAGAGGTAGAGGTGAAACTGGTACCAGAAAGTCTTTAAGGAGAAGATTCAATTTACTGTAGTGTACTGCCACGATGTTGGGCTGTGCACATCACAATACGGTACCTCATTTTCCTGCGTCTGGGTATGAGATGTTACTGACCCTGTAGGGCCTTTGCCAGAACGGTCCGACGGCACTTAACAGCCATTGCTTACACTGTAATCCCCCACTAAGAACACTGCTCTTACTGTAACATTGTAGAGACGCTGAACAAGTAATAGTCCCACTACTCGAGTGTCACAGTTTGTCGCCGAATAAAACTACTGCTGATGTGACGGAGCAAACTGTGCTGGAGAGTAATGCAAGAAAATACATAAATATATGATGTAAGGCTTTATATCCCTCAAATGTGCTAGGATGGTCCCTGTTCATTTCTCAATCACTATGTAACCAGTATGTTGCTACACTCGCAGTATCTCCACTAAACATAGGCTGCTGTTATTATGTATGCATGTGCAGGGTCACCTGTCGGCTGTTCACCTGCTGGAGCAGGAAGTGAGAATGACAGCCAGGTGGTTGACCCTAAGAGACTACGGACAGGCGTAATGCAGAAATAAACTACAACCCCCATCATGCATATATGGTTTTACATGTGACTGCATTTGTCATTAGTAAAAAGAAGCCTGCCACAGGAATGTACAAGACTCCCGGCAACACTTCTCACACTGCAGCCTCGAACACTATGTGAAGCAGAGGCAGTAATGCAGTAAACTCCATTGTGTTATTAAACAGCTGGTCATCTTCCTTTCTATTCCCCCACAATATACTGAATGTAACGGGCATGTTGTTCCACATGGGAAGGGGGCAGTATGTCCTTTACCACGCTCTGGGAGGAACTTTATCAGAACCGATTACTCACAGCATGCAGAAAACTCTGCTTACCATGTACAGCCAGCTGTGAGAAGCACAACGGAATAGAAACACACAACGCGAAAGTCCAAAGACAGCAGTTGGAGCACGCAATGTATAGTGTATACTTTCTGTGACATCACTGGCCATGCCCGTGTGCGAGAGTACACATGGTAAAGGAGCGATAAACCTCTGACGGAAGGTAGATTATAGGTGAGAATACGATGAGGCACCTTATTCCCCCCCCAGACTTCTCATCTGTAAAGTGCCCCATTGCCTAGGCTGCCTGGTTGGTTAGCAAATTTAGTCTTTTTAGAAAAAACTATCCAGATGTGGCCCAAAACAATGGCTTTCCCCAAATAAACGCCAACAGAGATCCATCAGGATTTCCTGTAGTTACACAGCAGATCTGATTGGATGGTGATTCAGCCATTAGCGCACGGTGAAGAGTGGATCTGTGATTATGCTATAAAGACAAGATATCTGAAGACCATTTGCGCACAGCAATTTTCAAAACATTACACAGATCTGTGGCGGAGACTATGTCTGGGCTTTGGCTGGGTCACTCCTAAGACATGATATGGTCTGCTAGATCAATGTGACCTTTTCTGCAAGCATTGGGTCATTTTCCTAAAGGTCTAGATGTGTTTTCCCAAGTGCTGGGTGTTTTGTGGCTGCAGCAGGTTTTCCTGTATAATTTGTCTATTTCTTGCTCCATCTATTGTCCGCTGCTTAAAGTGAAAACCACCTCCAAACTTCCACCAAGACACTGGCATTGTGTTGTTGGTTAAACCTCCTCTAACAAGTGCTCTTCTCACATAAAGCTCAGTTCTGCAGTACAACATGTTCTTAACAAACTCATACATTTTCTCTATGGAAACATCAACCTTATTTTAGGACTTGGAGTATAACTAAATGAGTCAATCAATGATGCATCAACATGAAACAAACACAGTCCGGCCATACTCCAAAAGCAAGTCTAAATATTGTTGGGCAGATTATCTCACCTGTTTAACAGCCATTAAGGTGCCAGTTCCAACATCCTGAGCTTGGTAACAGGAAGAAAAGGCTCCTAAGCCAATCTGCTGCCCCTTCAGCCATTCAACTTCTTCCCGGTAATGATTTTTTGCTTTGGTATGTCCAGGCAGGGTCTCTGGGGTCTGTCACGAAAGTGCCGGAATGTAACATTACAATCAGAATAATACAGGAACGTAAAGACAATACAGCACTAATGCAAAGAACAGTGTGTCTGAATTCAGTGTTCTGCCACGTCTAGTGTGACGCAAGTCGCCCTACAGATGGGGAGGATATTATATGGTGCTAATTATAGTTAAGTGCTATTTATAGTTTAGTGATAAAATTACATACTTCTATGTAGTTTTAGTACATTTATCTCCATGCTCACCATCGGTCAGGACAACGGCTACAAAAAGGTATTTTAACGTGAACCAATAAAATAGGTAGACATCATGTTAAGGGAAGTCTATTAAGTCTAAGCCAGTAATTAAGTGGCTTTTCCCATACAGATATAGACCTTACAATGTAAAGACATTTAGGGGGAGAGGTCTCAAACCTTCCACAGAAGACAAGAGGAGGTGCTGCCCATAGCAACCAATTAGAATCTTGCTATCATTTATCTAGTACATTTTATAAAATGAGAGCTAGAACCAGACTGGTTGCTACAGGCAACACGTCCACTTGTCCATGTTAGAAGGCTTGATAAATCTATCAAATGCTAATTTTACAAGAGCACATAGCATTAAGTGTTATACCTCCTGCGCACAGTGGGATGAGCGATTTGGTGGGCTGAGCTGACACTCTAGGTACTGGCAATATCAATGAAGCAGCCATTGAGTGAAATGAAGCATGCAGTGATCGTAAAAACGCGCTATAGCGCGTATTTTACCCGATTTTGAGGGAAGGTGACTCACTTTTCTGAAATGGGCGAGTCCCCGGGGACGCGCTCTGCTGCAGCAGCCAATCACTTCCTGTTAAGTGAGTGATTGATGCCCGCGACTGTGGGGGGAGAAAGCCGCGGAGGTGCCGATTCATCACAGACTTGGCGCTGCTGTTGCCTGAACCCCCCGCTCCGGCGCCCTTGCTCATGGACTGAGCGCACCGCCTCCCTGCCGCTCCTGTCAGCCGCTCTGAGCGCCGGCCAGCGTGTGTGCGGTGTACATCTCCCGCCATCCCGGTCTCCGCGCTGCCGTAAACTGACTTCTGGCTGCCGGCTCTCGCCGTTCCTGCCATATGGGCTCTGCCAGCGAGGAGGTGCTTGCACTGTTGCGGTGTGTAAGTGGAGGGGGCCAGTTAGTGTGTGTGTGTGTGTGTGTGCCTGGGGTATAAGGGGAGATGGTCAATTACTGCTTGTGTGTCCGGGTTGTTTGGGGAAGGGGGGCAATTACTGGGTGTGTGCACGGGGTATAAGGAGAGATGGTTAAATTACTGCTTGTGTGTCCGGGTTGTATGGGGGTGGGGGGCAATTATTGGGTGTGTGCACGGGGTATAAGAGAGGGGGGGGGGGGGATTATGAGGTGGCCAGCTGCTGAGTGTGCCCAGGCTATGAGGTGGGCAGCTGCTGAGTGTGCCTAGGGCAGATGCTGTGTGTGTGTGTGTGTGTCCGGGATATAAGGTGGGCAGATGCTGTGTGTGTGTGTGTCCGGGGTATAAGGCGGGCAGATGGTGTGTGTGGGTGTGTGTGTGGGTGTATAGGTGTGTGTGTGTGTGTGTGTGTGTGTAGGTGTGTGTGTGTGTAGGTGTGTGTAGGTGTGTGTGTGTGTGTGTGTGTGTGTGTGTCCGGGGTGTGTGGTGGGTAGCTGCTGTGTGTGTGCCCGGTGTATGATGCAATGCGTCTCGGCGCTCTACCTGGTGCAGTGTGTCTCGGCGCTCTTCCTGGTGTAGTGTGTATAACATGCTCTGCCTGGCGCAATGTGTATAACATGCTCTGCCTGGCGCAATGTGTATAACATGCTCTGCCTGGCGCAATGTGTATAACATGCTCTGCCTGGCGCAATGTGTATAACATGCTCTGCCTGGCGCAATGTGTATAACATGCTCTGCCTGACGCAATGTGTATAACATGCTCTGCCTGGCGCAATGTGTATAACGTGCTCTACCTGGCGCAATGTGTTTAATTTGCTCTGCCTGGTGCAATGTGTAGAACGTGCTCTGCCTGGGGCAAAGTGTAGAACGTGCTCTGCCTGGGGCAAAGTGTAGAACGTGCTCTGCCTGGGGCAAAGTGTAGAACGTGCTCTGCCTGGGGCAAAGTGTAGAACGTGCTCTGCCTGGGGCAAAGTGTAGAACGTGCTCTATGTGGCGCAAAGTGTAGAACGTGCTCTATGTGGCGCAATATGTACAACGTGCCCTACCTGGCGCAGTGTGTATAGGTGGTTTTACCTGGTGCAATGTGTATAAGCTGCACTACTGTGTGGTGTAATGTGAATTGCCATTATTATGTGGCCACGCCCCTAAATTTTTGCGGCGCGCCTTCGGCGCACACTGTCCATTCTTTGGCATGTGGGGAGGGGAGCAGCAATTCGCTTTCTGTCTTAGGACACATGTCTACTTACAGCTATGGTGCAGAGGGTTCTGTATGCTACACAGCCCAGCATGATCGTCACCCCCCTCCCACCCCCTTTAAACACTTTGTAGTGTCCAAATCAAGTCTGTGTTTTTAGATTTGAATAATTAATAAGATTAATAAAAACCTTCATTCCGATGGGACTCAGAAAAGGACAAGTAGGACCCCAATTTTCAAAAGTGAGGGGTCCCTGGGTCCCACTTTTTTTTGGACTCCGCGCGATCACTGGCATGTATACTTTACCTCTCCTAGGCTGCACAGATGTGACTAGTACCTAGTGTGTTCACAGACTACCTCACCATTACTTGTGTGCCAACTAGGGGTACGATATAAATGACCTTTTGCTCCCTACTTCTGGTCACAAGTACTTAGCAAATCAAGCTTTAAGAGGACTTTGAATATTAAACAAACTACAGCCGTAAACTTACATCCTGCTGAATGATGATGATGTCCTCGCCATTTTCCACCTGTAGCTGGGGTATGACTGGCAGGGCGTCCTGAGAGGCCGACATGGCAAGGGCAATGGCCAGCGCTTCCTCCTCCTCTGCTTCCATTTTCTCTTTGCACTTCTGATTGTGGCTGACATCCTCCTTGTACGTGTTATCAATCTCTGCCCGCTCCGGGGACAGCACTGCTACCTCCGACTTAAAGGTGACTGTACTGTCGCTTGCAGGCAATGATGCTTCCAACAGGTCCTCCATACTGGAATTAAGCTCTGTGTTGGCATCCAGTCGACACTTCTCTTCTACAGGCGTGAACACCGTGTCATCGCTGGGTATAATAGCATTAATATTACTGCTGCCACCGTCACAGTGAGGAACACTTAGATCAAGTGTCATATTGCCTTTGGGAGATTCTCCTGGCTTGGCCGCGTCCCCTGGCGTAGGCCGGGATGGCTTTGGCCTGTGTATTGGATGAGGTGGCGAGGGCCTAGCTTGGGTGAAAACAGGAGAAAGTTTCTCAGGCTCCTTGTTTCCTGAATAGTGCTTTTGTATCTGAAGAGAAAATTTCCTCTGAGATTGAGGGGAAGCAGAGGACAGTTTGCAGGGAGCAAATCCCTGAGGTTTGGCGACATCCGAGACCGGGCCAGCAGGCACAGATGTGGTGGAAGAAGGAGAAGGCAACGTTTGGAATAAGGAATGGTTCTGAGAGGAAGAGGGGGAGTTCAAGCATTGACTTAGTGGTCTGCGTTTAGTGGGGATGGCAGGCTTTGGTTGTTCGGTTGTTACAGTGGACAGTGGGAGTCCCAAGGATATAACTTCCAGTGCCTCATTCAAGTCCTCTGGGCTGGTAGCCGTTTTTGAGACACAAGGGTCATTCCCCAGTTTCCCTGATAGCTGCATAGTATGTTCTGGGGAATTGCTTTGTGAGGTCACGGGGGAGTTAGCCGGGGCGGAGGGCTGCACGAAAGCTTCCCTGCGGTTTTCAAAAGTTTGAGAGTCTTCGAGACCTTGCTGGATCACTTCAACAATGTCCATTTCTTCAGCGATGGCCATTAAACGCCTCCGCATGCGGCTGTAGTGCGTGGAGCTCGTCACGCTCAACATGTCCAGCAGCTTCACATACACATGGGGGACTCTCGCCACCATCCTTGCAGCACTTAAAAATACTCTGCGGGACAGTTTTCCAACCATCGAATGAGAATTATCAATGGACTGCAATGCAAAGTTCAGCAAGGACAGCAGATTTCTATACCTGGAAGAGAAAGGAGTAACACATTTACACAGCACTAAGAGGGGACAGCAACCGAAACACAAGCAACGTAATATGTATGATTTATAAAATATACATCAATCAATTAGGAAACTGGCTCAACTTCACCCATCATGACAAAGTGGTTCTGTTTCTTTAATTAAACATTTAAGCGCCAGACATGGCACAGATTCATATTCATTGATGAATCCAATATTTCGGGACCTTTATTGTGTCCCTCTCCTCAGGGAGTACCAGGACAAGTAACAATTGCTCACTTGGGAGTGCTGGTGTCAAAAGTCGCTCATTTATATTTATCATATAATCCCCTGTGGTCCATCTGCTCAATCTAACCATCTGAACCCCACCTCACCTCATTTTTAAGAGTGGGTCACTTTCAGGAATGGTTTGCTTTACATTGTGCCGACACAGAATTACATGCTACGTCAAACTCATCCTAGACGTGATAATATTTTAGGTGGAAAAATCCTTTAAAAAGTTTTGAAAAGTTTTAGTTGCTGTCCATTTTTTTGACACCCGTTTCATTTCAGGAGGATGAAATGCTGTTTATTGTAGAGATTTCTGTAAGATAACGTCCCTTATACTGACAATGCTAGGAGGGTCTGCAGTTAGGGGTGCCTGCCACTGATACCTTAGGTAGAACCTTACTGCAGGTACAATGCTGGCCACAGACAAAGCACCTACCAACTGCTAGACAGCACAGCACACTGCAGATACCCAACACTGCTCTTTCAGCACTGGGATTATAAATGCACCGTCCAGTGTCTCCTTTCCTTATTTTAATCCATGCTTACAGCTGCATGCCCGATACGGGACAGTGCAAAGATGAATCCTACTAAACAGATTTCACATAACTGTCTTTGCAATTCAATTCACAGACTTCGCTGCAGTAAGTCTAGCTTAGTCATAACATCCTTCAATACCTTTCTATCGCGGTGTCCGCCTGTAACACGTCTCCACTGACGATGTGGGGATAAAATTCAGCAGGAAATTCCAACAAGAGGCGGTCGATGAGACACAAACGGCCGAGTAGTGCTTGCCAGTTGTTAGACTCTGGCTGAGTGGCCAGGATACAGTTCAAGACAAATTCCACGCCGCCAATGCCAACGGAGCCTAAAGGAGCAGAGATCATTGCAGTTCATAATAACGGCCAATGCGCGGTGCCTGCTCTCTTCAGGCTAGCCAAATATGGCTTTATATATACACAGGAGAATAATAGGATTTTGGTACTTACCAGGTAAATCCTTTTCTTTGAATCCATAGGGGGCACTGGAGTACTCTTGGGATATGGACGGCTTCCGTAGGAAACAGGGCACTGAATATTTAAATTTAGAACACTCCACCCCTCCATATCCCAGAGTACCTCAGTGTTTTTTACTGAGCCGAACAGGAGCTATAGAGAGGTTGACAATGGAGTATTACATATAACATAACGGACAACAACGAAGTTGACACATAACGTTACTGACAACTAAACAGTTGACACCATAACCAGCACTTGATAATTTGAACCAGTCGGTGAGAGTGTGTTACCATAAGATCCCCTGAACTTACCACAAACCTGGTAAAACTGCTCTGGGTGGGCGTCCAGTGCCCCCTATGGATTCAAAGAAAAGGATTTACCTGGTAAGTACCAAAATCCTATTTTCTTTTTCATCCACTAGGGGTCACTGGAGTACTCTTGGGACGTCCCAAAGCTTCCCCCGTGGGCGGGAGAGCTGTTTGGCACCTGTAACACTAGGCGGCCAAAGCTAGATGCTGATGCCGCAAACGTATCAAACTTGTAAAAGCGCACAAACGTGTGCACTGAAGACCATGTAGCCGCACAGCAAAGCTGCGTCGTAGAAGCTCCACGACCAGCTGCCCATGAAGTTCCCACAGGACGTGTGGAATGAGCTGTTACTGATGTAGGCGGCTGTAACCTAGCATGAAGGTAAGCCTGACGTATGGTCAGTTTTATCCATCTGGATAAGGTCTGCTTAGACGCTGGCCAACCCATCTTGCAGCATCAGAGAGAACAAACAACGTATCCGTCTTACGAACTGTAGACGTTCGGGATACATAAACGCGTAAAGCGCGTACCACATCCAGAGTTCCAGAATGTGCTGTTAACACAGGAACTACTATTGGTTGATTGATGTGAAAAGATGACACTACCTTTGGTAAGAAAGCGGGATTCGTCCGAAGTTCCGCTCTGTCATCATGAAACACCAAATACGGTGGCTTGCATGACAAGGCACCCAAATCTGAAACACGCCTTGCCGAAGCTAAGGCTAGAAGAAAAATTGTTTTCCAAGTGAGAAACTTTATATCCACCTGCTGTAAGGGTTCAAAATATGAAGACTGTAAGAAATCTAAAACCAGATTCAAGTCCCATGGCGCTGTAGGTGGAATGAATGGAGGCTGTACTCTGAGGACACCTTGCAGAAAGGTGTGTAAAGACGGCAATAGAGCCAATCTTCTTTGAAAGTAAATTGGACAAAGCAGATACCTGCACCTTTAGTGTAGATAAATGCAGTCCTCCATCTAACCCCGTTTGTAGAAATAACAAAAGACGGGATAACTTGAAAGATGATGTCGGAAACTTTCGAGTTTCACACCAACCTATATAGGCACGCCAAATTCTGTAATAATGAGCTGCCGTAACTGGCTTCCTAGCACGTAACATGGTTGGTATAACAGATTCCGGAATGCCCTCTCTTCTCAAGAGGGCGGTCTCAACAGCCACCCCGTCAAACGCAGCCGCGCTAAATCGGGGTAAAGGAACGGACCCTGTTGTAACAAGTCCGGACGTAGAGGGAGCGGCCAAGGATCGTCTGCGAGTAGTCCGTGGAGATCCGAGAACCAAGCTCTTCGAGGCCAATGAGGAGCCACTAGTATGACTGTGACAGACTCTCTTTTGATCCGTTTTAGCACCAGAGGGAGCAGCGGAAACGGTGGAAACAGATACACTAGGCTGTATGGCCACGCGATTGTGAGAGCATCCATCGCCACTGCCTTTGGATCTCTCATTCTGGACACATACTGGAGTGTTTGGTGATTGTGGCGAGACGCCATCAGGTCCACCTGAGGGTAACCCCCACCGCTGAACCAACATGTGAAACACCTCTGGATTTAATGCCCATTCTCCTGGATGAAAATCCAGACGGCTGAGATAATCCGCCTCCCAGTTGTCCACTCCCGGAATGAACATTGCCGGCAATATCACCTGGTGGTATTCTGCCCAATTGAGGATTCGAGCTACTTCCCGCATTGCCATGCGGCTTCTCGTTCCTCCTTGTTTGTTGATGTATGCGACTGCCGTTGCGTTGTCTGACTGCACTTGGACAGTCTGAGAGCGAAGCATGTGTACTGCTTGTCGTAGTGCATTGTAAATTGCGCGTAGTTCCAGGACATTTATAGACCGCAATCTTTCGTGATCCGCCCAGAGACCCTGGAGTTGACAATTTTGAACTACAGCTCCCCAACCTCTGAGACTCGCCTCCGTCGTTAGAATTATCCAATTCCAGCCGCCGAATAGTTTCCCTGCGGTTAAATTGTGTTCCTTGAGCCACCAGAGTAGAGACACCCTTGCCCTTGGCGACAACCTCACCCTGTGGGGAATCTGCAGATGCGAGCCCGACCACTGTGCGAGCACATCCAGTTGAAAAGGACGTGAGTGAAATCTTCCGAACTGAAGCGCTTCGAAAGCCGCCACCATTGTTCCTAGGAGGCGAATGCACAAATGTACAGAGACTGTGCGTGGCTTGAGCACTAATTGTACTAGATGGCGAATAATCTGTACTTTGTTGTGGTAGGTAAATTCTTTGATTTACCGTATCGAGAATCATACCTAGGAATTGAAGGCGTTGAGACGGAATGAGATGTGATTTTTTGAAGTTGACAATTCAACCGTGGTGAACTAGTACATTGTACGTTAGTAGCGCATGTTGGAGAAGCATCTGTTGAGACGGGGCTTTGATGAGCAGATAGTCTAAATACGGAACTATTGTCACTCCCAGGGATCTGAGATGAGCCATCATCACAGACATCACTTTGGTGAATACCCGAGGCGCTGACGATAGGCCAAACGGTAGAGCCTGAAACTGGTAATGGTTTTGGCGTATTGCAAACCGCAAGAACCTTTGATGAGGCTGCCAAATCGGAATGTGTAAGTACGCATCCTTGAGATCTAGCGCAATCATGAATTCCTTTGGCTCTAAACTTGCAATCACTGAGCGCAGAGATTCCATCTTGAATCTGTAGTAAGTTACGTACCGATTGAGACCCTTTAAGTTCAATATTGGCCTGACTGAGCCATCCGGCTTCGGTACCACAAAGAGTGGAATAATAACCCTGACCCTGTTGGTGTACAGGGACCGGAATCAAAACTGCTGAATCCAGTAGGGACTGAATGGCAATTTGCAGAACCGCCCTCTTGTCGTCCGACAGAGGCAGTCCTGTCTTGAAAAACCGCAGTGGCGGAAGACAGTCGAACTCTATTTTGTAACCTCTTAACACTAAATTGCGGATCCACCCATCCGCGGATGTCTGGAACCACGCCAAATGGAACGTCTGAAGGCGTGCTCCCACAATCGGAGAACCGAGATGGGCTGGTAGCCCGTCATGCCACTGGCTTGTCGGTAACCTTAGCGTCCTGACGACTTGTGTTGGTTTGTTGGAAACCACGTCCACCAGGCGTGGCTGTTCCTCTGCCACGTCCGCGAAAGGACTGAGGTCTAAAGGATTTGAACGCAGGTCCAGAGTACCTCCGTCTTGGTACCGGTGGAGGCAATGGTAAGAAAACCGACTTTCCTCCCGTAGCCTCAGAAATCCATGTGTCCAATTCAGGACCAAACAACTTCTTGCCACCGTAAGGTAACGCCTCTATACCTCGTTTGACCTCTGCCTGCGCTTGCCAAGAATGCAGCCAGAGTGCTCGTCGTGCCGTAACTATCGACGATGAAAGGCGAGAAGTGAGCTGACAGACATCAGTAGAAGCTGTACAGAGATACTCCGCAGCCTCACACATTTGATCAGCAAGAAGTATAAGGAGTTCGTCATGTAGGGCAGACTTGAGTTCTGTTATCCATACTATTAGCGCCTTAGTGAACCAGATGCCAACCAAGCCAGGTCTCAGCAGCACTCCTGCTGCTACATACATGTACTTTAGCATAGTTTCTATTTTGCGATCTGAAGGGTCTTTAAGCGTAGTAGCAGCTGGCACTGGTATGGTTAATTTCTTTGTAAGTTTCGACACTGACGAATCAACTATTGGTGGATTCTCCCATGTACATGTCACAGAGTCTGGAAACGGGTAACTAGACTTAAATCTGCGAGGTATAGAAAACAGTTTATCTGGAGTCTGTCGTGTTTCTACTAACATCTTATTAAGAGACTCCGAAACAGGAAAACACATTGGAGTTCTCTGTCGTTTAGTAAATACGACCTGATCATTTGTCAGAGGCTCCTCAGTTTCTGTAAACTTCAGAGACTGACGCACCGCTCTGATGAGATTATCAATACCTGAGCTGTTAAAATCCTCACTATCTGACTCCACTTCGCCCTCCTCACCCTCCTCTTGTGCCGTGAGGTCTGGCATGGAATCGTCAGCATGCAACATAGCAGAAACTGGTAAATCATAAGACATATGAAATTTATCCCGTCTACCCAAAATGGATTTGGACCTTTCGCAAGGCTGAGACGCCTCCGGTAGTTCTGGCGGTCTCACCCTAGACTCAGATCTTGCCGCTTCCAGCTCTTGTCGAGCGGCGGACAATTCTGATTGCAACCCAGCCAATACATTGGCTAGCATTTCCCATGGAGGGTCCGGAGATGAAACTGGCTTTAACACCGGAGCAGAAATTGTATTCGTAACTGAATCCACAAAACATACTGGACATGTGGTAGATCCATCCGGTAACACACTGCTACAGACTTTGCAGTGATGCTTCTTAATTGTTGCTGGTGCCTTACTCATTATGGAGACAGACAATACAATACACAAAAACCAGACACTTGCACGACTCAGTAAAATAGTACTAAGGTGTCTCATATAGATATATATATATATATATATATATCTATATCTATCTGGCCTAGTGCAGTACACGTGGCCAGTACTATGAAATGTGATCCCATATTCCCACTAACACCCCTGCACCTCCGGTGGAGTAGAGATGTAGGACAGGAACCTTCTGGAATCACAGCAGGAAGACACAGGAAGCATGGTTAAAATGGCTGCCATGCTTAAAATGATAGTCACAGTACAGGTTACAAGCATATAATAAGAATTTACTTACCGATAATTCTATTTCTCGGAGTCCGTAGTGGATGCTGGGGTTCCTGAAAGGACCATGGGGAATAGCGGCTCCGCAGGAGACAGGGCACAAAAGTAAAGCTTTTACAGGTCAGGTGGTGTGTACTGGCTCCTCCCCCTATGACCCTCCTCCAGACTCCAGTTAGGTACTGTGCCCGGACGAGCGTACACAATAAGGGAGGATTTTGAATCCCGGGTAAGACTCATACCAGCCACACCAATCACACCGTACAACTTGTGATCTAAACCCAGTTAACAGTATGATAACAGAGGAGCCTCTGAAAGATGGCTTCCTAAACAATAACCCGAATTAGTTAACAATAACTATGTACAAGTATTGCAGATAATCCGCACTTGGGATGGGCGCCCAGCATCCACTACGGACTCCGAGAAATAGAATTATCGGTAAGTAAATTCTTATTTTCTCTATCGTCCTAAGTGGATGCTGGGGTTCCTGAAAGGACCATGGGGATTATACCAAAGCTCCCAAACGGGCGGGAGAGTGCGGATGACTCTGCAGCACCGAATGAGAGAACTCCAGGTCCTCCTTTGCCAGGGTATCAAATTTGTAAAAATTTACAAACGTGTTCTCCCCTGACCACGTAGCTGCTCGGCAGAGTTGTAATGCCGAGACCCCTCGGGCAGCCGCCCAAGATGAGCCCACCTTCCTTGCGGAATGGGCCTTAACAGATTTAGGCTGTGGCAGGCCTGCCACAGAATGTACAAGTTGAATTTTGTTACAAATCCAACGAGCAATCGACTGCTTAGAAGCAGGTGCACCCAACTTGTTGGGTGCATACAGTATAAACAGCGAGTCAGATTTTCTGACTCCAGCCGTCCTTTAAATGTATATTTTTAAGGCTCTGACAACGTCCAACAACTTGGAGTCCTTCAAGTCGTCTGTAGCCGCAGGCACTACAATAGGCTGGTTCAGGTGAAACCCTGATACCACCTTAGGGAGAAAATGCGGACGCGTCCGCAGCTCTGCCCTATGTCGAATGGAAAATTAAATAAGGGCTTTTATAAAACAAAGCCGCCAGTTCAGATACTCTCCCGGCCGAAGCCAGGGCCAGTAACATAGTCACTTTCCATGTGAGATATTTCAAATCCACATTCTTTAGTGGTTCAAACCAATTGGATTTGAGGAAATCTAAACTACATTTAGATCCCACGGTGCCACCTTAGGCACCACAGGAGGCTGTATATGCAGTACTCCTTTGATAAAAATCTGGACCTCAGGGACTGAGGCCAATTCTTTTTGGAAGAATATTGATAGGGCCGAAATTTGAACCTTAATAGATCCCAATTTGAGACCCATAGACAATCCTGATTGCAGGAAATGTAGGAAAACGACCCAGTTGAAATTCCTCCATCGGAGCACTCCGCTGCTCGCACCACGCAACATATTTTCGCCAAATACGGCGATAATGCTTCGCGGTGACTTCCTTCCTTGCCTTTATCAAGGTAGGAATGACTTCTTCTGGAATGCCTTTTCCTTTTAGGATCTGGCATTCAAACGCCATGCCGTCAAACGCAGCCGCGGTAAGTCTTGAAAAAGACAAGGACCCTGCTGAAGCAGGTCCCTTCTCAGAAGTAGAGGCCACGGATCGCCCGTGACCATCTCTTGAAGTTCCGGGTACCAAGTCCTTCTTGGCCAATCCGGAGCCACTAGTCTTACTCCTCTTTGCCGTATAATCCTCAATACCTTTGGTATGAGAGGCAGAGGAGGAAACACATATACGGACTGGTACACCCAAGGTGTTACCAACGCGTCCACAGCTATTGCCTGCGGATCTCTTGACCTGGCGCAATAACTGTCCAGTGTCTTGTTGAGGCGAGACGCCATCATGTCCACCATTGGTTTTACCCAACGGTTTAATAGCATGTGGAAAACTTCTGGATGAAGTACCCACTCTCCCGGGTGAAGGTCGTGTCTGCTGAGGAAGTCTGCTTCCCAGTTGTCCACGCCCGGGATGAATACTGCTGACAGTGCTATCACGTGATTCTCCGCCCAGCGAAGGATCCTGGCAGCTTCTGCCATTCTGTTTCTTGTGCCGCCCTGTCTGTTTACATGGGCGACTGCCGTGATGTTGTCCGACTGGATCAACACCGGTCTTCCTTGAAGCAGAGGTTCCGCCTGGCTTAGAGCATTGTAGATTGCTCTTAGTTCCAGAATGCTTATGTGAAGAGACTTTTTCAGGCTCGACCACACTCCCTGGAAATTTCTTCCCTGTGTGACTGCTCCCCAGCCTCTCAGGCTGGCATCCGTGGTCACCAGGATCCAATCCTGCATGCCGAATCTGCGGCCCTCCAATAGATGAGCCTCCTGCAACCACCACAGAAGGGATACCCTTGTCCTCAGCGACAGGGTTATCCGCAGGTGCATCTGAAGATGCGACCCTGACCATTTGTCCAACAGATCCCTTTGCATGGAATCTGCCGAAAGGGATTGCTTCGTAAGAAGCTACCATTTTTTCCCAGGACTCTTGTGCATTGATGTACAGACACCTTTCCTGGTTTTAGGAGGTTCCTGACCAGGTCAGATAACTCCTTGGCTTTTTCTTCGGGAAGAAAAACCTTTTTCTGAACTGTGTCCAGAATCATCCCCAGGAACAGCAGACGAGTTGTCGGCATTAATTGGGATTTTGGAATATTCAGAATCCATCCGTGCTGCTTTAGCACCTCTTGAGATAGTGCTAAACCCATCTCTAGCTGTTCTCTGGACCTTGTCCTTATTAGGAGATCGTCCAAGTATGGGATAATTAATACGCCTTTTCTTCGAAGAAGAAATATTATCTCGGCCATTACCTTTGTAAAGACCCGAGGTGCCGTGGACAAACCAAACGGCAGCGTCTGAAACTGATAGTGACAGTTTTGTACAACGAACCTGAGGTACCCCTGGTGTGAGGGGTAATTGGAACGTGGAGATACGCATCCTTGATGTCCAAGGATACCATAAAGTCCCCTTCTTCCAGGTTCGCTATCACTGCTCTGAGTGACTCCATCTTGAACTTGAACTTCTTTATGTACAGGTTCAAGGACTTCAGATTTAGAATAGGCCTTACCGAGCCATCCGGCTTCGGTACCACAAAAAGAGTGGAATAATACCCCTTCCCTTGTTGTAGAAGAGGTACCTTGACTATCACCTGCTGAGAATACAGCTTGTGAATGGCTTCCAAAACCGTCTCCCTTTCTGAGGGGGACGTTGGTAAAGCCGACTTCAGGAAACGGCGAGGTGGCTCTGTCTCTAATTTCAACCTGTACCCCTGAGATATTATCTGCAGGATCCAGGGATTTACCTGCGAGTGAGCCCACTGCGCGCTGTAATTTTTGAGACGACCGCCTACCGCCCCCAAGTCCGCTTGCGAAGCCCCAGCGTCATGCTGAGGCTTTTGTAGAAGCCGGGGAGGGCTTCTGTTCCTGGGAAGGAGCTGCCTGTTGCTGTCTCTTCCCTCGTCCTCTGCCTCGTGGCAGATATGAATAGCCCTTTGCTCTCTTATTTTTAAAGGAACGAAAAGGCTGCTGTTGAAAAGTCGGTGCCTTTTTCTGTTGGGGAGTGACTTGAGGTAGAAAGGTGGATTTCCCGGCCGTAGCCGTGGCCACCAAATCCGATAGACCGACCCCAAATAACTCCTCTACGCATCGCCTGTCCACTGTCGTGTCCATAAAGCTCTTCTGGCCGAAATGGACATAGCACTTACCCGTGATGCCAGTGTGCAGATATCTCTCTGTGCATCACGCATATAAAGAAATGCATCCTTTATTTGTTCTAACGACAGTAAAATATTGTCCCCGTCCAGGGTATCAATATTTTCGATCAGGGACTCTGACCAAACTACCCCAGCACTGCACATCCAGGCAGTCGCAATAGCTGGTCGTAGTATAACACCTGCATGTGTGTATATACCTTTTTGGATATTTTCCATCCTCCTATCTGATGGATCTTTAAGTGCGGCCGTCTCAGGAGAGGGTAACGCCACTTGTTTTGATAAGCGTGTTAGCGCTTTGTCCACCCTAGGAGGTGTTTCCCAGCGCTCCCTAACCTCTGGCGGGAAAGGGTATAAAGCCAATAACTTCTTTGAAATTAGCAGTTTTTTATCGGGGCACCCCACGCTTCATCACACACGTCATTTAATTCTTCTGATTCGGTAAAAACTACTGGTAGTTTTTTCACACCCCACATAATACCCTGTTTAGTGGTACCTGTAGTATCAGCTAAATGTAACATCTCCTTTATTGCCAAAATCATATAACGTGTGGCCCTACTGGAAAATACGGTTGATTCGTCACCTTCACCACCGGAATCAGTGCCTGTGTCTGGGTCTGTGTCGACCGACTGAGGCAAGGGGCGTTTTACAGCCCCTGACGGTGTTTGAGGCGCCTGGACAGGCACTAATTGAGTGTCCGGCCGCCTCATGTCGGCAAACGACTGCTTAAGCGAGTTGACGCTATCCCGTAATTCCACAAATAAAGGCATCCATTCTGGTGTCGACCCCCTAGGAGGTGACATCCTCATATTTGGCAATTGCTCCGCCTCCACACCAATAACGTCCTCATACATGTCGACACACACGTACCGACACACAGCAGACACACAGGGAATGCTCTATACGAAGACAGGACCCACTAGCCCTTTGGGGAGACAGAGGGAGAGTCTGCCAGCACACACCAAAAAGCGCTATATATGACAGGGATAGCCTTATGATTAAGTGCTCCCTTATAGCTGCTTTTATATTGATATATTGCCATTTATTTTGCCCCCCCTCTCTGTTATACCCTGTTTCTGTAGTGCAGTGCAGGGGAGAGACCTGGGAGCCTTCCTGACCAGCGGAGCTGTGACAGAAAATGGCGCCGTGTGCTGAGGAGATAGGCCCCGCCCCTTTTCCAGCGGGCTCGTCTCCCGCTATTTAGTACATTTAGGCAGGGGTAAATATCTCCATATAGCCTCTGGGGCTATATGTGAGGTATTTTTAGCCTTTTTACAGGTTTTCATTTGCCTCCCAGGGCGCCCCCCTCCCAGCGCCCTGCACCCTCAGTGACTGCCGTGTGAAGTGTGCTGAGAGGAAAATGGCGCACAGCTGCAGTGCTGTGCGCTACCTTAAGAAGACTGCAGGAGTCTTCAGCCGCCGATTCTGGACCTCTTCTTGCTTCAGCATCTGTGAGGGGGCCGGCGGCGTGGCTCCGGTGACCATCCAGGCTGTACCTGTGATCGTCCCTCTGGAGCTTCATGTCCAGTAGCCAAGAAGCCAATCCATCCTGCACGCAGGTGAGTTCACTTCTTCTCCCCTCTGTCCCTCGTTGCAGTGATCCTGTTGCCAGCAGGAATCACTGTAAAATAAAAAAACCTAAGCTAAACTCTCTAAGCAGCTCTTTATGAGAGCCACCTAGAATTGCACCCTTCTCGGCCGGGCACAAAAATCTAACTGGAGTCTGGAGGAGGGTCATAGGGGGAGGAGCCAGTACACACCACCTGACCTGTAAAAGCTTTACTTTTGTGCCCTGTCTCCTGCGGAGCCGCTATTCCCCATGGTCCTTTCAGGAACCCCAGCATCCACTTAGGACGATAGAGAAAAACGGATATATATCCCTGTATGAAATCCTGTGTAATCATCCCTGCAGCCTAGCATACTGCTGTTGCTGCAGTTTATCCCCCCTCGTGCCGCTTATTGTACCCTCTGCTGACAGCCTGTAATGCCCCCCCCCCCCCCTGTATGCTCCGTTGCGGATGCAGTGCGGGGCGAGCAGCGTGTGGGGCCGCCAGCGGGAGCCGGGACGCGCTGGGACAGACAGCGGGGAGCGCGTCCTGAAGCGCTCTGAGCAGTGGCCGGAGCAGCGGCGGTGGGCGGGAGCTGACCGCCCCGTTCAACATACCTTGACTCCTGCAGCTGTGGTGAGGCTACGACGGGGCTTCTCTGCAAGCGCCGGCCAGCCTGTGTGCAGGAAGTCTGTCTGGCTGTGAGGGTGCTCATTTAGTGAGGACCGACACGCCACAGCTGCTAGTAGCAGCTTGCACTATCCCTGACCCTGCCTTTTGGAAGGGGGAAAGGGATGTGTATGAAATAAGAAAAAATATTAACTAAAAAAAAATAAAAATATTCAAAAGAATTGTGGACCAAGCCACAGACCTGTTGCTACTTCGAGCACAGAAAAAACACTGAGGTACTCTGGGATATGGAGGGGTGGATTGTTCTAAATTTAAATGTTCAGTGCCCTGTTTCCTACGGAAGCCGTCCATATCCCAAGAGTACTCCAGTGACCCCTAGTGGATGAAAAAGAAAACCACAATGATGAATAACTACTGCTGGAAGCAACTCCATGGAACAGTATGTCTCACATAGGACCTTTTGCCTGTGGTCTTACCATTAAGGGAAAGGGGAGAGCGCAAAATGCTCTTGTGGCTGTCAGTATTAAGTGGGCTTGTTACTCCAATACCAGACCATGGGGGTGATTCAGACCTGATCATAGATGTGCCAAATTTAGCACATCTACGATCAGTTTCTCTGACATGTGCGGGGACGCTCAGCACAGGGCTAGTCCGCCCCGCATGTCAGGACCTATTCCCCCCCACGTGTCCGTACCTAACCCACCCCCCCTCCTCCACCGGGTGCAAAAGCTGCGTACGGCAGCGATGCTTTCACACCCGCTAAGTAGCTCCCTAGCTGCGCTGACAGACTGCTACCCGCTGCGTTGTGGGTCGCAGCGGCTGCGTGCGACGTCACGCAGCTGCCCCAGCAACGGTCCAGACACGCCTGTGTTGTTCGAACCGTGCCCCACCAACGGCGTTCTAACACCGTTGGCACACCCCCTCCCACCCCGCGACCAATCAGGCAAAGGCAATTGCAGCCCTGAGATGCTTTCGCATCTCACTGGGTCTCACGTGCGCACTCCAGCAAGGGCTTCAGGCTGCGATCGCTATTGTACCAGCGATCGGATCTGAATTCGGCCCAATGGCTGCACTGATCAAGGTCTACAATATTAAGGGCATCCAAGATTACACGCACCATAGATTTGCTCCCATTAATTGTTCGAGTGCATGGGATGTAATCCACATAAGGACAAATGAACACTTCTCTTTGATGCATTCAAGCTCCATTACACATCTAAGCTAGGTACACACTACACAACTATTGAACCAATTTGACAATCCGATGCTTGCCATGTTTTATTGCATAGTATGTATGAACGAGCGTTTTGGCGTTTCGCCAATCATCCAGAGAAATCAGTTACAAACTCTTTGATTATCGAATCAGTCGGCCAAGACATAAAAATCTTCCCTTAATCTTCCGATATCGCGCAGTGTGTGGGCATTCCTGACAACCTGACCATATTTCCCATTTTTTCCCGTGACTACATCCTCCTTGTGGACGGACAAATGCAAATTCAGAGGCTCATTTATCAACGAGTGATAAAACTTGTTGTGAATGAGAAAACTCGCTGCGTATGATAAATGGTGCTCCAGCCAATCAGCTCCTGTCATGTGTTTCGCTCCTGTCATGTGTTTAAAAAATGACAATTGGGAGCAGACTGGCTGGAGCACCAGTTTTCATATGCAATGAATGTTATCACTTGTTGATGAATAGGCCCCTCAGTGTGGTGTGGCAGGAAACCGGTTACTTAAATTAAAAATAAATACATTGCTTTGTGTGTAGCTCAGATATTGGAGCCTTCAATTTGCCCAAGAATCCCTCTGATTGTCAGGTCAACCAAAATATCAGACAGTGTGTACCTAGCTTAAGGTACAAGACTGCATCACAGGAGCTAGAAAAACACCCTTGTGGGCGATCTAGTCGCCGACATAAGACATCCTTTTAGAAAGCACTTACCGGATTTTAAGATCTCTCTTCCCACCGCCAGCTCTCCTCCTTGGCCTTTGCATAGTTCCAGCAGCGTTGACACTGAAAGCTGACTCGTCCGGCTGTAGGAGGCAATTGAAGAGATTCATGAGACACCTCTCTCTCTCTCTCTAAGGCACACAACATACAGGCTTAAGCCTCCGGTTCTAGCTTACCTGTTGGCATCTGCGCACTTGACCAGGATGGTCTCCACAACCGGGTTGAGAAGTTGTTGCAGCTTTTTCCTTTCAGCAGTTGTGTGGCAAGGAGTGTACACCAGCATGGCTCGTAAGGTTTTCTTGGAGTAAAACAACAGCACGACATAAATGACAAGTAGTAAAAGACAAATACATTAACAGCCGGAACTGATATAAAGTAGACACTTACTAAAGCAGCGACATAAACTTTGTAGACCGGGTCGGCGCACACCATGGATAGAACGCTACAGCAGGCTTCCACCACAACGTCCCCCGAGATACTGGACTGAGATGAGCCACTGGCAGAGTGTGGAGTGGTGCTGCTGGGTGTACTGCCAGTGCCTGAAGTTCCAGTGCTTTCACCATTAGCCAACAGCAGGGCCCCACTCACATCATGCGAAAGACGCCTCAGCGCCATTTCTCTGATATTCCAGTTCCGAGAAAACAAACAGCCCACCAGCTCCGTCCCAAAGACCTGCAAGAAGAACACAATCAGGGTAACGTTACACACAAAGCAAAGATTTCCATACAGATACAGGCCAAGATTTATTAAAACTTGGAGAGACGAGGTGGAGAGAGATTAAGTACCAGCCACTCAACTCCTGTCATTGTACAGGTTGTGTTTGAAAATAAGAATTTACTTACCGATAATTCTATTTCTCATAGTCCGTAGTGGATGCTGGGACTCCGTCAGGACCATGGGGAATAGCGGGCTCCGCAGGAGACAGGGCACATCTAAATAAAGCTTTTAGGATCACATGGTGCGTACTGGCTCCTCCCCCTATGACCCTCCTCCAAGCCTCAGTTAGGTACTGTGCCCGGACGAGCGTACACAATAAGGAAGGATCTTGAATCCCGGGTAAGACTCATACCAGCCACACCAATCACACCGTACAACTTGTGATCTGAATCCAGTTAACAGTATGATAACAAAAAACGAAGTAGCCTCTGAAAAGATGGCTCACAACAATAGTAATAACCCGATCTTTGTAACAATAACTATGTACAAGTATTGCAGACAATCCGCACTTGGGATGGGCGCCCAGCATCCACTACGGACTATGAGAAATAGAATTATCGGTAAGTAAATTCTTATTTTCTCTAACGTCCTAGTGGATGCTGGGACTCCGTCAGGACCATGGGGATTATACCAAAGCTCCCAAACGGGCGGGAGAGTGCGGATGACTCTGCAGCACCGAATGAGAGAACTCCAGGTCCTCCTTAGCCAGAGTATCAAATTTGTAAAATTTTACAAACGTGTTCTCCCCTGACCACGTAGCTGCTCGGCAAAGTTGTAATGCCGAGACCCCTCGGGCAGCCGCCCAAGATGAGCCCACTTTCCTTGTGGAGTGGGCCTTTACAGATTTAGGCTGTGGCAGGCCTGCCACAGAATGTGCAAGTTGGATTGTGCTACAGATCCAACGTGCAATCGTCTGTTTAGACGCAGGAGCACCCATCTTGTTGGGTGCATACAATATAAACAACGAGTCAGATTTTCTGACTCCAGCTGTCCTTGAAATATATATTTTTAATGCTCTGACAACGTCCAGTAACTTGGAGTCCTCCAAGTCGCTAGTAGCCGCAGGCACCACAATAGGCTGGTTCAAGTGAAAAGCCGAAACCACCTTAGGGAGAAAATGAGGACGTGTCCGCAGTTCTGCCCTGTCCGAATGGAAAATCAGATATGGGCTTTTGTATGATAAAGCCGCCAACTCTGAAACTCTCCTGGCTGAAGCCAGGGCCAATAGCATGGTTACCTTCCATGTAAGGTATTTTAAATCTACCGATTTTAGAGGCTCAAACCAATGAGATTTGAGAAAATTCAAAACTACGTTCAAATCCCACGGTGCCACTGGAGGCACTATTGGGGGTTGTATATGTAGTACACCTTTGACAAAAGTTTGTACTTCAGGCACTGATGCCAATTCCTTCTGGAAGAAGATTGATAAGGCCGAAATTTGAACTTTAATGGACCCCAATTTTAGGCCCATAGACAATCCTGCTTGCAGGAAATGTAAGAATCGACCCAATTGAAATTCTTCCGTTGGAGCCTTCTTGGCCTCACACCACGCAACATATTTTCGCCAAATGTGGTGATAATGTTGTACAGTCACTTCCTTTCTAGCCTTAATCAAGGTAGGAATAACTTCCTCTGGAATGCCCTTTTCTTTTAGAATCCGGCGTTCAACCGCCATGCCGTCAAACGCAGACGCGGTAAGTCTTGGAACATACAAGGTCCCTGCTGAAGCAGATCCCTTCTTAGAGGTAGAGGCCATGGATCCTCCGTGAGCATCTCTTGAAGTTCCGGATACCAAGTTCTTCTTGGCCAGTCCGGAGCCACCAGTATTGTTCTTACTCCTCTTTTCCGTATAATTCTCAGTACCTTTGGTATGAGAGGCAGAGGAGGGAACACATACACTGACTGGTACACCCACGGTGTTACCAGAGCGTCCACAGCTATTGCCTGAGGGTCTCTTGACCTGGCGCAATATCTGTCCAATTTTTTGTTGAGGCGAGACGCCATCATGTCCACCTTTGGTCTTTCCCAACGGTTCACAATCATGTGGAAGACTTCTGGATGAAGTCCCCACTCTCCCGGGTGAAGGTCGTGTCTGCTGAGGAAGTCTGCTTCCCAGTTGTCCACTCCCGGGATGAACACTGCTGACAGTGCTATGACATGATTCTCCGCCCAGCGCAGAATCCTTGCAGCTTCTGTCATTGCTCTTCTGCTTCTCGTGCCGCCTTGTCGGTTTACGTGGGCGACTGCCGTGATGTTGTCCGACTGGATCAACACCGGCTGACCCTGAAGCAGCGATTTTGCCAGGCTTAGAGCATTGTAGATCGCTCTTAGCTCCAGTATATTTATGTGAAGGGACGTCTCCAGGTTTGACCACACGCCCTGGAAGTTTCTTCCCTGTGTGACTGCTCCCCAGCCTCGTAGGCTGGCATCCGTAGTCACCAGGACCCAGTCCTGTATGCCGAATCTGCGGCCCTCTAACAGATGGGCACTCTGCAACCACCACAGGAGAGACAACCTTGTTCTTGGTGACAGTGTTATCCGCTGATGCATGTGCAGATGCGATCCGGACCATTTGTCCAGCAGATCCCACTGAAATGTCCGTGCATGGAATCTGCCGAATGGAATCGCTTCGTAAGAAGCCACCATCTTTCCCAGGACTCTTGTGCATTGATGTACTGACACAGTTCCTGGTTTTAGGAGGTTCCTGACAAGTTCGGATAACTCCCTTGCTTTCTCCTCCGGGAGAAACACCTTTTTCTGAACCGTGTCCAGAATCATTCCCAGGAACAGCAGACGAGTTGTCGGGGTCAATTGAGATTTTGGAAGATTCAGAATCCACCCGTGTTGCTGAAGCACTACCTGGGTTAGTGCTACACCGACTTCCAGCTGTTCTCTTGACTTTGCCCTTATCAGGAGATCGTCCAAGTAAGGGATAATTAATACGCCTTTTCTTCGTAGAAGAACCATCATTTCGGTCATTACCTTGGTCAAGACCCGAGGGGCCGTGGACAAACCAAACGGCAGCGTTTGAAACTGATAATGACAGTCTTGTATCACGAACCTGAGATACCCTTGGTGTGAGGGGTAAATTGGGACATGCAGATAAGCATCTTTTATGTCCAGGGACACCATGAAGTCCCCTTCTTCCAGATTCGCTATCACTGCTCTGAGTGACTCCATCTTGAACTTGAATTTCTGTATGTACAGGTTCAAGGATTTCAGGTTTAGAATAGGTCTTACCGAACCGTCCGGCTTCGGTACCACAAATAGTGTGGAATAATACCCCTTTCCCTGTTGTAGGAGGGGTACCTTGACTATCACCTGCTGAGAATACAGCTTGTGAATGGCTTCCAAAACCGACGTCCTTTCTGAGGGAGACGTTGGTAAAGCAGACTTTAGGAACCGGCGAGGGGGAGACCTTTCGAACTCCAACATGTAACCCTGAGATATTATCTGCAGGATCCACGGGTCCACTTGTGAGCGAGCCCACTGATTGCTGAAAATCTTGAGTCGACCCCCCACCGCTCCTGAGTCCGCTTGTAAAGCCCCAGCGTCATGCTGATGGCTTTGTAGAACCCGGGGCGGGCTTCTGGTCCTGGGCAGGGGCTGCTTGCTGCCCTCTCTTACCCTTTCCTCTGCCTCGCGGCAGATAAGACTGTCCTTTTGGTCGCTTGTTTTTATAGGAGCGAAAGGACTGCGGCTGAAAAGACGGTGTCTTTTTCTGTTGGGAGGGGGTCTGAGGTAAAAAAGTGGATTTGCCGGCAGTTGCCGTGGCCACCAGGTCCGAAAGACCGACCCCAAATAATTCCTCTCCTTTATATGGCAATACTTCCATATGCCTTTTGGAATCCGCATCACCTGACCACTGTCGCGTCCATAAACTTCTTCTGGCAGATATGGACATCGCGCTTACTCTTGATGCTAGAGTACAAATATCCCTCTGAGCATCTCGCATATAAAGAAAAGCATCCTTTAATTGCTCTAGAGTCAATAAAATACTGTCCCTATCCAGGGTATCAATATTTTCAGTCAGAGAATCCAACCACACTACCCCAGCACTGCACATCCAGGCTGAGGCTACTGCCGGTCGCAGTATAACACCAGTATGTGTGTATATACTCTTCAGTGTAGTTTCCAGCCTCCTATCTGCTGGATCCTTGAGGGCGGCCGTATCAGGAGACGGCAACGCCACTTGCTTTGATAAACGTGTGAGCGCCTTATCCACCCTAGGGGGTGTTTCCCAGCGCGCCCTAACCTCTGGTGGGAAAGGGTATAATGCCAATAACTTCTTGGAAATTAGCAGTTTTCTATCTGGGTTAACCCACGCTTCGTCACACACGTCATTCAATTCCTCTGATTCTGGAAAAGCTACAGGTAGTTTTTTCACCCCCCACATAATACCCCTTTTTGAGGTACCAGCAGTATCAGAGATCTGCAAAGCCTCCTTCATTGCCGTGATCATATAACGTGTGGCCCTATTGGAAAATACGTTTGTTTCTTCACCGTCGACACTAGATTCATCTGTGTCGGTACCCGTGTCGACTGACTGAGGTAAGGGACGTTTTACAGCCCCTGACGGTGTCTGAGACGCCTGAGCCGGTACTAACTGGTTTTCCGGCCGTCTCATTTCGTCAACTGACTTTTGTAATGTGCCAACATTATCACGTAATTCCATAACTAAAGCCATCCATTCCGGTGTCGACTCCCTAGGGGGTGACATCACCATTACCGGCAATTGCTCTGCCTCCACACCAACATCGTCCTCATACATGTCGACACACACGTACCGACACACAGCAGCCACACAGGGAATGCTCTAATCGAAGACAGGACCCTCTTAGCCCTTTGGGGAGACAGAGGGAGAGTTTGCCAGCACACACCAAAAACGCTATAAATGTATATAAACAACCCTAGAAGGTGTTGTTTTTGATATAAGCGCTTTTAATATATCAATATCGCCAAATTATGCCCCCCTTCTCTTTGTTACCCTGTTTCTGTAGTGCAGTGGAGAGTCCTGGGAGCCTTCCTCACCAGCGGAGCTGAGCAGGAAAATGGCGCTGAGTGCTGAGGAGAATAAGCTCCGCCCCTTTTTCGGCGGGCTTTTCTCCCGGGTTTTAAGAAAACTGGCCTGGGTTAAATACATACATATAGCCTTAATGGCTATATGTGATGTATTTATTTTGCCACTAAAGGTATTTAATATTGCTGCCCAGGGCGCCCCCAGCAGCGCCCTGCACCCTCCGTGACTGAATCAGTGAGACGTGTAGCAACAATGGCGCACAGCTGCAGTGCTGTGCGCTACCTTCATGAAGACTGAGGAGTCTTCTGCCGCCTGCTTTCCGGACCTCCGTCTTCAGCGTCTGTAAGGGGGATCGGCGGCGCGGCTCCGGGACGAACCCCAGGAGGACCTGTGTTCCGACTCCCTCTGGAGCTAAGTGTCCAGTAGCCTAAGACTCCAATCCATCCTGCACGCAGGTGAGTTGGAAATCTCTCCCCTAAGTCCCTCGATGCAGTGATCCTGTTGCCAGCAGGATTCACTGAGATTTAAACCTAAAAAAACTTTTTCTAAGCAGCTCTTTAGGAGAGCCACCTAGATTGCACCCTTCTCGGACGGGCACAAAAACCTAACTGAGGCTTGGAGGAGGGTCATAGGGGGAGGAGCCAGTACGCACCATGTGATCCTAAAAGCTTTATTTAGATGTGCCCTGTCTCCTGCGGAGCCCGCTATTCCCCATGGTCCTGACGGAGTCCCAGCATCCACTAGGACGTTAGAGAAAAATGACAAAAGTTAACTGGCTGGCACTTTATCTCTCTCCACTTTATCACTCTCCAAACTTTGATATATCTGGGCCATAAACATGACAACAACATTGCTGCTAGCTTAGGACAATATATAGAACACAGAAAATCTAAGTGGACATACTGTATGTTCCTAGCATAGCAGCAGGTAGAGAGTATAAACTGAGTTTACTGTTGTATAATCCAGGAGTTTCAGTGATCATGGAAGTATGAGGTCTGGAAGGGCACACAGTAGCATGGAGCTTTGAGGAACAGCAATGGGAACCCATGGATCAGACTGACATCAGCTGTGAGAAATGAAGTGCAGTAAGAGAAACACGGGCTACTCTGACATACCTGAATCCATGGCTCAGCCATGTTTTTGTAAGCAGCAGGAATCTGCTGGACCCCATAAAGAGTAAGGTTTAAATTGGAATCCTGTGACCTTCTTTGGGATCCAGCTGTAGGGGACTGCTGCTGAGGAGACTGCTGCTGGGCAGCGCGTAGCATAGGGGGAGAATCCACAGGCCCTGGTATTTCATGGCTGCAAACACAAGACACTCATAGATTTACCTTCAGATGCCACACTGTACCTTACCCAACAGACTATTCTTTTTTTCTAGAGAATTCTCTATTTACTATGGCAAAAACTAGAACTTCTAGACTAACCTGTGGAAGTCCTGGGATCTCCATTTTGAGCGGCACAGAGGACAGATGAGAGGCTCCCGATTCCTCCGGCATTCCTCTGCCCCTAAAAGAAGACCGCACAAAAACAATTTAATAAAAAATCTAAATGATAAAAAAAAGTGTCCAATATTAAAGTGTCCGTTTGCTGTAAGACGGCTCTCACTGCCAGCTATTCCAGTGTTCTCACCTGCACTGACCTATAACAAGCCGGTATGCCAGCACATTAGAGAAAAAGACTACAAGAATGCATAGGCCCTAAAACAGAGAAAATTTTGATATATCTTAATTCTTTCTTTAAGTCTATGAATTGGTTAAAATGGTAAAAAACAAATCCCCTCTGCAGAGAAACCTGTATAGACATTGGTGAAAAGCACAGAATGTACATCTGGCGGACATGATGGTCTAAGGGGAATCTGTATCAATCCTTCTGGAGAGGACAGGTCGAGAATCTTCCCAGTTGGCTCTAGATATAATTTTATAGAATGTACTCGAAGACTGATAGCTGGAAGCGGAATGACCTCTACGTAAGGTTTGATACATCTCCCCCCTAAATCTGAGAGTCTTGGCTGTGACACAAAGCTGGATAGAGCTGTATACAGTGCACTGGGCTATACCTGACTTATGTATATAAAAGAAAGCCTAGGTGAAAGAAAGCAATGCATGTTATAAGTGGCTGCATGAGCCATTTACAAGCTTCATTAATAGTATAATATACACATAAATGTCATTTTTTGGAATATGTAAAAATAAGATCAGCGCTAGACAGACTTAACAAAGCAGTTTTTCACAAATTCCTATCAGTGAAACTGTTGCTGAAGACAGATTAACAGAAAAAGCTGCAACAGGTTCAGATAAACTATTTTACCTTATAATGAACAAAAAATGATGTGGATTTTATGTCCGATGTTATCGTGCTTTGTGCATTGCAAAATTATGAGATCCCCCAAGATGTAGATTTACACGTTTCTCTATTTTCAGTTTGAGAAAATCCAAAGCAGTCAAGAATACAGACTGTGGACATTACAGTGTCCAGCAGATGGCAGTATTGCCACAATAGTAGACCTTCAGATGGAAGGCGGCGTCTGCCTCCAGCACTGTACGCTGCTTACATTAGAGATAAAAAGTAAACCAGACTGACCAGGAAGCCCACTCTGTTTTGTGCATATCTGGATCTCCTGGGCCGGAAAACAGAGAGGTTTCCATCTCAGCATGTGTTCGAACATCGAGGCAAGTGCCCAAATTAACCTAAACATCCTCTCCAGTTCTAGTCTGCCAAGGGGAGTGCACAGGTAATTGGGGATTGGGGGGGGGGGGGGGGGGGGGGGTATTTAGAGGTAACATTGTGCATTGTAGTGTCATGCAGAAAAGCGGGTGACGTACAGATTGACATGCAGTGATGGTGTAGCTTATTTCGGCAGCCTTCTTCACATACGGTCAGGCTCTCCTCGTCCAGCATGCCCAACAGGCAGATGGGACACATTTGCTCATCTTCGTCTTTTATGCTGCTGAGGAAACAGAAAACTGACTATTCAGAATCCAACACACACACACACACACATCCTGTGCACCGACCAGTAAGATATCCCAATCATAATGGGACCCCTGCCCCATAGGGGGGATTTAATCTCCACAAAATGTGTGGAGATTCCTTTTACTTTGAGATAACAGTATAGTGACAAAACAGCGCCACCTAGTGCAAGTTATTTAAAACAGCAGAACACATCAGCACCATCAAATAACAGAAATACAAAAACAACAGGTATTCTTTATTTAATGTCATTAATCCTTTGAAATGTTCAGCAGAAGCGAGAGACCACACACTGTATAGCAGCCGTGCTCCCTGCCATGTACAAACCTGGTATCTGAGCTAGATGTAGAGGTGGTAGATGAGGACAATGTATGAGAATTTGACATGCGTGACACAAACTTCTGGATGGTGTTACGAGATGGGGCTTTGATCCTTGAGCTACGTCTACTGTGATATTTCTGGAACAAACTTTCAACCTAACGGGGGGAGGGGGGGAAATAAAAAAATAAAAATAGTGAAGTCTCACACGATACACTATGTTATCGGAACCGTACTAATACTAACTTGATGGAGAGAACATGAAAAGGCTGAAACATGACAGCAGTACAGCTACTTACATAGAATGGTTGCTACTGTATTCTCAAGAGCAAGCAATGGCTACATACATTCAAATGATGCATTCCCCAAATTAAGGTTCTAAATAAATGTGTAAGCCAACTGACAGGACAGTGTCCTAATTACCACTCGTCTAATACCCCATTGTCTATATGCTCCAGTGTCCCCTAGTGGATGAAGGAGAAAATGTGTACGCCAACTGACAGGACAGCGTCCTAATTACTACTAGTCTATACCCCATTGTCTATATGCTCCAGTGTCCCCTAGTGGATGAAAGAGAAAAATGTGTAAGCCAACTGACGGGACAGCATCCTAATTACTACTAGTCTATACCCCATTGTCTATATGCTCCAGTGTCCCCTAGTGGATTAAGGAGAAAAATGTGTAAGCCAACTGACAGTACAGCGTCTTAATTACCACTCGTCTATACCCCATTGTCTATATGCTCCAGTGTCCCCCAGTGGATGAAGGAGAAAAATGTGTAAGCCAACTGACAGTACAGCATCTTAATTAAACCATGTAAATGAACTCTGTAAACACAGTACATAGAGCAGTTTCAATGAACTGATTGAAATTAAAAAGTAATGCTGATGCCTTGATTAGGGAAGAAAATCTTACACATTATTAGAAAACATGAGAATCTATATATATTAAAAGGATGCTGAAATATCACAGCGTTTACAGAGCGAAATAACTATTTCTAGAATAGCAGACTCGCAGCAAATGCCTTCAATCATAAAAAAAAAGATGATAAATTGGTGATTGCAAACTAGTCTATGCTTTAAAAGCTGTGTACATTATTCCAGCCAGGCATATGGTTTGGCAGAGAGATCCCCTCTCCTCACCAGTACTGCAGCATTCAGCTTAGATGGGAGATAAAACTATGGAATCATTTGATTCCGACTTCCAAGACAGTGCCAGACCATACAGGCCACAGAATCCGGCTATATGGTCACAGACGGAAACCTAAAATTAAGTTCTAATCCATCTGGAAAACCCGTGGAAATAGCGATGAAGAAAGCCTTACTTGCACTACTACACAGAACAAAACCACAATGCAGACGCTAGAGAACCACATTACAGTGGGGCTTATTTCTGTGGCCGAACACTGGGTGATTTCAATAAAATAAATGTATGGCCTAGAACCACATTCGTCATCACAAACCTCAAAGCTGAAAAACAGAGTAAATGGAGAACACCTAATGTACATCTGCTGGGTAACCGCATGCAGAGAATCCCCGGAAAGTCAACTGGAAGCCCAGGAATAAGTCACTAGACAGGCAAGAAATGTTCCTGCAACGCAGTTTCGGAGCACTCCTCCACACTATACATCCCATTTAAGACTTGGGGGGGGGGGGGGGGGTTTCAGTCGGGGGCCAGGGGGGTGGTTCAATCTTCGTGTGCATTGGTAACTAAGGCTTCTATAACCTGTGCTTATATCGTTTTTTGCAGTTCTTGTAGCAAGAAAATGATTCTCAGCATTACCATGGTCTGTAAGCAATTATAAGCTGCTGTGCGAGCTACCAAGCCCCTTTCCTGTTTAGCTGGGGATGGAGGGAAGGGGGTGATAATTGCGGGTACAATACGATCATTTACTGTGAAACAATGGGTGTAGAAATTAGCATACTTCAAAATTCTTCAAGGTTTTCCTCCAGAGCATTGTATCCGAGGGCTCCAGCTGAAAGACTCGTAACATGACGAAGAGGAGATGGATGCAGAACACGCCTCTGCCGCAGCTGCAGGTCTGCAAGAGAGCAAAGCTGTAATTACACACACGGGCAAAATAATACTACCATATTATAAAGAGAGAGACTGGCACTCCGCTATTGTTCAGACAGGTTCTTTAGAGCCAGTGGTGGGCGGCGGAGCCCGACAATGGCCCGAGCCATTTAGATAATGGATCTGCTGTTATTACACCACACCAGTCATAGTGTGTGTGCGCTCCCAATGAATCCTCCTGGAACCAGCGGCATTTTCTCCCATTCCTAGTGAACTATAATTGTACTCTGAGCAGTCTACACAATATCTGCCTCTGATCTATGCAGGTGATTGGAGACCTTTTCCAATCATCTCCAGGAAACACATTATTAAAGCAACATCATCGTGTATTCTGCACGTTGTAACACGGAGTTATATTTGGTTTTCAAACAGCACAAAAGCTGAAGCCAGGTATGCTAATGGGCACAGAAGAGGCAGTTTGCAAACACCATCTAACATGACATCACTTGTTCCAGGAAAATAAACAGCTGGGAGCTTTTGGCAGCAAAAATACCAGGTCCCGATGCAAGGTGAGCAGCACGGACCTCAGCACAAAGCCCCGCGAGGCAATGACTGAGACTGATCTGTTTATACAGCTTCTTTTTTCTATGTTTTCCCACGACTACATGGAGCACGTAATTGCCTATATCGGAATATGATGGCACAAATGTCACACCTCCTTTCCTAAGGGCTATGTATCCCCCATCACATCACATGATCACACCTACCAAAATATATGTAACCTGGGCCAAACATAAAACGTGGGGGAAACGCTGCAAATACGGATAACCCTAAGCCTCGGTGTCAGCTCTAATCACAGGCACTGTAATATGCCCAACAAGCAGCAGCTATTAGATACACCCTCACGCCTCAATATGCTATGCTGAGCAAGAAGCCTGGTGCAAGTCAGCCATGAGGTCCTGTGCAACTCCACTTGCGCCAAGCGTCTTTTGTCAATTTGCAGCTTAGTCGCAATGCGATGCAACAAAATAATCGCGCCACGAAATTGCAAGTTTGAGCCTGAATCTGTAGAAGCACAGCAGGACTTGGAATGAAAAAACATAGCTGCGGCCACTGTATCCTATCACTTCGTATACAGAGTCAAACTCATTCACACACAGATAAACAAATGTCCCATAGCAGAGTCTCACTGAACCTTGCGCAGCAAGAAAGGCTGTTTGGCGTGACTGCAGCAATACTGTATAAGGACAAATCTGTTCCCATCCACCTTCCTTCCAATATTGATAAGGGTATATTCAATTCAAGTCGGATCCATTCTGACATGAATTTGTCGGAATGGATCGGACAGGACCTATTCTATGACCATCTCAATCCGACTTTAAAAATAGTCGGACTGAGATGAAGGTGCTGAGAGGGGGGGAGCAACGGCTACAGCAGCGTAGCCGGAGGATTGGGTGCCGCCGCCAGACCTCACAGCAGCGTCGAGGCTCCAGCAAGCGGGAACTCGCCTGCTGGAGCCGGGAGGACGCTGGCGTGAGCGGCGGTGGTTCCCCATCCTCCAGCTACACTGCTGTAGCCGCTGCTCTCAGCACCCTCATCTCCATCAGACTTATTTTTTTTTTAAAGTCGGACTGAGATGGTCGGAAACGGGGCCAAAACCTGTCTGATTTGGCCCCCATTTCCGATAGAAGCACGCGGATCGGCGGCTATTCCACCGATCCACGTGCTTTCCGACAAGTTGAATTCCCCGACTTGTCGGATAAAAAACCCGGGGATTGAATAGGCCGGAACCCCTTTCCGACCTGAAAAAGTAGAAAACTGCCGTCTATCCGACAAGACGGCAGTTTTGACAGCAATTGAATATACCCCCGTGTAGTAACTTGGGGAGGTAGGAACGCTGGCAGTGGGGTGGCGGAACCCTAGGACCAATCCCAGTACCTGAAGCCAGGGGGCAGCATTGCACTATATGTGCTTTTACATAGTTACAAAGCACGCATCCCCACTACAAAGGAATGAATGGCGTGAATCTGGGAGCTACAGCCCCGTACGTCTCATGTGTCTCCTAGCATCAGACACTGGAAGAAGGTCCCCGTCCCAATTTGAGGCAAAAAATAAAAAAAATCACATAAGATCTTTATTTTTTTATTTCTTTAGATTACCCAGCTTTATTTATAATTCATAAACATGCACAGTTTCAGGAGGACAGGTGGCTGAAGATCACACAGGGAATAGGCCATTCTTACATAACAGGATAAGATGCAATAAAGCAAATGGTGACTAGAAAGCAGTGTTGCAGCCCAGAGATCACACTCCGCACCTAAGCCTGTTAATGACATTACCCAGAGAACACTGCACCGCCATGGGCAGACTCAGCCACTGTGACAGCCAGTTTCAGGAGATTTCAAACAGGGCAACTAAAATCTTCTTAAACTGCCCGTCAGATCCACTTAGTCACAGGACAGATTAAGATGGACTTCTTATGTAAGCGACAGAGCCTTGCGGGGGGAGAAAGAACTGTGTGTATATAATCTACTCACTTCTCCATTTAATCGGAAATCCAGAGCACGCAGAGAAAAGCCTTAGTCCACACCTAGTTCTAGCCTAAAACTATGAACACATTTATAACCACGTAGATGTTGCAATCACTGGTACATACCTGAGGTCCAATAAAAACTCTGTATTTATTGTCAGGACTGTCGCCGCCAATCAAAAATGAGTTTGGTCCTATCTGCTGCAACAAATAGAGTCTTGCACGCATAACTTTATTCACCCGGCGACTGGTTTCCTCCGGGCTGTAGGGAGAGAACCCATCTGGAGAGGGGGCTCTTCGAGGTGGCGTGACTCGGCCACTCTGAAACTGTAAACAAAGAAAACCTATTTTTCCACTTTGAACAAAAAGGCAGATTCTTTCTCACAAACGGTTTTCTAAAAGGGGCTGCTGTACCTAACACGTCACTCACCTTGAAAAAACAGAATGCAGCTTCACAGATATATAGGCACGCAGAGATTTGTCATTTCCTACACTTTTCTTCCGTGTAAGATATGGCCTTTGGTTAATAGGTATTTTTGGGGTCAGAAAGCCATCTGAAGTGTTATTTAAACAGGCTTGCCACTAGGAAAAGATGTACACAGAACAGGTGTACTATGATTGGCCGGCTGTTGGGATCCTGGTGCCCAGCATACCAGCGCCGGGCTCCCGACTGACGGAATGCTGGCAGCAGGGTGGGCACAAAAGAGCCCCTTGCAGGCTCGCCACGCTGGAGGCACAGGTCTCCCTCCAGGGGTGTCGTGGACACAGCAAGAGGGAGAATAGTTGTCGGTATCCCGGCGCCGGTATGCTGACAGCTGGTATATCGAGTACCACCCAACAGAACTAAATGCCTCCAAAGTGGTAAGAAAACTTCCCTCCATGCTATTCAAGTCCCAATAATCTTCCGCAACATTTAAATATTTAGATAAAGGGTTTAGAAGAAGCAAATTAAATTTCAATTCAGCAGCTCTTTAAAGACAGAGCAATAATTTCTAAACTTTCCAAGACATAACTAGGGGCTTCTATAATTTATATCACCCTAATGCAATTATTGCATTCCCCCATAAGAAGAATCATGACATAGACAAGAAAACGGAAACTAGAGGAGGCTGCGCCATCTTGCTGTAGTGAAACCGGCGTATCTCTATAACTTACAGGTACTGGAGATAACCCTCTTCTCCGCACTCCCGGAGACTCCGGCTTCGTTTTGGAAGAACTGGAAGAGCTGCTCGGAGAAGGACTGCGTCGCCCCTTCTGAATATGTGTAAACCCGTTCAATGACCCGTCAGCAGAAGAGTCCGTTTTGGAAGACTCTGAGCCATCAGCTTTCACTGGGATTGGTTTGACAACCTGCATTATACAAATAGTATTTATTTATTATATTACCAGTTATTTATATAGTGCACACATATTCCGCAGCGCTGTACAGAGACTATTTGGCCATTCACATCAGTCCTTGCCCCAGTGGAGCTTACAATCTATATTCTCTATCACATGTACACACACATTCACGCTAAGGTTAATTTTGTCGGGAGCCAATTAACCTACCAGTATTATTTTTGGATTGTGGGAGGAAACCGGAGTACCTGGAGGAAACCCACGCAAGCACGGGGAGAATATACAAACTCCACACAGTTAGAACCATGGTGGGAATTTAACCCATGACCTGAGTGCTGTGAGTCAGTAATGCTAACCATTACACCGTCCGTGCTGCCCCAAATAGTATAGACACATTAATAATAATCCTGCAGACATTTCAGAAATGAAGCCTAAAAATCCCCATCAACAGGTCCTTGGTTTAACATCCTGGGATCACTGCCACCATCTATCAGAGCTCCCCAATGCTCTAATCTTGGCGCTCTGATTTTATCCCTTTATACATTTAGTCTTGGGAAAAAAAATACGCTGCTGTGAGCGGCGGCTGTGACACATCCTCAGGCTACGCTGCTGTAGCGCTGCTCTCCCCCCTCTCCTCCCTCATCTCTATCCGCCCCATTTTCAATAGAAGCACACGGATCGGTAGCTATTCCGCCAATCCACGTGCTTTTCAACAAGTCAAATTCCTCAACTTGTCGAATAATTTGGGGTTATATTGAATAGGTCGGAACCCCTTCCGACCTAAAAAAGTCGAAAACTGACGTCTTTCCGACAGACGGCAGCTTTTGACTTCAATTGAATATACCCCTATGCTGGTCACTGCTGTACTCAGAGTGCAGTGTCACTCCATACACAATGCAGCCTTACCACAGGGCCTCGTCTGCTCCTCCTCTCCAGCCATTCGTGCTTCCAGGCTGGCATACACGTTGCTTTGAGTTTCTCCCTGATCATGCGTTCCTCCGGGCGGTCATCCATTTTCTGCAGCCCCCTGAGTGTTTCTTTATTCTCCATGTCACGGCTACAGGAAGACATAAAAGAGGAAAATAGAAAGGCATTAGAAATGTGGCTCTCAGGATGCCCCATGGCACAGGAATGTCACTGCACACGAGGCTTCTCCGTTCTCACATTACAATTACTGACAGATTAATTCCAAGCGGCTGGAGCAGCGCACGTATGCAGCACAGAGATATTTGCCTGTTTGCTTTTTAGAGCAGAAGTACTGCTGGGCATCGCCGATGTCGGGAATCGCAAACAGAATCCGTAACCTTTCCAAAATAAACACACAGCTAACGTATCTCATTTGGGTGGGTAGTAAAAGCCTGGCACAATCTACCTTTAATGTCCATTACCATGCATTCATAACATGACACCCCCAAAACGCCAAGAGATGGCTTGAAACTGAAGCAAAAACTACACACCCCAGAAACACACACGTACGCTATAAATCAAGTCTAGTACTCCATGCAGTAAGGACAGGAATATGCAATGGGCGGATTCAGTATGCTTTACTGGTGGACGTGATGCCACCTGTCCATATTCCGACGGTAGCGTCTACTTTCCCCTTCGTGTAAAGGACCTTTCCCATAATCCACTGGGTCTACGTCACCAACTATTTGGAATAGTAACTTGTACAATGGTGCACAGACAAAACTAAATACCCTAAAACAAGTGGAGAATGGATAAAACATTAACGTGCTGTAAAGGAAATAGAGAACTTCTGCCCTCTTCTACCGTCACTTCCTGGTCCTTGCCACAAAGGGAAAATAGATATAACTGTATACAGACAGCGGCATCCCGCCCACCAGGAAGCCAGCAGCGGGGAGATCGCTAAAAGTCCCCTTGCGGGCTTGCTGCGCTGACCACAGGATCTGTTCCCACTCTATGGGTGACGTGGACACCCACGAGTGGGAATAGCCCTGGTGTGCCGGGATTCCAGCTGGCGGCATTGTTGGGTGTCAAGATTCTGGTGTCGGTTTCCTGACAAAATGAAAAATGAAACGCATCCCCAATGGGCAGCTGCAGAGCACTCAGTATACTTATTCTAGCAATATTGTAGGGTCATATACAACCATAAACCCTTTGTGACCAAGCGGCTTTCTCAGGAACATCAAGTACCGTCATACGTCAGATGGTCTTAAGCAACACATGACTCCAGTTATTGATGAACTACAAGTCCCAGCATCTTACTTCCAAAGGCTGTTGCATGGAGTGACTCTCAGGACTGTAGACATGGCTTAGGCAAATAGTGGTACTCCAGCTGATGGTGTAATTCCATGGCCGGGCTGGGACTTGCAGTTCCACAAACTGTGGCGACATGCAGATTGCCCTTCTCTGACGTAAAACAAAGACGCATTTCCAGTTAATAATGTGATGCTACTATACATACGTGTCTGTACGACGTCCTGATGCCATCACGTCACTGCTCAGTATCACCTTACTGTAAACTATAAAAGAAGCCACCTCAAACTTCTGCCATCCCCAAACATTTGGACTTTATAATCGTATCCTACTACGAATATCCCTATACGTTTACATGAGGAAGAGTATTGTCCTATACACGTGTATAAGGGGGTAAACTTCCAGAATGCATTGGTGGATGGGAGGTTACAGACACAATGTCGCCAACTGACTTTTCCCCGATGTCAGGGTGGGAATTCCAGATTTCACTGAATCCAGTCAGGATGCATTTAGGGTTAATTAACAGACCTATGGAAAACAGCATGGGCGACAACACAGATGACGACATTATGCCAATGTCAAAACTTAAAATGTCAACCTCCAGATCATGTCAACATACCGAATGTCGACCGTTTATACTACACCCATTAGGGAGTTTTATTACCCTCCTTGTCGGAGATGTGTTAGTCAACCCACCCCCCTCCCATTTTTTTTTTTAAATCTGTTTAAATAATAAGAATTTACTTACCGATAATTCTATTTCTCGGAGTCCGTAGTGGATGCTGGGGTTCCTGAAAGGACCATGGGGAATAGCGGCTCCGCAGGAGACAGGGCACAAAAAAGTAAAGCTTTACTAGGTCAGGTGGTGTGCACTGGCTCCTCCCCCTATGACCCTCCTCCAGACTCCAGTTAGGTACTGTGCCCGGACGAGCATACACAATAAGGGAGGCATTTTGAATCCCGGGTAAGACTCATACCAGCCACACCAATCACACCGTACAACTTGTGATCTAAACCCAGTTAACAGTATGACAACAGAAAGGGCCTCTTAAAGATGGCTCCTTAACAATAACCCGAATTAGTTAACAATAACTATGTACAAGTATTGCAGATAATCCGCACTTGGGATGGGCGCCCAGCATCCACTACGGACTCCGAGAAATAGAATTATCGGTAAGTAAATTCTTATTTTCTCTATCGTCCTAAGTGGATGCTGGGGTTCCTGAAAGGACCATGGGGATTATACCAAAGCTCCCAAACGGGCGGGAGAGTGCGGATGACTCTGCAGCACCGAATGAGAGAACTCCAGGTCCTCCTTTGCCAGGGTATCAAATTTGTAAAATTTTACAAACGTGTTCTCCCCCGACCACGTAGCTGCTCGGCAGAGTTGTAATGCCGAGACCCCTCGGGCAGCCGCCCAAGATGAGCCCACCTTCCTTGTGGAGTGGGCTTTTACAGTTTTAGGCTGTGGCAGGCCTGCCACAGAATGTGCAAGTTGAATTGTGTTACAAATCCAACGAGCAATCGACTGCTTAGAAGCAGGTGCGCCCAACTTGTTGGGTGCATACAATATAAACAGCGAGTCAGATTTTCTGACTCCAGCCGTCCTTGCAATGTATATTTTTAAGGCTCTGACAACGTCCAACAACTTGGAGTCCTCCAAGTCGCTAGTGGCCGCAGGCACCACAATAGGTTGGTTCAGATGAAATGCTGATACCACTTTAGGGAGAAAATGCGGACGAGTCCGCAGTTCTGCCCTATCCGAATGGAAGATTAGATAAGGACTTTTATAAGATAAAGCCGCCAATTCAGATACTCTCCTGGCAGATGCCAGGGCTAGTAACATAGTCACTTTCAATGTGAGATATTTCAAATCCACCTTTTTCAATGGTTCAAACCAATGGGATTTGAGGAAATCTAAAACTACATTTAGATCCCACGGTGCCACCGGAGGCACCACAGGAGGCTGTATATGCAGTACTCCCTTGACAAAAGTCTGGACCTCAGGGACAGAGGCCAATTCTTTTTGGAAGAATATTGACAGGGCCGAAATTTGAACCTTAATGGATCCCAATTTGAGACCCATAGATAATCCTGATTGCAGGAAATGTAGGAAACGACCCAGTTGGAATTCCTCCGTCGGAACCCTCCGATCCTCGCACCACGCTACATATTTTCGCCAAATGCGGTGATAATGTTTCACGGTGACTTCCTTCCGTGCCTTAATCAAGGTAGGAATGACTTCTTCTGGAATGCCTTTCCCTTTTAGGATCTGGCGTTCAACCGCCATGCCGTCAAACGCAGCCGCGGTAAGTCTTGAAAAAGACAGGGACCCTGCTGTAGCAGGTCCCTTCTCAGAGGTAGAGGCCACGGTTCGTCCGTGAGCATCTCTTGAAGTTCCGGATACCAAGTCCTTCTCGGCCAATCCGGAACCACTAGTATTGTTCTTACTCTTCTTTGCCGTATGATCTTCAATACCTTTGGTATGAGCGGCAGAGGAGGAAACACATACACTGACTGGTACACCCAAGGAGTTACCAGTGCGTCCACAGCTATTGCCTGTGGATCTCTTGACCTGGCGCAATATTTGTCCAGTTTCTTGTTGAGGCGAGACGCCATCATGTCTACAATTGGTCTTTCCCAACGGTCTATTAACATGTTGAAGACTTCTGGATGTAGACCCCACTCTCCCGGATGAAGATCGTGTCTGCTGAGGAAGTCTGCTTCCCAGTTGTCCACGCCCGGGATGAACACTGCTGACAGTGCTATCACGTGATTCTCCGCCCAGCGAAGAATCTTGGCAGCTTCTGCCATTGCACTCCTGCTTCTTGTGCCGCCCTGCCTGTTTACATGGGCGACCGCCGTGATGTTGTCCGACTGAATCAACACCGGCTTTCCTTGCAGGAGAAGTTCCGCCTGGCTTAGAGCATTGTAGATTGCTCTTAGTTCCAGAATGTTTATGTGGAGACTTTTCCAGACTCGTCCATACTCCCTGGAAGTTTCTTCCTTGTGTGACTGCTCCCCAGCCTCTCAGGCTGGCGTCCGTGGTCACCAGGATCCAATCCTGAATGCCGAATCTGCGGCCTTCTAATAGGTGAGCCTTCTGCAACCACCACAGAAGTGACACCCTTGTCTTTGGTGACAGGGTTATTCGCAGGTGCATCTGCAGATGCGACCCTGACCATTTGTCCAACAGATCCCTTTGGAATATTCTTGCATGGAATCTGCCGAATGGAATTGCTTCGTAAGAAGCCACCATTTTTCCCAGGACTCTTGTGCATTGATGTACTGACACTTTTCCTGGTTTTAGGAGGTTCCTGACCAGATCGGATAACTCCTTGGCTTTTTCCTCTGGAAGGAAAACCTTTTTCTGAACCGTGTCCAGAATCATTCCTAGGAACAGCAGACGAGTTGTCGGGATTAAATGGGATTTTGGAATATTCAGAATCCACCCGTGTTGTCTTAGCACCTCTTGAGATAGTGCTAAAGCTGTCTCCAGCTGTTCTCTGGACCTTGCCCTTATTAGGAGATCGTCCAAGTATGGGATAACTAATACGCCTTTTCTTCGAAGAAGAATCATCATCTCGGCCATTACCTTGGTAAAGACCCGAGGCGCCGTGGACAATCCGAACGGCAGCGTCTGAAACTGATAGTGACAGTTTTGAACAATGAACCTGAGGTACCCCTGGTGTGCGGGGTAAATCGGAACGTGTAGATACGCATCCTTGATGTCCAAGGATACCATAAAGTCCCCTTCTTCCAGGTTCGCTATCACTGCTCTGAGTGACTCCATCTTGAACTTGAACTTTTTTATGTAGAGGTTCAAGGACTTCAGATTTAGAATAGGCCTTACCGAGCCATCCGGCTTCGGTACCACAAATAGAGTGGAATAATACCCCTTTCCTTGTTGTAATAGGGGTACTTTGACTATCACCTGCTGAGCGTACAGCTTGTGAATGGCTTCCAACACCCTCTCCCTTTCGGAAGAGACGGTTGGTAAGGCAGACTTCAGGAAACGATGAGAAGGATCCGTCTCTAATTCCAACCTGTACCCCTGAGATATTATCTGCAGGATCCAGGGGTCTACCTGCGAGTGAGCCCACTGCGCGCTGTAATTTTTGAGACGGCCCCCCACTGTCCCCGAGTCCGCTTGAGAGGCCCCAGCGTCATGCTGAGGTTTTTGCAGGAGCCGGGGAGGGCTTCTGTTCCTGGGAAGGAGCTGCCTGTTGGTGTCTCTTCCCTCTTCCTCTGCCTCGTGGCAGGTACGACAAGCCCTTTGCTCTCTTATTTTTGTAGGAGCGAAAAGGCTGCGGTTGAAAGGTCGGTGCCTTTCTCTGTTGGGGAGTGACTTGAGGTAAAAAAGTGGATTTCCCGGCAGTAGCCGTGGCCACCAAGTCTGATAGACCAACTCCAAATAACTCCTCCCCTTTATACGGCAAAACCTCCATGTGACGTTTTGAATCCGCATCGCCTGTCCACTGTCGTGTCCATAAGGCTCTTCTGGCTGAAATGGACATAGCACTCATCCGAGATGCCAGTGTGCAAATATCCCTCTGTGCATCACGCATATAGATAAATGCATCCTTTATTTGTTCTAACGACAGTAAAACATTGTCCCTATCTAGGGTATCAATATTTTCAATCAGGGATTCTGACCAAACTACTCCAGCACTGCACATCCAGGCAGTTGCTATAGCTGGTCGTAGTATAACACCTGCATGTGTGTATATATTCTTTTGAATAACTTCCATCTTTCTATCTGATGGATCCTTAAGTGCGGCCGTCTCAGGAGAGGGTAACGCCACTTGTTTGGATAAGCGTGTGAGCGCCTTGTCCACCTTAGGGGGTGTTTCCCAGCGCGCCCTAACCTCTGGCGGGAAAGGGTATAATGCCAATAACTTTTTTGAAATTATCAACTTTTTATCAGGAGCAACCCACGCTTCATCACACACGTCATTTAATTCTTCTGATTCAGGAAAAACTGTTTGTAGTTTTTTCACACCATACATAATACCCTGTTTTACGGTATCTGTAGTATCAGCTAAATGTAACGTCTCCTTCATTGCCAAAATCATATAACGTGTGGCCCTACTGGAAAATACGTTTGAATTTCTACTGTCGTCACTGGAATCAGTGCCCGTGTCTGGGTCTGTGTCGACCGACTGAGGCAAAGGGCGTTTTACAGCCCCTGACGGTGTTTGAGGCGCCTGTACAGGCATTAATTGATTGTCCGGCCGCCTCATGTCCTCAACTGACTGTTTAAGGGAAGATAAACCATCACGTAATTCCAAAAATAAAGGCATCCATTCTGGTGTCGACCCCCTGGGGGGTGACATCTGCATATTTGGCAATTGCTCCGCCTCCACACCAATATCGTCCTCATACATGTCGACACCACGTACCGACACACACCGCAAACTCACAGGGAATGCTCTAATGAAGACAGGACCCACTAGCCCTTTTGGGGAGACAGAGGGAGAGTCTGCCAGCACACACCACAAAGCGCTATATATACAAGGGATATCCTTATATTAAGTGCTCCCTTATAGCTGCTTTAATATATATATATATAGCCATTAATGTGCCCCCCCTCTCTGTTTTACCCTGTTTCTGTAGTGCAGTGCAGGGGAGAGACCTGGGAGCCGTTCTGACCAGCGGAGCTGTGACAGAAAATGGCGCCGTGTGCTGAGGAGATAGGCCCCGCCCCTTTTTCGGCGGGTTCTTCTCCCGCTATTTTTCCAGTCAGGCAGGGGTTAAATATCTCCATATAGCCCCTATGGGCTATATGTGAGGTATTTTTAGCCTTGTATAAGGTTTATATTTGCCTCTCAGAGCGCCCCCCCCCAGCGCTCTGCACCCTCAGTGACTGCCCAGTGAAGTGTGCTGAGAGGAAAATGGCGCACAGCTGCAGTGCTGTGCGCTACCTTATGAAGACTGAGGAGTCTTCAGCCGCCGGTTTCCGGACCTCTTCACGCTTCAGCATCTGCAAGGGGGTCGGCGGCGCGGCTCCGGGACCGGACTCCACGGCTGGGCCTGTGTTCGATCCCTCTGGAGCTAATGGTGTCCAGTAGCCAAGCAGCAAATCCACTCTGCATGCAGGTGAGTTTACTACTTTCCCCCTAAGTCCCACGTTGCAGTGATCCTGTTGCCAGCAGGACTCACTGTAAAGAAAAAAACCTAAACTAAACTTTCTCTAAGCAGCTCTTTAGGAGAGCCACCTAGATTGCACCCTTCTCGTTCGGGCACAAAATCTAACTGGAGTCTGGAGGAGGGTCATAGGGGGAGGAGCCAGTGCACACCACCTGACCTAGTAAAGCTTTACTTTTTTGTGCCCTGTCTCCTGCGGAGCCGCTATTCCCCATGGTCCTTTCAGGAACCCCAGCATCCACTTAGGACGATAGAGAAATAGGATTTTTCCAAAATGTAAAAAGGCAGCAACAGAAGCACAAGAACTGGCTGCATAAAGAGGAATCCACGCAATGCTAGCGGTGTATACGCTATATTCCCTGTGCCCGCAAATCGTGCACAGAAGGGAATGAGTCAAAGTACTTTTCTCATGTTACTGTGATAAACTGGTCTGTATCTTCTTCCAGCTATATAAAGCCTTGTACCCAGTCATACAACACAAACATAGAACTATTTCCAAACATTTACATACGTCAGCCAGTAAGAGACTACACACAGAATACACACACACACACACACACACACACACACACACACACACACACACACACACTAATGTGAAGTATTGGAGCTGAAGTTCCACCAAGAGCTAAATATCGCAGAGTAAGCATGTGGGCCCACAAGTAGTAAACGGATAAAGGACACTTAAATATGGTAACCATAAAAACCAATATGAGATGCTTGGCGCACACCAGATCCTGCACAACACAGGCTGGGACACGGTGACGGAGGGATCTGATAACAGCCAGCATATGGAAGGCAGCCTCAAAACATGATCCCTTCCAGGAGCGGAAAAAAAAACCCTCTACGAAAATCCCTTTCAATGCTTTGTGAAGTTGCTCTATGTTTGTACTTGATCTCTCTGGACTAACTGGAGACACTGGTCTACACACTGTGGGAGGAAACGCTGGCAGGCTGCATACTTCTTAAAGGGGAACCGCCTCCAACAGAAGTCTTTGTAGCGTATGAGATAGGATAGTGAGGATGCAGTTACAGCAGAACTTGTACACATCGCAACCAGTTCATTTTTAAAAACTCGTAAGAGCCTTAAATGTTTTCGTGCAAAATAAGCTTAATTTATTAGACATATATTATACAATATACAACACAAAGAAGTGAAAACAAACACACAAAACTGCCACTTGGAGCGTAAAACTCCAAAGCAAAGTTGACAATTTTGCATGACTTCACTGCAAACCTGCACCCACGGTATGGTCATCCCCAGAGGTGTCCCGTTCTTGCGGAATGCGGGATAAGTGGCAGTTCAAATGGGGAATACCGATCCTTATAAAGTATGTGTGCAATGCACTGATCACTGGGAATGGCATGACCAACCCACCATGGCCCTGTGTGGAGTTTGTATATTCTCCCTGTGCTTGCGTGGGTTTCCTCCTTGTACTCCGGTTTCCTCCCACAATCCAAAAATATACTGGTAGGTTAATTGGCTCCCTACAAAGTAACCCTAGCGTGAATGTGTGTGTGTGTACATGTGGTAGGGAATATAGACTGTAAGCTCCACTGGGGCAGGGACTGATGAGAATGGCCAAATACTCTCTGTAAAGCGATGCGGAATATGTATGTGCTATTTAAATAACTGGCAATAAATAAATAATATTTGTGCACCAATCGCCTGTCCAACACCCTCCATGTGTAGTGTGATAGATGAGATCTGTTTGTAGCACCAGTTATGCTGCAATCACAAAGCAAAAAATAACCTTTAAAAAGGATCTTTAAAATAAACTAACAAAAGCATCAGCCCACAAAACAAGGGCATGCTCTGCCCACAGACAACGCTGCATATCTACAGGGGAAATAGATGCACTTGGTACGTTACATTTTTAATAACTTAGATACCAAGATTATTTTGATATTCTGCCCCAGGTGGTGGGTTTAATGATGTGGTGTGTATAAATGTGCAGTAACCCATAGCAACCCATATTTTTCTAGCTTAGTTTGGACCAGCGTTGGGCAACTGGATAGATTTCAAAAGTCACACAGGGTGGCCATCTAATCTTCAAAAGGGTCAAACATTATTTTTATTCCCAACAGTAAGTTAACTATATTTGATCAAAGAAAGAGTCGTGAAGAATCAGCAGGTCTTTTAACCTATCTTTAAAAGCTGTAACAAACAAATATAACACAATAGGAAGGGGGGCAAGTAAGGACTTGGAGGGCCTCCAGCTGCGCATCACTGGTTTAGACAATGCAACAATGCAAGATTATAATAAAAATGTATAGGGCACTGCAAGTGGACGGCAGCGCCGTACAGGGGACAAACAATAAGACAGTACAATGTAGAACAGTGCAATACAGTATACAGTACAATGTAGCTAACAAATAACACAACTCTGAACACAGGGGGTAATTCAGACCTAATCGCTGGGCAGTGATTTTTGCAGTCCTGCGATCAGATAGTCGCCGCCTACAGGGGGAGTGTCTTTTAGCTGCGCAGGTGCGCGATCGCATGTGTAGCAGAGCTGCAAAAACTGATTTTGTGCAGTCTCTGCGCAGTCCAGGACTTACTCAGCCGCTGCGATCACATCAGCCTGTTCAGGACCGGATTTGATGTCAGGCACCCTCCCTGCAAACGCAAGGACACGCCTGCGTTTTTCCGGACACTAGCTGAAAACGGCCAGTTGCCACCCACAAACGCCCTCTTCCTGTCAATCTCCTCGCGAACGCCCGCGCAAATGGATCCTTCGCACAAATCCATCACTGAGCGGCGATCCGCTTTGCAGCCGTGAGACGCACCTGCGCATTGCGGTGCATGCGCAGTTTGTGTCTGATCACCCGCTGTGCGAAAACGCACAGCAGCGATCAGGTCTGAATCAGCCCCACGGTTAATGAAGCGGAAACGTGTACCCACTAGCATAAGCGCAACAGGTGTAGAGACGGTGATACGGGGTGAAAACAACAGAGTGGAGGACGAGGGTATAGAGCCCAAGGACGAGGTTTAGAGTGTAGCTGGTGTGCAAGAGAAGTAGGTAGTGAGAACAGGAGGGAGGAAGGCCCTGCTCATAGGAGCTTACACTCTAAAAGGAAGGGAGGAGTCAAACAGATGATACAATGAAGCAGCCAGTAAAAAGGGAGCTGAGTGCAGGAAGCAGGAGTGGGGGAGATGGAGGATGCAAGAGGGTGAGGAAACGTGGTGGTCTGGGATGTTTTATGAACAGGTGTGTTTTCAGTGCCCGCTGGGGATAGTCTGATAGTAAGAGGGATTGTTCCAGTGGTGGGAGCCAGCACGGGTGAAATCTTGGATACAGGACGTGGCAGTTATTGGCCAAGTGATGAGGATGGAAAAAATATGTATGAAGGTCAGGTTGAAAATGTAGGAAGCAGTACAGTTGGAGAGGGCCTTGTATGTGAGGGTGAGGAGATGGAAGAGGATTCTGTAGGGCTTGGCTGAGAAGGGGAAGATGATGTGGACTGGTGGTAGAAGAAGAGAAGTCTAGCTGCAGTGTTGAAAACATATTGGAAAAAGGAGTAACATGGAAGCAGGGAAGGACAGTAAGGAGGTCGCAGTAATGGAAATGAGAAATGATCAGATGTGGGAAATCGTTTTAGTGGCATTATGGGACAGGAAGGGTCTGACGAGAGTGACATTGCAGAGCTGGAGACGACAGGAATGGGAGACATTGAATTTGGGAGACGAAGGAGAGGGAGGAGTCCAGAATGACTACCAGGCAGCAGATTTAAGGAACAGAAGAGACAATGCTGTTGTCAGTGATAGAGAGGTCAGGAGGGGAGAAGACTAGATGGAGGGCAGACATTCAGGAGAATTCAATTGTTATTCGCCACTAGATGGCGGCCAATTATTTCAGTTTTGGCCATGTTGAATCAGAGGGGGTAATTCCAAGTTGATCGCAGCAGGACATTTTTTAGCAGTTGGACTAAACCATGTGCAGTGCAGGGAACGCAGATATAACATGTGCAGAGAGAGTTAGATTTGGGTGTGGTGTGTTCAATCTGCAGTCTAAATTGCAGTGTAAACATAAAGCAGCCAGTATTTACCCTGCACAGAAACAAAATAACCCACCCAAATCTAACTCTCTCTGCACATGTTATATCTGCCTCCCCTGCAGTGCACATGGTTTTGCCCAATTGCTAACAAACTTGCTGCTGCGATTAACTCAGAATTACCCCCAGAGAGCGGACTGACATTCAGGAGAAGATAGTGGAGAGGCAACTGGACTCCCAAGAGAGGAAGGAAGGGGAGAGGAAAGGTAGAATTGAGAGTCATCGGCATACAATTGATAATGGATGCCGAAAGGAACGGATGAGTTCCCCCAGGAGGCGGTGTACAGAGAAAAGAGTAGAGGGTCAAAGACAGATGTCGTCTGGTTGCTATGGGTGCTCACATAATGCACCATGTTATGAAAGAAAAATCACCTGCCTCCGCTCACACCTATCTACACCGTTTACGTTGGTTAAAAAAACGAAGGCAAACCCTAATGACAGGTCCGGTTCCAAAATCAAAACGAATAATATTAATTTTATTTATATGGTGCTTTTCTCCAGTAGGACTTATAGCTGCTTTACAAATATCAAACGGGAAGTAGCTATGTGACCAGCGGTCAGGAGACCGCCGCCAGTCACAATACGGACCCACTACATCCCGAACCCTAAAAATCCTGACAGCCAGCATGCCAACTAACAGGGGCTATTCCCACTCGTGGGTGTCCACGACACCCATAGACTGGGAAGAGAACCTGTGGCGACTCACCGAGCCAGCATAGGGCTTCGTTGGCCACCGAGCCAGCATAGGGCTTCGTTGTGCTTGCCCCCACCGCTGGCATTCTGGTGCGAAATACTGACCGCCGGAATCCTGGCCGCCGGAAACACGGCCCCAACCCCATCAAACGCATAGCAAGGCAAACCAAACAATGAACGTAATGGGCACCATAGACGGCATGTCGTTATGTGACTGGTAGTCGGGAAACACTATACCGATGCCAGAATCCCGAGCAATTGAAAGCACGACAGTCGGCATGCCGACAAACAGGGACTATTCCCACTCGTGGGTGTCCAAGACACCCATAAAGTTGGAATAGAATGTGGCGAGCGCAGCGAGCCCACTGCGTGGCTTCATTGCGCTCGCCCCTTCCTCCCGTGGGCAATCTAAACCTCGGGATCCCAGATTCGGTATGGTAACCGGTGGGATCCCAAACGCCGGTCACCCATACCCAACCCTCCTAAACATAATGCAGAGTTGATGCAGCCATTTTGGGTGATAACTTTCACGGTTATACATCCCACCCTTTCACTCTCTATGTGGAGACTGTAAGCTCTCATGAGCAAAGTCTCCTTGACCCTTTGTTTTCGGTTTGCACGGTTATGCTTCATGCAGACGAGGGCTCTCGGACAATGCGACAGACCAGTAAAGTTTGGCATAATTACAAGCCTATATAAAGTGTCAGCAATTATTTCAGAGCACTAGTGACAGAATCTTACAAGAGGAGAAGAACTGTTCACGTTTCAAAAGCTACTAATTAGATTTTGAACAGGGCTGGCTTACCATGGGGCATGTCAGTGACAGAATGCCACTAATGTTTGGAAACAATGCAGAACTTGAGACGCTTACAGGGCGTGCAGGGGTTAAAGTCACAAAAAGCGAAGGAGATGCTGTGCGCTACTTCCTTTTTCTTTTTTTAAGATGAGTGTTTTCTTTCTTATTCAGACTTCCTCTGCCCCGAGAAAACACACAGGCACAACAGCTGCGCAGTTCCTGTCAGAGGATCAATCGGAAGCGCTGCTGAGCCGCGGACACTGGCAGCACGTTGCTGGAAATGCTCCGTTTTTAGGAGAGACTTAATAGCAGACTTGCCTGTGTTATTGCTGGAATATGGGAGACGTAAAACTTCATACAGAGGCAATGGACGCAGAGCAGCGGCCACCATCACATATGAGGAGGAGGGTTTCTAGTGACTGCACTAACCAAAAAAAATAAACCAGGGTCAGGGAATATTTTATTCAACGTACTGTGGGTGAGATTTATCAAAACCTTGGAGAGGGGTAAAATGGAGAAAGATCATGTACCAAGCAATCAGCTCCTAACTGTCACTGTTCCAACACAGCCTGTAAGATGCTGATTGGTTGGTGGTATGTTACCTCTCTCCAAGCTTTGATAAAATACCCCCAATGTACCGTACAGTGCAGGCTCTCACTTCAGACCACACACCAGGAGACCTATGAGCCCAGGAGCGAGCTCTGCACTGCCTGAATACGCCACAGAAGTAGCCTGAGCTCAGAACTTGCTCCCAGGCCGCCACCAGAGCATAGCGCTTCTAGGATCTATATGCAATGCTCTCTACAGGGCTACTTAGTTTGTTAGCTGCATAGCACACAAGGCACGTTAGGGCCAATTCAAGTAGCATGGTCGCTGCGCAAACAACTCGTAATTAAAGTAATAAAGATATCGCTCACCCCTACATGGTGCGAGGTAAAACTAGCAAAGATCATTTACCTAAACACTCCGAAGAAACGCAGCGCATGATACCACTACTGGACCTTACGTCTTAACTGAATCTGTGCCTCTGTAACAAAGCAATCACCAAAGATGACAAGCGCTTTCAGAGACCAACGATTCAGGAGAATAGCGGTAATACAATAGCGATGAATATTTTTAGGATTACAGAACCACAGAAACTTCCAATATATTACTATTAATGTGCAGACGTCTGGATTGTGCCGCTTGCTTATCACAGCGTTCTGCTAGCAGATACAGTGATGAGAAGTGCGGAGACACTGCTTCGGGTTCCTGGAAAAAATAATCCACAAGAAGAAGAAAGCTTCACAATGCGCATTTGTTCTGCAGAAAAGGAATAAGCAGGAACCATCTCCCCTCTCATGTGACAGGGAGCACAATTTACTTTCACCCCGCACAAAGGCCCTTTGTTTCCCTAATGCAGGTGGGAACGGTGCAGGTTTTACAGTCATCTAAGAAAACTAAATGGCTTTCGTGAAAGACAGGTTGTGTCCGAGGGGGAAACGCAATGGCGGAGGGGCGTATCGAAGCCCGTTAAAGACGACGCGACCCAGATAAAGGATCTAAAACTTTTATCCAATAAATAACGTAGCCCAGCGCTGCAATGCAGACGCATCAGAGTTCTATAGATTGATTTGCACAATGTTATAGAAGAATCCCCCCCCAATATAAAATGCACAACTTTTTTACAATACACAACCTAACTTCACGGCATGTATATTTTTGGGAGCTATTTTAAATCAAATTAAAAGTTTACTGTAATGTAAACAAATAAGCAAACGTATGGGTTATGCTGCCAGCCATACCAGTTGTGCTACAAAAACTTTACAGTACATTTCGGAGATGAATACATGAGAATACAGGGGGTCATTGGAGCCCCTATTTCCGTGGAGATGTTCAAATATTCCAAACACCATTATGCCAGGTTCTAAGTGCTACACTTATAAAATACTGATCAATTTACCAATCGTGAATCTTTGACCAGGTAGCACCCTAATCAATGGGTGTCCAACAGGTGGCCCCGTGGTCGGAGCCATTGCAGATGTATTTTGTGACCAGCATGTTCCACGACAATATACGTCCATATTAGCGGGCACTGATCTTCAATGCAATTATGTAGTATTTGTAAATTCAACGTTTCTATGTTACGAAACCCAACAGCTCAGAGCACAATCTACCTTATCTGCACTAGTAGCTAAAAGGCATTAATGTTTATCTGAATCACCTTTATATACATGTACACACAAAAAATAAGAATTTACTCACCGGTAATTCTATTTCTCGTAGTCCGTAGTGGATGCTGGGTACTCCGTAAGGACCATGGGGAATAGACAAGCTCCGCAGGAGACTGGGCACTCTAAAAGAAAGATTAGGTACTATCTGGTGTGCACTGGCTCCTCCCTCTATGCCCCTCCTCCAGACCTCAGTTAGGGAAACTGTGCCCGGAAGAGCTGACACTACAAGGAAAGGATTTGGAATCCAGGGTAAGACTCATACCAGCCACACCAATCACACCGTACAACTTGTGATAACTATACCCAGTTAATAGTATGAACAACAAATGAGCCTCATTAACAGATGGCTCATAACAAAACCCTTTAGTTAAGCAATAACTATATACACGTATTGCAGAGAGTCCGCACTTGGGACGGGCTCCCAGCATCCACTACGGACTACGAGAAATAGAATTACCGGTGAGTAAATTCTTATTTTCTCTGACGTCCTAGTGGATGCTGGGTACTCCGTAAGGACCATGGGGATTATACCAAAGCTCCCAAACGGGCGGGAGAGTGCGGATGACTCTGCAGCACCGCATGAGCAAACTCAAGGTCCTCCTCAGCCAGGGTATCAAACTTGTAGAATTTTGCAAACGTGTTTGACCCCGACCAGGTAGCAGCTCGGCAAAGTTGTAATGTCGAGACCCCTTGGGCAGCCGCCCAAGAAGAGCCCCCTTCCTCGTGGAATGGGCTTTTACTGATTTAGGATGCGGCAGTCCAGCCGCAGAATGTGCAAGTTGAATCGTGCTACAGATCCAGCGAGCAATAGTCTGCTTAGAAGCAGGAGCACCCAGCTTGTTGGGTGCATGCAGGATAACAGCGAGTCAGTATTTCTGACTCTAGCCGTCCTGGAAACATAGATTTTCAGGGCCCGGACTACGTCCAGCAACTTGGAGGCCTCCAAGTCCCGAGTAGCCGCAGGCACCACAATAGGTTGGTTCAAATGAAACGCTGATACCACCGTAGGGAGAAATTGGGGACGAATCCTCAAATCTGCCCTGTCCCTATGGAAGATCAGATAAGGGCTTTCACATGACAAGGCCGCCAATTCTGACACACGCCTAGCCGAAGCCAAGGCCAAATATATATATGACCACTTTCCACGTGAGATACTTCAACTCCACGTTCTGAAGTGGCACAAAACAATGTGATTTTAGGAAATCCAACACTACGTTGAGATCCCAAGGTGCCACTGGAGGCACAAAAGGGGGCTGAATATGCAGCACTCCCTTAACAACGTCTGAACTTCAGGCAGCGTCTTTCCTAGCCTTCAACAGCGTAGGACTCACTTCATCTGGAACGCCCTTTTCCGTTAGGATTCGGCGTTCAACCGCCAAGCCTTCAAACGCAGCCGCGGTAAGTCTTGGAACAGACAGGGCCCCTGCAGTAACAGGTCCTGTCTGAGAGACAGAGGCCATGGGTCCTCCCAGATCATTTCTTGTAGTTCTGGGTACCAAGTTCTTCTTGGCCAATCCGGAACTACGAGTATAGTCCTTACTCCTCTCTTACTTACTATCCTCAGTACCTTCGGTATGAGAGGAAGAGGAGGGAACACATAAACCGACTGGTACACCCACGGTGTCACTAGTGCGTCCACAGCTATCGCCTGATGGTCTCATGACCTGGCGCAATACTTTTTTAGCTTTTTGTTGAGGCGGGACGCCATCATGTCCACCTGTGGCCGTTCCCAACGGTTCACAATCTGCGTGAAGACTTCTGGATGAAGTCCCCACTCTCCCGGGTGGAGGTCGTGCCTGCTGAGGAAGTCTGCTTCCTAGTTTTCCACACCCGGAATGAACACTGCTGACAGTGTTAGCACGTGATACTCCGCCCATCGGAGAATCCTTGTGGCTTCTGCCAACGCCATCCTGCTTCTTGTGCCGCCTTGTCGGTTTACATGGGCGACAGCCATGATGTTGTCTGATTGAATCAGCACCGGCTGGTTTTGAAGCAGGGGTTCTGCTTGCCTTAGAGCATTGTAAATGGCCCTTAGGTCCAGAATATTTATGTGTAGGGAAGTCTCCTGACTCTACCATTGTCCTCGGAAATTTCTTCCCTGAGTGACTGCTCCCCAACCTCGGAGGCTTGCATCCGTGGTCACCAGGACCCAGTCCTGAATGCCGAATCTGCGTCCCTCGAGAAGATGAGCACTCTGTAGCCACCACAGCAGAGACACCCTGGCCCTCGGGGACAGGGTGATCAGCCGATGCATCTGAAGATGCTATCCTCACTTGTCTAACAGGTCCCACTGAAAGTTCCTTGCATGGAACCTGCCGAAGGGAATTGCTTCGTAAGAAGCTACCATCTTTTCCAGGACTCGCGTGCAATGATGCACCGACACCTGTTTTGGTTTCAGGAGGTCTCTGACCAGAGATAACAACTCCTTGGCCTTCTCCTCCGGGAGAAACACCTTCTTCTGTTCTGTGTCCAGAAACATGCCCAATATCAGCAGACGCGTCGTAGGAACCAGCTGCGACTTTGGGATATTCAGAATCCAGCCGTGCTGTTGTAGCACTTCCTGAGATAGTGCTACTCCGATCAACGACTGCTCCTTGGACCTCGCCTTTATAAGGAGATCGTCCAAGTACGGGATAATTATAACTCCCTTCTTTCGAAGGAGTATCATCATTTTGGCCATTACCTTGGAATACACCCTCGGTGCCGTGGACAGACCAAACGGCAACGTCTGGAATTGGTAATGTCAGTTCTGTACCACAACCTTGAGGTACTCCTGGTGAGGTGGGTAAATGGGGACATGTAGGTAAGCATCCGTGATGTCCAGTGATACCATGTAATCCTCCTCTTCCAGGCTTGCAATAACCGCCCTGAGCGATTCCATTTTGAACTTGAACTTCCTTATATAAGTGTTCAAGGATTTCAAATTTAGAATGGGTCTCACCGAACCGTCTGGTTTCGGTACCACAAACATTGTGGAATAGTAATCCCGACCCTGTTGAAGGAGGGGAACTTTTATTTTCACCTGCTGGAGGTACAGCTTGTGAATTGCCGCCAATACTACCTCCCAGTCCTGGGGAGTAACTGGCACGGCTGATTTGAGGTAACGGCGAGGGGGAGACGCCTCGAATTCCAGCTTGTATCCCTGAGATACCACTTGTAGAACCCAGAGATCCACCTGTGAGCGAACCCACTGGTCGCTGAAGTTCCGGAGACGCGCCCCCACCGCACCTGGCTCCGTCTGTGGAGCCCCAGCGTCATGCGGTGGACTTAGTAGAAGCAGGGGAGGATTTTTGTTCCTGGGAACTGGCTGTCTGGTGCAGCTTTTTCCCTCTCCCCCTGCCTCTGGGCAGAAAGGAAGCACCTTTGATCCGCTTGCCTTTCTGAGGCCGAAAGGACTGTACCTGATAGTACGGTGCTTTCTTAGGTTGTGAGGGAGCCTGAGGTAAAAATGTCGATTTCCCAGCTGTTGCTGTGGCTACGAGGTCCAAGAGACCATCCCCAAACAATTCCACACCCTTATAAGGCAAAACATCCATGTGCCTTTTAGAATCAGCATCACCTGTCCACTGCCGGGTCCATAATACCCTCCTGGCAGAAATGGACATTGCATTAATTCTAGATGCCAGCCGGCAAATATCCCTCTGTGCATCCCTCATATATAAGACGACGTCTTTAATATGCTCTATGGTTAGCAAAATAGTATCCCTGTCAAGGGTATCAATATTATCTGACAGGGTATCAGACCACGCTGCAGCAGCACTACACATCCATGCTGAAGCAATTGCAGGTCTCAGTATAGTACCTGAGTGTGTATATACAGACTTCAGGATAGCCTCCTGCTTTCTATCAGCAGGCTCCTTCAAGGCGGCCGTATCCTGAGACGGCAGTGCCACCTTTTTTGACAAGCGTGTGAGCGCCTTATCCACCCTAGGAGATATCTCCCAACGTGACCTATCCTCTGGCGGGAAAGGGTACGCCATCAGTAACTTTTTAGAAATTACCAGTTTCTTATCGGGGGAACCCCACGCTTCTTCACACACTTCATTCAACTCATCTGATGGGGGAAAAAACACTGGCTGCTTTTTCTCCCCAAACATAATACCCTTTTTAGTGGTACCTGGGTTAATGTCAGAAATGTGTAACACATTTTTCATTGCCGTAATCATGCAACGGATGCCCCTTGTGGATTGTGTATATGTCTCATCCTCGTCGACACTGGAGTCAGACTCCGTGTCGACATCTGTGTCTGCCATCTGAGGTAGCGGGCGTTTGTGAGCCCCTAATGGTCTTTAAGACGCCTGGGCAGGCACGGGCTGAAAAGCCGGCTGTCCCACGGCTGTTACGTCATCCAGCCTTTTATGTAAGGAGTTGACACTGTCGGTTAATACCTTCCACATATCCATCCACTCTGGTGTCGACCCCGCAGGGGGTGACATCACACTTATCGGCACCTGATCCGCCTCCACATAAGCCTCCTCATCAAACATGTCGACACAGCCGTACCGACACACCGCACACACACAGGGAATGCTCTGACTGAGGACAGGACCCCACAAAGTCCTTTGGGGAGACAGAGAGAGAGTATGCCAGCACACACCACAGCGCTATATAATCAGGGATTTACACTAACACAAAGTGATTTTTCCCTATAGCTGCTTTACATATACAGTTTGCGTCTAAATTTAGTGCCCCCCCTCTCTTTTTTACCCTTTGAGCCTGGAAACTGCAGGGGAGAGCCTGGGGAGCTGTCTTCCAGCGGAGCTGTGAAGAAGAAATGGCGCCAGTGTGCTGAGGGAGATAGCCCCGCCCCCTTCTCGGCGGACTTCTCCCGCTCTTATATTTATATTATGGCGGGGGATTTTTGCACATATACAGTTTATTAGACTATATTATGTGCTGTTCGCCATGTAAGGTACTCTAATTGCAGCCCAGGCCCCCCCCCCCCCAGCGCCCTGCACCCATCAGTGACCGGAGTATGTGGTGTGCATAGGGAGCAATGGCGCACAGCTGCAGTGCTGTGCGCTACCTTAATGAAGACCGGAGTCTTCAGCCGCCGATTTCCAGGATGTTCTTCTTGCTTCTGGCTCTGCAAGGGGGACGGCGGCGCGGCTCCGGGACCGGACAACCGAGGCTGGGCCTGTGTTCGATCCCTCTGGAGCGAATGGTGTCCAGTAGCCTAGAAGCCCAAGCTAGCTGCAAGCAGGTAGGTTCGCTTCTCTCCCCTAACTCCCTCGTAGCAGTGAGTCTGTTGCCAGCAGATCTCACTGAAAATAAAAAACCTAACAAATACTTTCTTTACTAGAAGCTCAGGAGAGCCCCTAGTGTGCAACCAGCTCGAGCCGGGCACAGATTCTAACTGAGGTCTGGAGGAGGGGCATAGAGGGAGGAGCCAGTGCACACCAGATAGTACCTAATCTTTCTTTTAGAGTGCCCAGTCTCCTGCGGAGCCCGTCTATTCTCCATGGTCCTTACGGAGTACCCAGCATCCACTAGGACGTCAGAGAAATAAGGAGTGTTTCATGGGGGTAGGGGGGGGTAGGAGTGTTCCACCTAACTATAAAATGGCACCCTAGCTATAATAATCAGGAGGCCTACGTTATACCTTAGTGTAATGGTTAGCATTACTGCCTCACAGCACTGAGGTCATGGGTTCGATTCCCACCATGGCTCTAACTGTGTGGAGTTTGTATATTCTCCCCGTACTTGCGTGGGTTTCCTCCCACAATCCAAAAAATATACTGGTAGTTTAACTGGCTCCCAACAAAATTAACCCTAGTGTGACTGTGTCTGTGCTGTGTGTACATGTGATAGGGAATATAGAGTGTAAGCTCCACTGGGGCAGGGACTGATGTGAATGGGCAAATATTCTCTGTACAGCGCTGCAGAATATGTGTGCACTATATAAGTAACTGGTAGTAGTAATAATAATAATAATAATAATAATAATAGCCAGTGTGCTTAAAGATGACCGTTTGTTCCAGTTGGATATTAGCCAGATGATTGTCACCTCAGCGGCAGCATGCGTCTCCAATGTGATTTACATTGCCTGCATCTGGTGGTTTCTCACCTAACAATTAGGTTATATATTGCAATTGGACCACACTGGCTAAGGATCCTGCCATGCAGCCCGTTTCACAGACTAGTACGGCTTGAGCCCAGAACAGGCTGAATATATCGGTACAGCCTACAAATGAGACCCTTAAAAAAAAGGGCATGTCAGTTTTTAGAACGGTTTTTGAGGTTTCAAAACCTCCACACTATTGAATGGGATAGATTTAATGTGTTGCAAACATGAGATGAGCATGTCTGACTGAGACCGAAACCAAACCGTGACGTAGTAACCTTGACAAGGTCAGCGAGACAGATGAGCAGGCGATAGGTCGACAGGCTGGAAATGGGCTGCCGACAGCAGCTGGAAATCTGACTTGCCTGGGAAATGTTATTGTTCTTCGGATCTAATTGACCTGCTGATTGTGAAGAGATAGCGCATTGCAATCTGTTAGCGGCAGAGAGGGTTAAGGCAGGATCACAGTCTAAATTGGCCACAAAAAAAAAAGTTTAAAAATAAAAAAAACAGTTCAGAAAAATTCCTCGTTTGAAGTAGTCTCAAATCTTAACAAAGGAATTCTAATTGCAGGTGGTCAGGGGCTTTAGCGTTTGATCATTCTGCAGCGCTTAACTCATGCACTGGCTTTTAATCAGCCAGATCCTTCAAGTTGCATAGCCTGTGCTCACTCTGCTTTTCCCACCCCCTGACCTGCCTTTCGTCTTTCAAGTCTAAAACACACGACTAATCTCCAGTTTCCTCTTATGCTGCGGCCTTTTCAGAGATTTTCATTTGTGACCTTTGCAGCAGAAGACAGTTACAAAAGGGCTTCCCCTTGTGTACAGACACACAAAAAGCCCATTCTTACAAATAAATAAGAAAAAAAAAACACACATAACGCTGGGAAAATACAGATTTTCTAATTTAAGCCCGCTCGCTGGGCCCAGGTGAAGTAGAGTTCACAGAAGGAACACACTAATAAACTAGGAGAGAAAGAGGCTTTCAGGGGATATGGGGGGGGGAAATGCCAACAGCTAACAAAACATCTAAAATGATGCCTCTGCAGATGCCACCTTTATATTAAAAATGATTTAGGCACTGTACTGTTACACCAGTGCTAGGTGACAACCTGTAGCCCTCCAGCTGTTATGGAACCACTTCTGACGGCAGGGCATTCTGGGACATGTAGTCCATGACAGCTTGGGGTGGCATTGCTGAATGTCATCAAGGGGGGGGGGGGGATTTTTGCTAACAAACACCTTATGGTGGGCATTTTATTGCTGGCAACGTGCCACTGAGCGTCGCTGCGATGCCTGGCTGCATACAAATGTGGCAGATAACATGCACACCTCTGTTGGGTGTAAGGGAAAAGTTATGATGCCAGTGGACAAGATCTGCTGTTCGGGAATGGCACACATGCGCCCACCCGGCCTATGCACACTGTAGGATATATGGCATTGCCTGTAAGGCAGCACCATAAAGGGGAACATTTTACACTGGCGCTGTTACACCAGAAGTCAGTCAGGTCTTTGAACCTCCTGTAATAGTGGCTCCTAGATCTTTTCCCACCTCTGTATATAGTGTATCATTTTGCATTTGAACCTGCAGTGACTCATTACCCCAAATATACCTGGAATATTCATTTTACTTAGCCCCCCTTCCAACACCAAAGCCCACTTGGTTGGGTCTACCCTGCTGAATATCTGAATGTCATCTGTAAAATGCCACTCACTTACAAGCCTGTGCGGAGGACTGCTGGGGCTTCCCACCCTGCCTCATTGTAGGTGGGTATTGTAGGATATCCCTTAACAGTTTAGGACCCCCTTTTGGACAGTGTTAGGCCACCTAACAGGATTCTCTGCTTGCACTGGATTATAATTACAACCTTTGACATAATTATTATCTCAATTATTATGCAGTGTGCATAAGACTCCAAGACCCAGCACACTGCACCTACTGATGAAGGATCAGCACTGCCATACTATCGATAAACGTCTGTATCAGTACCAGGGGGCTAATTCAGACCTGATCGCGGGCAGAGGCTTTCGAAGGGCGGGAGGGGGCATGCCGGCAGCGTTTGGCCGCCGTTTTGGGGGTGCACGTGCAGTTTGGCCGCGGTTTTGGGGACGTCACACACAGCCGCTGCAACCCGGGATGCTTTTGTACTTGTGGGGGGGGGGGGGGGCCTGACATGCAGAGTGGACTAGCCCCGTGCTGGACGTCTCCCCGCATCGCAGCCGTGCAAAATACAATCAGATCTGAATTAGCCCCCGAGTTACTGTTAAATGCTCTTTATTCTGTGTAGTTTATTTTTCACATAACCTACTAGTTAGGAAATGGGTTTCGTATGGTGAGCACCATAATCTACATGCCCGGGCGCTCTCTCTCTTCAGCAATAATCGCTATTCACATAAAGTGTATTTCTACTCTATGGGGGAAATTCAGCTGAATGTGATGTTGTAGCTCTGGGAGTGAGTACCTGGAGCTATTCAATTAGCCGCCATGTAAATCTGCGACTGGAGGACTTCTGTTTGTACCCTCCTGCGATGCTGGCTGCGCACTTACTGCGTGCGCTAACAGCATCAGGTGCGGCACTTAAGTTGGAAAAAGCCATTTAACGCGTCTGAACCACTGACATTCGGCGCAGTAAACTGCTTTTCCTAACTCAAGTGCTGGGCAGATGTGGACAATTGAATAGCTCCGGTCACTCATTCCTGCCGGTATACATTGCATCACCACCCAATAGTCCCAACAGTAACACAATCTCCTGTCTTCACCTTTCAAGGATACCAAAACGAGAAGGAACAAGTAAGACCATTCTGTGTGATGCCAGCAAGTAGCCTGTATTTGACAGCTGGAAACAGTTAATTCCATTGCCAAGCTATGAATGAAAGATACGTTTTACCCTAAACAGCCGCCACCAACTGAAAAAGCAGCACTAAAGCTGGGTACACACGAAACGATCTAGCCAACTATTTTGGCTAGATAGGTCGCTGAACGATAATATCGTTCCGTGTGTACAGGCTAGATCGTTCACTAGGCGCGCTGCCGTGGGTAAACGACAAAATAGTTGATAGACTGTGCAGCAAGGTCAATTTTGTCTAGATCGTTCACTGGCTACACAATGGGGTCAATTCTATTCGGCAACTAAAGAATAGCGCCGGGAATTAGCTCCCGACGCTATTCAATTCAGCTAAAGTTAAGTCGGCGATGTCCCGTTCTCGCCGACTTAACAGGTAGTTTTGTCGGGAGAACGTGCATTCTCCGACTTAACTACCCGGCGCGAGGCTGATTCCCGACAGAATCAGCCTCGCGCCGGCCGCGAGGCAGCACTTTTGTCGGGTTTCTTCTCTCATCCCCCGGGGATGAGAGAAGAATTCCCGACAATTGCGGGCAACTAGTAGCAGAATTGAATAGCGTCGGGAGCTAATTCCCGGCGCTATTCTTTAGTTGCCGAATAGAATTGACCCCAGTGTGTATGAACGATGAACGATTTTGGCTAGACAAGGTCATCTAGCCACTAAGACCATATTTAAATTTGGAGCCAAAAACCATCAAGGCAAGATCTTTGAAAGACTGAAAGATTTGGCTAGATCTTTCCATGTGTACAATCTAGATCACCAAGTCAGGAGTAGGGAGCTGAAAGTGAAAGATTTTATCTTTCGGCCTTTCAGTCATTCCATGTGTACCCAGCCTAATGGGCCCTACACACTGCCGGATCCGCAGCCGAGCTACCCGACGGCGGATACGACCAACGAACGACCCGACGGCGGATACGACCAACGGGCGACCCGGCGGTGTGTGTGTGTGTGTGTGTGTGGGGGGGGGGGGGGGGGGGGGGGGGTATGGGGCAGTCACCCGGCTCTATAGCAGGGCAGGCAAATATGGACGAGATCATCCATATTGGCCTGCATGCACAAGCGATGGGGCACCAGCGATGAACGAGCGCAGGGCCACACATCGTTCATCGCTGGTGCCTCCACACTGAAAGATATGAGCGGTATATCGTTCATATCTTTCACTCATATCGCCCAGTGTGTAGGGCCTATTAGGCTCAAATGTATTAAACCTTAACAAGAGAAAGTGGAGATGGGTAACGAGTGATAAATGACCAGCCCATCAGCTTCCTACCTGCCATGTCACAGGCTGTGTTTGAAAAATGACAGTTAGGAGCTGATTGGCTGGTACTTTCTCTCTCTTTATCCATCTCCACTTTATCTCTTGCTAAGGCTTAATACATTTGGGCCAAAGTTCTTTATCCCCACTGACTGCTGGATTTAACAAAGTCTCATCACGTGTTAGAGAAGCAAAAGGCAGACTTCTTATGAGATGTCCATGCTGAATGCAAACAGATCAATCAATGAGAAGACAACTAATAATCACTACTCTGCCCAATAGCAGAAGGCAACTTATGTAGTCCCAAGACACAAACAAGGCCTATTAAAACGGAAGGCTACTGGTGTAAAAAGCTCCAGGAAGAAGACTGCCCTTGGCCTGTGTGTGTGGGTGGAGACGACCTTTGCACTTACACTAGTGGCCACAGGGTCAGTGAGGGATGCAACAAAACAGGGACTTTGCAATCAGCATCACTGCCTCTGCCTACACCCATACTAACATGAGCCAACCATTAATTAGCATTCTTTGAGAATTATGGATGACTATTCATTAGAAGTAATCAATTCGCGACTGGCTGGAGAGATTATGGTACAAATCACACAGATTTAGAAGGAAAAAAAAGCCCTCAAAACAAAAACATATTAATAACCTAACAGCAAAAGGAAGGGTGACAGGAACTGTGTGGTCACAGGATTGCAGAGCGTGTGTGTGTTGTGTGACTTGTATCTAACACAACAGTCTGCTGACACAAAGGAAGCTGCAGCAGTGAGAGGCTTTGAAACCTCTTACAGGAAACCACAATTACTACCGCAGGCACCTGCATTGCGTGTCACCCATAACATTACCGTTGTTGCACACATGTATCTCACAGCCTGACAAAGGACACGGTTTATTCCTGGGCAAAAAATGGACCCACAGGTGAACTAACAGACGTGCATTACTTCCAATCAGGTTCACTAAATGCAGTATTCACGTGCCAGCAGAATGTATGTGGTAGGCGGATTAGAAGTGCATCCACTTACAACACTTCCAGTAGTAGTCTTATAGACTACCTGCTAAATTGACACTTGCGGGGGAAAACAACTGAATCACCCCCAGGGTAACTATACATGGGTATCGTATAAGTGATGGGATCATTACACAAATGGTCATTGAAAGCAAAGAGGTCTCCAGCTAGATTTCTGTCCTGCATCCATGTACAGATACAATGGTATCAATTACATTAGGCCATGCCGGTGATACGCCATAGTGAAGACATTTGAACCCCGCAAATCACCCCTACAGTGTGCGTTTCAGTTAGCAGCCCCATAGAGGTGCATATTAAAATGCAAAAAAAAAGCCTGCTATATATACACCCCGGTGTGTGCCATGTGTACAGATTTTGTACATGCCGCATCAGAATGTGTGATTTGCACTGTTCCAAATGTAATTGGCTTATCATGTGTCTTAACTACAGCCATAAAACCATACATGACAGCAGTGCTCTCAAACTCCACTACAGCTTCTAGTGATGCTTTTCCCAAACTCAGTCCTCAGATCGCCATAACAGTGCAGGCTGTATGGATATCCATGGCGGAGCATAGATGGTTAAATCAAATGGACTAATGTCCTAATTAAGTCACCTGTGCCCAAGCATTGATATCCTCAAAGCCTGGACCATTAGGGTGCCTTGACACCAGAGTATGGTAACCTCTTCATTACAGACTAGTCCACCATTCTCTTCACAGTGTGTATATATATATATATATATATATATATATATATATATATATATATATATATATATATATATATACACACACACACACTAGCTGCAGTACTCGGCGTTGCCCGGGATTTTAAGAATGTCTGTTTACAAAAATAAATGTAAATATAAAAACACACACAGTATAAATAACATTGTAGATAGCTGGATACCCGTGCTTCGCTATGGGATGAGGATGGTAAATTGGAATTGTAGTTGTTCGTTAATTTACGTTTGTTGGAGATCTAGTATATAGGCATATCTTGCTTCCCTGACACTTTTTATTGTCCGAACCCCTTTTTGGTCTCCCAAGGGACCCTTCTCTTCCCACTATACAACTCTCAGTCTGTGGCTTCCTGCTGCCTCCATTCCCCTCCTCACATCATGTCAGTGCCCCTGTGAAATTATCGTTTTACAGTTTCTTATATAGCGCAGCACATTATGTATCTCCTGATATACTCTGTGTTGCTGGGGGACCCTGCTATTTCCACTGTATAACTCTGTGTGTGGGTTTGTGCTCCCTGCATTCCCCTCCTCACATCATGTCACTGGCCCTGTCACATGCAGCCCTGTCATCACTGACATATCATGCATGTCCTGATATACTCTGTGCTGCTGCCCCACCCCTAGTGGTGCTTGTAGTGTCTTACCCCCAACAGTGTTTGTTCCCAGATTGTAAGGCATGTGTGTACCAATTTTTGAGAACATTGCTCCAGCAATTCCGGAGTTATGCTGTCTCCTGATATACTCTGTGCTGCTGTCTCCCCTCCTAGGGGTGCTAAGGATTTCAAATTGTTTTAGTTGCCTCCGCCGTGTTTTAATACGCTTGTATGTAAAATTTCACGATCTTCGCTTGTAAACTGTGGATTTGTATAGAAGGACAAATTGTCATTTTTATATTTTAGATATTACAGAATATACTCGAGTATAAGCCGACTTTTTCAGCACCTTTTTTTTTGTGCTGAAAAAGCCACCTCGGCTTATACTCGAGTCAGCGTTATATGCCCCACAGTGCCATGTGTGCCAGATATGCCCCACAGTGCCAGATATGCCCCACAGTGCTAGATACCCTCCGTCGCTCCCGCGCTGTCGTCTGAAGGAGGGACACGGAGAGCGCAGCGCGCGGCTCTCCTGTATCCCTCCTGCATCTTCGGCGGCAGCGGCGTCTGTGTGGTAAAGGAAGTACACGAACCGGCACTTCCTTTAACACACGTTGCTGCCGCCGGAGACGCAAGAGGGACACAGGAGAGCCGCGCGCTGCGCTCTCCGTGTCCCTCCTTCAGACAGTGCGGGAGCGACGGAGGGTAAGTATCTGGCACTGTGGGGCATATCTGGCACACCTGGCACTGTGGGGCATATCTGGCACACCTGGCACTGTGGGGCACACCTGGCACTGTGGGGCACACCTGGCACTGTGGGGCACATCTGGCACTATGAGGTCTGTGTACGGGTAGAGCTGCATTTCCCACCCTAGGCTTATACTCGAGTCAATAAGTTTTCCCAGGTTTTTGTGGTAAAATTAGGTGGCTCGGCTTATATTCGGGTCGACTTATACTCGAGTATATAGGGTAACTAGACAAACATCTCTACCTTCCTTAGTGTGAAATCTTAGTAGAACTTCTACACAAATATATATTCGGACAATTAATATCGAGCCCTGGCTACTGAACAGATGAACACCACAACGAAAATGACAAATATTATAGGTAATTTTGAGTTGTTCATGTAATGTCAGTGGGAAGTGAATGGTAAGCTGGGCATCTAACAGAGGCACATTCTCTTCTAGAGACTTGTAAGTGCACAGCAGCAGCACCCAGCGGAGTACATGACCTAGTGTGACTGTGCGCTGAGGGCCGGCATCTGATAAGCTGGACAATAGGAGCACTGTGCATCTCACACTGCTACACAGCTCTGAAAATGTTTAAGAACTTTACAGTCCTTCAGTCCCCAGCAACATTCAGCATGAGCCGACTCCTCCATGGCTGCTGAGCTCCGCTAACATCCCAGAAGTCCTGGTCACATTGCAGCTTTCATCCCCTGACCAAACATTCCAGAGAACGTGAGCGCCGCAGTGTCAATATTGCACTGCGGTAAGTTTTCCCCAAGGTTGCCCCGTTACTTGCCTTGGGTAGGTTACCACCTAGGGTTTAGCACCTCCCCCCTCCCCCCAATGTAATTATAAATAGGAGCGGTTAATTTAAAAAAATAAAATCCTATCTAAAAAACACACTTGTCCCCCCTCCCCATGAAACAATTTCAAGCAAAGCCAATGAGAGTTTGTGCCCCCGCACTTCTGGTTTTACAAAACCCACAGCAGAACATTGCTATGGCAGGAGAAGAGAGACGGTGCGGCTAGGAGGACCAGACCGGTGGGTGGTGCAAGTTCTGTAACGTTGCAGTGACCATAGCAATGATCCACACTGGTCAAACGGGGATCTACCTAAATGCTGGTCACTAGGTGCAGCACTGATGCTATCAGGCACTACAATAGTGGTGGACTGTGTGATATGCATGCTAGTATGGTGAGAACGGGCAGAGCCTTAAGGGCCCCATACACTAGAACGAAATGTCCGAGGCTGAAATCGGAGGCGATTGCCCTTGAACTCTCCCAGGAGCTTCCATACGATTTAGTACATTTTGTATGCGATCCCAGCCATGCCTGCGGGAACAGACATATCATGAGTGCAGCACTAACGATCTAGGGGAGCCGATCCGACCCTCATGGGAACGCGGATCGGATCGCATACACATGCCCGATTACACCTAGTGTTCACTCTAGGCTGTTTTAGCAGGGCGCCGCGCCCTGCCCGTTTTGGGGCGCCCTGCTAGAACAGCCGCCCGCTCCCTGCCCTCCCGGCGTGTATAGATGCCGTGCGCATGCGCGCGGCATCCATTCACGCATTGGGAGAGGGCTGGGGAAGCCCAGCACCGACGGAGGTGCTGGGCACGCCCCCAACAGTGACGTCGCCGGCCACAGACGCTCTCTATAGTAGCGTCTGTGGGCCGCACCGCCCCCTAAAATGACGGAGGCGTGGCCACGCCCCCTAATTTGCGTGGCCGCGCCCCCATTTCGGCCGCGCGCACGTGTGCCCCCGGAGTCCGGCGCCCTGCCCCTTTTCACTCCTAGAGTGAACACTATACACCCGATATGTCGGCCCGAATGCCCTAAATTGGCTGAAATCGGGCATTATCGTTCTAGTCCATAGGTCTGCAAACTCAGTCCTCATGACCCCACACAGTGCATGTTTTGCAGATAACCCAGCAGGTGCACAGGTATATTAATTAATTACTCACAGACATTTAAAAAGGTCCGCAGGTGGAATTAATTATTTCACTTGTGATTCTGTGAGGAGACCTGCAAAACATGCACTGTGTGGGGTAATGAGGACTGAGTTTGCAGACCTATGTTTTAGTGTATGGGGCCCTTTACACCGTGGGGGGTGGTGCTTGGAATTCAATCACTGGTACGTGCCACCCCCGGCATTACAACCGTGCTCAGCTACATGCATCATCAACTAGTTACAGTACCTGCGAAATCTCCCGTTTTCCTGTGCATCTCTGTGGTAAATCACATCCATTGCTTTGTACTGAATTCCCTCCCTCTTTAAATCATGCAAGGCTTTTTGATATATTAATGAAACTTAACGGATATACTTTGACATTTTTGCCAAATCACACAGTAATCTAATCATTCCATGCAACGAATATTGGTATAATCCCCACAGGGTTAGCACAGCTACTGTGGTAACAGGCTTATTTTCAGAAGTACATTAATCCAAAATCTAACCACAAATCAGCCTTACACTGTCCCCCAGAGCAGTATTCTCCTGCGCACACCGCTGTTAGGAAGAAATCTGTAGCCTCAGGTGGAGCAATGCACAGAGCCGGGGTGTCAGGTCAGTGAAGCCTAAATGTGCCAGTGCAGCAAATGCTAAGGGCTCTCGATGACAGACGCTTCATAACCTCAGGAGAGCTGTCTCTGCAAGTTATCCAGCGTCTTTAGGAACGTCAAATAACCCAATCTTCAGACTTTAGTATGGCAGATACAGGCAATGATTGCCAATAGCCATTAACAAATGCTCACAGCAATAAAACCATGTCCAAAAGCTTCTATAAAACAGAGCTGCACTCTAGCCAAGTATACATTCCTCACAGGCCCCTTAGACGTCATGCTGGCAGTTGTAGTGCCAGAGCCGCACAGCTGCAAGTGGCCCAGGGATGGATGATACAGTGGCAATGAGAAATGACTGGGACAAGAGACTGCACAGTCACATACGAGAGCGTGGCTTCCCAAACCAGCATTCATACCATGGAAGCCATGCGCAGCACTTTATCTTCTATAAAAGGTACAATTCTTAAGGGCCCCATACACTAAAGCGATAATGTCCGGTTTCAGCCCAATTTGGGCTTTTGGCCCGATATATCGACTGAAATCGGGCATTTTAGGGGTGTTCCCGAACCGATCCGATGCGCGTTCCCGTGAGCATCGGATCGGATCCTCCAGATTGAATGTGCTGCACATTCAATCTGGTCCGACCTGGGGGCATGGGTTGGGATCGCCCAGATATATCGTATGCAAATGGGCAGCATCTGATGTATCTTGACTGATTCTGCCCCCCGGGAGGCTGCCACCTCCGACATGGGATCGTTGTAGTGTATGGGGCCCTTTACACCTGGTTTTCTGAACAGTGGCTGCTCAATTAGGCAGGCAACGGTGTTACGTAAAGAAGTCAGATTTTAAGAAATGACCTTAACTACCATTATTAAATATTGTCTTAAATTACAATGTTTGGTTTAAGAGACAAAAATGAGTTCCAGTCAATGGATAGACTGTTAGGTCGACCCCCATATGGTCAACTGGTACAAATGATCGACACAGGATTTTTATCTTTCCAACTTCTTCTTCATTTACAGTACCATCCAAGTGGACTACGATTGGGAGAAGTAACCTGTGGCGAGCGCAGCGGTAGTGGAGTGAGTCACCTTGCCCGAAATATGGCGAGCCCGTGTGGGTCTACGTTTCCACAAATCGTGGTCACAGACTGAAATGGACAAATTTTGATGGAAAAATAAATAAATAAGATTTTAAACCTGCCGGTAAATCTTTTTCTCCTAGTCCATAGAGGTTGCTGGGGACTCCGTAATGACCATGGGGGTATAGACGGGCTCCGCAGGAGACATGGGCACTCAGACTTTAGATGGGTGTGAACTGGCTCCTCCCTCTATGCCCCTCCTCCAGACCTCCGTTACAGAACTGTGCCCAGAGGAGATGGACAGTACGAGGAAAGGATTTTTGTTAATCTAAGCGCGAGATACACACCAGCCCACACCATACAACATGGTATATACTAAACCAGTTAACAGTATGAACAAAACAGCATCAGCCAGAGACTGATCTCAACTGTAACATAACCCTTATGTAAGCAACAACTATAGACAAGTCTTGCAGAAATTGTCCGTACTGGGACGGGCGCCCAGCATCCTCTACGGACTAGGAGAAAAAAAAAATTACCGGTAGGTTTAAAATCTTATTTTCTCTAACGTCCTAGAGGATGCTGGGGACTCCGTAAGGACCATGGGAATTATACCAAAGCTCCAGACCGGGCGGGAGAGTGCGGATGACTCTGCAGCACCGATTGAGCAAACATGAGGTCCCCCTTAGCCAGGGTATCAAACTTGTAGAATTTTGCAAAAGTGTTTGAACCCGACCAAGTAGCTGCTCGGCAAAGCTGTAATGCCGAGACGCCTCGGGCAGCCGCCCAAGAAGAGCCCACCTTCCTAGTGGAATGGGCCTTTACCTAATTTGGTAACGGCAATCCAGCCGTAGAATGAGCCTGCTGAATCGTGTTACAGATCCAGCGAGCAATAGTCTGCTTAGAAGCAGGAGCGCCAACCTTGTTGGCTGCATACAGGACAAACAGTGCCTCTGTTTTCCTAACCCGAGCCGTCCTGGCTACATAAATTTTTAAGGCCCTGACTACATCCAGGGACTTGGAATCCTCCCAGTCACCCATAGCCACAGGCACCACAATAGGTTGGTTCATATGAAACAACGAAACCACCTTAGGACAAGTTCTTAACTCTGCTCGATCCACATGGAGAATCAGATAGGGGCTCTTGTGAGACAAAGCCGCCAATTCGGACACCCGCCTCGCAGATGCCAAGCCCAACAACATGACCACCTTCCAAGTGAGAAATTTTAATTCAACTGTTTGAAGAGGTTCAAACCAGTGTGATTTAAGGAACTGTAACACCACGTTAAGATCCCACGGTGCCACTGGGGGCACAAAAGGAGGTTGGATGTGCAGCACTCCCTTTACAAAAGTCTGGACTTCTGGGAGAGAAGCCAATTCCTTCTGAAAGAATATAGATAAGGCCAAAATCTGCACCTTAATGGAGCCTAACTTTAGGCCCATATCCACTCCTGTCTGTAGAAAATGGAGAAAACGACCCAGCTGCAAATCTTCCGTAGGAGCATTCTTGGCTTCACACCAAGACACATATTTCCTCCAGATACTGTGATAATGCTTCGCCGTTACCTCCTTCCTAGCTTTGATTAGAGTAGGGATGACTTCCCCCGGAATACCCTTCCTAGCAAGGATTTGGTGTTCAACCGCCATGCCGTCAAACGTAACCGCGGTAAGTCTTGGAACACACAGGGCCCCTATTGTAACAGGTCCTCCATGAGAGGAAGAGGCCATGGATCTTCTGTGATCATTTACTGAAGATCTGAATACCAGGCCCTTCGAGGCCACTCTGGAACAATGAGTATTGTCTGCACTCTTGTTCGTCTTATGATTCACAGTATTTTTGAGATAAGCGAAGTGGAGGGAACACACAGACCGACTGACACACCCACGGTGTCACCAGGGCATCCACCGCCACAGCCTAAGGGTCCCTTGACCTGGAACAATACGTCCGAAGCTTTCTGTTGAGGCGTGACGCCATCATGTCTATTTGAGGAAGTCCCCAAAGACCTGTTACTTCTGCAAAGACCTCTTGATGAAGTCCCCACTCCCCTGGATGGAGATCGTGTCTGCTGAGGAAGTCTGCTTCCCAGTTGTCTACTCCCGGAATGAAGACCGCTGACAAAGCGCTTACATGATTTTCCACCCAGCGAAGAATCCTGGTGGCTTCTGCCATTGCTGCTCTGCTCCTTGTCCCGCGCTGGCGGTTTACATGCGCCACGGCTGTGACGTTGTCTGATTGGATCAGAACGGGTAGGTTGCGAAGAAGACTCTCCGCCTGTTGCAGGCCGTTATATATGGCTCTCAATTCCAGCACGTTGATGTGTAGACAAGCCTCCTGGTTTGACCATATTCCCTGAAAATTTTTCCTTGTGTGACTGCTCCCCATCATCGGAGGCTCGCGTCCATGGTCACAAGAACCCAATCTTGAATGCCGAACCTGCAACCCTCTAGAAGGTGAGAACTCTGGAGCTACCACAGGAGAGAGACCCTGGCCCTGGGGGACAGGCTTATCCTCCGATGCATCTGTAGATGGGACCCTGACCACTTGTCCAGAAGGTCCCACTGAAAAGTTCTTGCATGGAACCTGCCTAACGGAATGACCTCGTAAGCCGCCACCATCTTTCCCAATACTCGAGTGCATTGATGAACTGACACTCTTTTTGGTTTCAGCAGGTCCTTGACCATGCTCTGGAGTTCCTGGACTTTTTCCATTGGGAGAAAAACCCTCTTTTTTTCCGTGTCCAGAACCATGCCCAAAAATGACAGTCGAGTTGTCGGAACCAACTGCGACTTTGGTAGATTTAGAATCCAGCCGTGTTGTTGTAGTGCTCAGGGAGAGAGACACGCTTTTTAGTAACTGATCTCTTGATCTTGCCTTTATCAGGAGATCGTCCAAGTATGGGATAATTGTGACCCCCTGCTTGCGCAGGAGCACCATCATTTCCGCCATTACCTTGGTGAAAATTCTCGGGGCCGTGGAAAGCCCAAACGGCAACGTCTGAAACTGGTAATGGCAATCCTGTACAGCAAATCTCAGGTACGCCTGATGAGGAGGATATATGGGGACATGAAGGGTATGCATCCTTTATGTCTAGTGACACCACAAAATCTCCCCCTCCCAGGCTGGAGATCACTGCCCGGAGAGATTCCATCTTGAATTTGAACCTTTTCAAATATAGGTTTAGGGATTTTAGATTCAGACTTGGTCTGACCGAGCCATCCGGCTTCGGGACCACAAATAGGGTTGAATTTCCCCTGTTGCCCTAGGTGAACCTTGATAATCACCTGCTGTTGACACAGCTTTTGTATGGCAGCTGAAACTATTTCCCTCTCTGGGGGAGAAGCTGGCATGGCCGATTTGAAAAATCGGTGTGGAGGCACATCTTCGAACTCCAGTTTGTAGCCTTGGGATACAATTTCGACCACCCAAGGGTCCAAATCCGACTGAACCCAGACCTGGCTGAAGAGACGAAGACGTGCCCCCACCGGTGCGGACTCCCAGCATCATGCGGTGGATTTTGTAGAGGCCGAGGAGGATTTTTGTTCCTGGGAACTAGCTGTAGCTGGTGTTCTTTTCCCTCTACCTTTACCTCTGGCGAGGAAGGAAGAGCCCCGACCCTTTCTGAACTTATGCGACCGAAAGGACTGCATTTGGTACTGAGGTGTTTTCTTTTGCTGTGGGGGAACACAAGGCAAAAAAGAAGACTTACCTGCGGTAGCCGTGGAAACCAGGTCCGCGAGGCCCTCCCCAAATAAAATTTCACCTTTGTAAGGCAAAGCCTCCATATGTCTCTTTGAATCAGCATCCCCTGTCCATTGACTGGTCCACAGGGACCTTCTAGCAGAAACTGCCATGGCATTGGCTCTTGAACCCAACAGCCCAGTATCTCTCGCAGCCTCTCTCATATATAACACTGCGTCCTTAATGTGACCCAAGGTCAACAAAATACTATCTTTATCTAAGGTGTCAATGTCAGATGACAAGTTATCTGCCCACGCTGCCATTGCGCTACCCACCCATGCCGACGCTACTGCAGGTCTGAGCAGGGCTCCCGTAGTCGCATAAATTGATTTTAAGGTAGTTTTCAGTCTGCGATCCGCAGGATCCTTTAGGGCCGCCGTGTCCGGGGACGGTAGCACAACCTTTTTGGACAAGCGCGTCAAGGCCTTGTCCACCGTGGGCGAGGATTACCACCGTAACCTGTCCTTTGAGGGGAAAAGATACGCCATAATAATTCTCTTGGGAACCTGCAGTCTCTTGTCTGGAGTTTCCCAAGCCTTTTCAAATAAAGCGTTCAGCTCATGAGATGGGGGAAAAGTTAACTCATGTTTCTTTTCCTTAAACATGCAGACCCTCGTGTCAGGGACAGAGGGGTCCTCTGTGATATGCAGAACATCTTTTATTGCAATAATCATATATTGAATACTATTGGCCACTCTTGGGTGCAACCCCGCATCATCATAGTCGACACTGGATTCAGAATCCGTGTCGGTATCAGTGTCTGCTATCTGGGAGAAGGGGCGTTTATGGGACCCTGAAGGGTCTTGTGACACAGCCAAAGCCATGGATTGACTCCCTGCTTTGTCCAATCTCTTATGTAATAAAGTCACATTAGCATTTAAAACATTCCACATGTCCAACCAATCAGGTGTCGGCTGTGCCGACGGAGACACCACCACCATCTGCTCTGCATCCTCCCTAGACGAGCCTTCCGCTTCAGACATGTCGACGCACGTACAGACACCCCCACACACACTGGGATATCTGAATATGGGGACAGACAATAAGGCCCTTAGGAGAGACAGAGAGAGAGTATGCCAGCACACACCCAGCGCCACTAGATACTGAAACAAAGTCCCAGCCTGTAAAGCGCTATATCTATAAAATTTAGCACCAAATAAATCTGCCCCCCCCCCCCCCCTCGTTTTTGCCCCCTGTTACTGGTTCAGCAGGGGAGAGTCCGGGAGCAGCTTCTCTGCAGCTTGCTGTGGAGAAAATGGCGCTGGTTAGTGCTGGAGGATCAAGCTCCACCCCTCGATGGCGTGCTTCGGTCCCGCTCTTTTTCTTTAAACTGGAAGGGGATTTATTATATACTGCCTCTGCAGTATCTATATAACTGTGCCAGACTTAGTGGAGGTGAAAATTGCTGCCCAGGGCGCCTCCCCTGCGCCCTGCACCCTTGCTGTGCCTGTGTATGTTGTGGGAGCAATGGCGCGCAGCGCGACCGCTGCGCGGTACCTCATGAAGATCTGAAGTCTTCTGCCGCCTGTGAAGTCTTCTTTCTTCCTATACTCACCCGGCTTCTATCTTAAGGCTCTGTGAGGAGGACGGCGGCGCGGCTCTGGGACGAACAGCAAGGACGACACCTGTGTTCCGACCCTCTGGAGCTAATGGTGTCCAGTAGCCTAAGAAGCAGAGCCCATCAGTCCAGGAAAGTGGGTCTGCTTCTCTCCCCTCAGTCCCACGAAGCAGGGAGCCTGTTGCTCCCTGAAAATAAAAAAACCTAACAAAAAAGTATTTTCAGAGAAACTCAGTAGAGCTCCCCTGCAGTGCATCCAGTCTCCTCTGGGCACAGGATCTAACTGAGGTCTGGAGGAGGGGCATAGAGGGAGGAGCCAGTTCACACCCATCTAAACTCTTAGAGTGCCCATGTCTCCTGCGGAGCCCGTCTATACCCCAGCATCCTCTAGGACGTAAGAGAAAAGAGAAAGAAAATTGCGTCGAACATTGTCATGTTGACCTTTTGTACCCGTCGGCGTTAGGCAGTCGACCTTTTGACAGACCCTGTATTTTCTGTAGATTATACCACACCCATATATAACAATATCATAGGAACATGACTTGAGAGAAAAAAACAAAACAAAAACCCTTGATCACTAGAGCTAACAATCTAAATGGAAAATATATAGGAAGGTGATGGCAGAAGTAATATATGACCTCATATTCACCATGACCACAGGTAGGAACATAAATGTCTTCTGTAAAATACCATAACAGACTTTATGAAGAGCAATTCAGAAGTAAGCAATAGTGATGAGGAAGAGGGGGTATTCAATTGTTTATTTCCCCTTAAAGTGACGGGAGCTATTCAATTGTTTATTCCAATAGATGCCGGTTCCGTGGGTGCCCATTATTTGTGCTCGCATCCTCCTAAGGTGGCAGGAAGAAATCGGAACATTTGGGCTCCCATACACCCAATACTTTACATGGGCTTAGCAAAATACTTGAGCTTCACACATCTAAAACCTGTGCATTGCAGCCTGACTAGTAATGGGCACCTGCAACACTCACACCCGTCTGAGGAAAAGTTGAAAAATTGAGGGAAACCCCCCCCACAAAAGATTAAAATATATGTCCCAATGAACTCCGTTTAGATAGATACCTGGTTAATGTTTTACAGCATACACAAAGGTATTTTACGTAAACCGGCACCTACATACAGCCGTACGCTGAACATCGCAAACTAGACTGAACTTATGCCAGTTAGATTCCACAGAGCCGCACAACAGGTATACTTTACACAGGTTACCAGGTACAATGTTTTCTTGTTTAGTAAGGAGTGCTGTACATATAATAACCAGTCTCTAGCCATGCCGGATTCAGCATATTTTATTATTGGCTCTACATGAGTCTTAGAAATTTCGTTGTGACTTGCGATATGTAGCATGGTTCCTCTAATCCTGCACACGAAGGGTTTATGGCACAAAAACGGTTTGCAGCCTTTGGTGAAATTCCATATTGTTTATCGTTAAATATTTCCACATGGGCAGCTATCCGTGGATTCTGGGAGACATTGCTGGAAGGGCAGGCATGCTTTTACAAGGATCTTTATTTACTATATAAACAAGTTACATTAGATTAACGTTCATCTGCAAAGTTTCAAAGACATTCACAGATTAAAGGCCAAATTCAATTAGGCAAGCCTTCCGTAAAAGCCAGCGCATATTGCACAGTATTTTCAGCAGGTCCGCTCCCGCAATACCCCCGTAATCAGTTAGAAACGATATGTCACAGAGTTTGCGGTAATGCCGCACAGTAACATTATAGATAGTGTGACTAGTGCATGAAGAAGTGGGGAAATAACGCTGAATCCAAGTGTAAGATCAGATACCAGGGCAGTATAGAAGGCTGTTAGAGAACATAGTCAGAGCAGATGAGATTTTTTTAAAAGCTATCTAGTGGAAAAATTCTAGTAAGCAAGTGTTTTCAGCAAACGAAAGTCTCTACATTAATGTGCAATGTGATTTTAAAGTGATTCGAAGACAGTTTGAAAAATATTGGTCAAACGCATATAATTGCATTTGCAAGTCCTAGGGGGGGATTCAATTTAAGTAAAGGGCACCTGATGGGCAAAATTCAATTGTTCTGCAGATGGTGTTGATTGCTGCTGGCTCCCATTATGCCTATACCCGATGCATTTTGGCATGACAAAACGCAAGCAGCTAAACCCTTGCAAACTGTTGGATGTGCTGCCTAAACAGCAGCTTGGGTGCCCAAAAGTCCGTGGTTGTGAGCAGAAATAATGGGCACCCATCAGCACTGAATAGTTTCCATGACACTAGATGGGAGGGGGGGGGGGTGATCAGTTGTGGGAGCAATTCAATTGTTCCGGGTTCCCATTAATTCTTGCGACTGTTGTGCCCGTATAGCCTGGGTTTAGCCGCATATATAACCTCAGGAGCTTGGGATCAGAAGTGTGTTCTTCTGTGGCATCCACGCCTGAACTGAGCAGCAGTTGACTTGCTAGGTACGTCCCGGCACTAGTAACAGCCGCTGGGAGAGCAACTGATTGAATCTCACCCTATGGAGCGGATTCAATTGTTTTATCACACCCAATCTCCCATCGAAAGTAACGGGAGATCAGAGGGCAATATTCAATTGTTTATTTTACATGTGTCATGCCCAAACAGATCGTGTTTAGACACGTAAAGCGACTAAATTAATTAGTGTGGTGCAAAAAGTGCCATTTAGGTCACTTTTTACCACCCCTGGAGGCTGCGAGCTGAAATGTGTTTCCCTGCGGCAAACTGCAGCCTGAACACAGCAACAACTGAATTGCTCTATTTGGCGCCATCTAGTGGTGGCCACGGGGAAAAATAACTGAACTCCCCCATCTACTAATAGTCTACAAAAATAAAAAAAATAGTGGGAAATGTAAGAATAAGGGTAGTCTGTTTGTTGCCTACAGTAGGTGTGATCACCAATTACAGTAAGGTAAAACGTATGAAGTATTATAATGCTGAGAAACCAGCTATTAAGGCTAGTGGGAGATGGAGAGATTCTGCGAATGTAAACCAATATAGCCACTGCAGCTTTGGCGAGCGGGAAAAGAAGAAAACCCCCATTCTAAACAGACCGTTCCCTACAACGTGAAGCTGGAGAGAAGGAAAATGTGCTGAAAGTTCTAGCAATACCAAGTTTGAATCCTATGGAATGGCATTTCTCACAGTGAGCCAACATAGAGTTTCACACAAACCCGTCTGCGGAACGTTCCTTGGAGGTTCCTCACCGCACGCGGGTGAGGCAGAGACCACAACTCAGCTGCATGTCCACATGAGACTGAGGGGTAGTACCTGGCTGGTAACGGGACATTCTCACATAGTTACATGTCACGGAGAGCATGACACCAGAACTGTGGGCTATGTACAGCTGTGCACGCAGGTAATTGTGCATTTAGTACAGGCCTGGTGTAAGTGCGCTCTGACTGTGATGACGACCAAACCTACACAACTAGGTGTGTGCAATGTGGGAGTAAGTAGGGCTGACTTAAGTTCATCTCTTCATGAAGTCTGAATTCTGCACAACTCTACGTATAAATAGGGGTGATTATGGTGGTGTCCGCACATTCTGCTCCATGGTGCGTACTTAGGCCCAAACCTGGTGTCAAATTCAGCGTTTTTACAAACTCTCTCCCCTTGTCACTTATCAGTTATAAGGCACACACACATTACCCCAGTAGTGTCTCCGTCACACATCACTGCAAGCCCACTAAGAAATCTCCAACGTCTGCTGACATAACTACTGTAGCTGAAAGAGGCTTTCCGAGTCACATGTTCTAGCAAATGACAAGCCTTCAGCTGTACAATCACATGCCCGGGCAGCACACAACCCCACTTCCACATAAGCTACGGCAAAGTATAATCAGTAACCGTTTCACAACACATCACTGAAGACCCACATATACTGTAAGTCACGGTCGGTCACGTACCATTGAAACTCAAGTATGTCCTCACTTCAACTTATTTTCAAGATGGGTGAAGATGCATGACCAGACCATTAAAAAAAAAAAAAAAAAAAAATTGTGTTCTTCAGGAGGCAATTCTAGAGTAGGTTTTAGAGTTTGGAGCTGTGTCACAGTCAGAATGCTCAGACAGGCTCAGATATTTCTGCATTTTAGTTTTATCTGTATAATGATACTAATGAAGAATTAAGGACATGGCATAGTGACAGGATGTGTGTCTGACACCACAAAAGTATAGGGGAGGGTGGGGGGCGGCCACATATATGGCTGGATAACTTAATTATCAGGCTAACGAAAATGCTGGTGTCTCGGGAAGGGACAACCCACTAGCCGCTCATTGGCCTAATAATGTTCCCACTGCATTAAGAATAGAAGTGAGCAGCACATTTTGGTCCCAGTATAGGCTGTGTCTAGCGATTGAGATTACTGCCTTTATATTTATATATTCCAGCACCAAGGCGACCACATTGCCATATATGGCAACGGGCTACATTGGTCGCACTTATTTAAGGTGCCCGCATGAAATGGGTTCAGGTCTGTAAGAGGGGACTGTCCATAGTTTCTTGGTTTATCCGTCTGAAAATACTCTAGTCCACTTCCTACACTTTCCTGCAGTGTTACAGAAATATCACATCGATTGTGCATTAAGACATACTTGCCGAATCCCAGGGACCATTGCTATACCTCCGACATGCTGAGTATGTAGAGTATTCTAAACATTAGCTAGAGATCTAGCAATAGTAGGTTACTTTTTATAACATTAAAACTATCTGCATAGCATCTATGTAAATCTGAGCATGATACAAGCGTCAGACTAGACAGAATCCCACCAGTTACAGCCTGTCTGGGGCTCCCTAGTGTAGGACAATGTTCTTTTGCTCAGCAATGAGGCCTTATTGAGACGTTACGCAAGTAATTGACTAAGAGGTGCTCCTCCAAAAACACCACAAAGGATTGCCGATAAAATGCCATGAATTCAGCCAATTTAACGTCAGTTTCCATTTGTACATGTACTATAACAAAGTCCATGTAACCCAACACTCTCTGCAAGGATTAACATACGCTCAGACCTGCCAGACAACTTTACTTAAGATAAATGAGGTGCTGCAAAACACAACACATTATCTCCTAACATAAATGCATCAAGAACATTCAAGGGAATTACAGCAGAAAATCTAATATTTACCGTACTAAGCCAAATAATATACCTGAAATAACTGTGTATATAATAACTATGTCTAATATGCTCTTTGTCACTGCTCTGCAGCATACTGCCATGCTAGGACACACAAATTCAAACCCCATGGGTTCTGCTCTAGAACATCACATTACGTACACAGTGACTGACAGCTGAGCAGATGCAGAAATACACTCTGGGGATTAAGGACTTCACACAGGGGGCGGGGCTGGTGATGTCACAGCAACTCAACTGACTGCAATCTCAGATCTCTACCCTTAGCAGATCCAACAGAAGAATGGCCCCAAACATGTGGTAAGAACTTATGTCTAAAAGCATGAATTGGTGGTCTAAAGGAGTTTTTAATCCAAATGGAATGGCGCTTTCTTGAAGCATGAATAGAAATCAGAGTAACTTTATTATTGATCAATCGACAGTTGCACTTTTTTTGCTTGCTATGCCATAAATAAGGAACGTAATTTACATAAAAATTATATCTATATGACGCAGCCAGCAGCTAAATATATATTTGCAAACACATGTGACCAATTTCTCTGAAATTCTATTACCAGATAGGTTCAGGTATTTGTCTGTTTGTTTGTGACCCCTCCCCTTTTCTAGCACCTGATATATAATTATCTCCAGGAATGATTGAGCAGCTACCACTGTTTGTCTGCATCAAATTATATCTAAAAGCCAATCTGCAAGACTACTATAAACATGCTTAGAAAAAATGTTTGTCATGTCCCACTAAAAGCATTTGACATACACACAAAAAACAAATGTCAGTTGTATAACAAAATGGAAATAATGAAATTGTTTTACGTGCAGCACTAATTTGATGGAGCAATTCAATTGTTTTTGTGCTCCCATAATTATTGTACTTGTCACATCCAAAAACACCAGGTCTAGCCGCGGAAAGTCGGTAAACCTGTCTTAAGTCTCTGCTAGCGCATCCAAACTACAGACTTTTTGCACATCTGTTCGCCACCTCAGGAGGCTGCGAGCAGAAACGTGCGCACCTGCAGCATTAGCACCCAATCAGAGCAATAACGGAATTACTCCGTGATCTGCTGAATCAGACGGCATACTGCTCAGAATGGAGCATATTGGGCAGTGTGTAAACCCAATATGCGCACTCCCACGGTTGCTAGCGATATCACCCGGTTTCATGTGCTGCACATTAACCCTAGCAATAGCACACTTGTTAATGCAAATGAAGGACGGTACACATGGTTGTCCCATCGTTCATTAAAACCGCTGTAGTGTATACGTGCAATCTGGAACAAATGCCCATCGTCTCACTGTGTACCCAGCTTTAGGCAACAAACATATGGGGTGGGATAGATATTGTTTAACTTTAAAAAGCTGGAAACTAGATGGTTCTGCTTGTTCAGTCTTGCCACTTATACCCCTTTCACACCGCACAAATAACCTGGTATTGACCCGTCATATTGCCGGGTCGACACGGGTCAGCGTGCGGTGTGAAAGCGCCATGTCGGAAATCTCGGGTCACCTGACCCGGCAATTCAACCCGGGAATAAAGCAGTGTTATACCTGTGTTGAATACCGGATCAATAGCAGTGTAAATGGGCTGCCGGGTCGCACCAGCGCTGCCTCCGCCCCCCACTGCTATGGCAACCCGCCCGGCATATTGCCGGGTCAGGGGAAGCCAGCAGCAGCGTCCAATGCCGGATCCCACCCGGGAAGGATTTGTTTCCAATTCCCGCGTGGGATCCGGTATTGGCAGTGTGAAAGGGGTATATGTTACAGGGCACCGATATGGACAAGGTGCTTCTGTCTGGAACATAGCAGTCAGATCAAATATATGCCAAACCACAAGTCATCTAGGCATATAATAAAACTTTCAATAAAAGCAAAGAATATCCTAAAACAGGGTTTGAAAAAAAACCCAGGTTTAAAAAAAAACAAAACATTTTTTTTTGGTTTAAACCAAATTTTTTTTTTGCATTAATGTTTTAATGAAAAAACTAAAATTGAATCATGTATTAGAAACCTCAAGCAAACATGTTTTAATGCTTTCTAACATTAATAATGCTATTAGGCTTTGATTTGATTTATTATACATATTTTAATAAAACCATTATTTCACAGCTTATTAATACCTTTACATCTGAATATACTGTATGTAGATAGACTAATCATATTAATACATACAAAGTACATTCACAGATACATGAAATTGAAAATAAGAACAAGTTAATGTTAAGCATTAGTCCTACTTATTATAACTTAACAAATCCGAATAGTAATATAAAATGGAAAATGCAAAAAGCATTTTTCAGAGAAACCACACACACACAAAAAGGAGTGAAGCATAAGCACTGGACATGTCACTGGCATGAAGCATTTTGAATAAAAACAGCAAATTGGGTTTAACGATAAGTTGCCAAAAAGCCAACTTATTGGTCATACGGTATTAGCATCCAGACAGACTAATCTGTTGTGTGAAGGCCCATACACATTAGCCGAGCCCCCACCAATGCCGATATTGGCGGCGGCGGGGAGCCGGCGTCAGCAACTGCATACACACATCTGCAGCATGGCTGCCGTTAACGAGAACCTCACTCATCTGTACAAGTTCAGACGAGGGAGGGGGTCATCATCGATGCACAGGAGGGCGCATTGGGGTCAATTCAATTCGGCAACTTAAGAATAGCGCCGGGAATTAGCTCCCGACGCTATTCAATTCAGCTGCTAGTGACCCGCAATTGTCGGGAATTCTTCTCTCATCCCCGGGGGATGAGAGAAGAAACCCGACAAAAGTGCTGCCTCGCGGCCGGCGCGAGGCTGATTCTGTCGGGAATCAGCATCGCCGCGGGTAGTTAAGTCGGAGAATGCCCGTTCTCCCGACAAAACTACCTGTTAAGTCGGCGAGAACGGGACATCGCCGACTTAACTGGAGCTGAATTGAATAGCGTCGGGAGCTAATTCCCGGCGCTATTCTTAAGTTGCCGAATAGAATCGACCCCAATGTTAGCAACACTGAGTGTACACACTGGACGAGATTGTAAAAGATCTCGCTAAGATAAGCCCTTCTGAGCGAGATCTTTTACTTTCTTGTCTAATATGTCTTTAGTTTTTTTGGGGGTAAATTGCTGACATATTCACCCCCCCCCCTACAACATCGCAGCGTGAACACAGTCAGATAAACAAGGGAATATCCTGACACCTGGCCTAGGTGTATAATCTGTGAAAATAAGGACAATGTGGCCTGTATTAGTCCAGATAGCTTGAGACCAGCTTGGAGACTTGAGACCAGCTTGGAGAACCTACAGTGAGTACAGGCATAAACATACCACCATGTAAAGACACACGGACACCGCTTCTGCCTACATCGGGTGAAAAGAAGGATTAGTGACCCATTAAAAGCAGCATTCCCGGGGGCTGTTCAGGGGTGTGACTGCGTGGACCAATAAGAAGCCACAGCACAGATTGCAGGTTTTTATTGGCAACAAAACAAAGCCAGTTTCTTGCTGAAACAAAGCTACACAATTTCCAAATCACCTAAAATACTAGAAGAAATGTCTTGCGGTTACACTGTGTTGCCCTCCCTAAGCTGGCAGGATGCAAACATTCAGAAGACTACACCCCTGTGCAAATTAAGTACCAGATGATCAAATCTATTTCCTATATTCAGGGGCATAGCCAGGAGTTTGTGTGCCCATAGCAATATCTTGAATGTCCGCCTGCCCAACACTTCTAGAGAGACACCTCTCTGCAGCAGTGCTAATGTTATGCCTCACTGTAGTGCCCTAGATCATATTCTGAACCACAGTAGTGCCTTAGTTAACGCTATGCCCCATAGCAGTGGCCTAGGTTATTTTATGAACCATGGCCCTAGTGCACATCATGTCACATTGTAGGGCTGGCAGTACATATTATACAACACGATACACCTACCTCACATTATGACATACAGGGGGGAATTCAAATGTTTGCATGAGCAGCTATCACTGCCGTGCACCTGACAGAGCAATTTAATTGTTGCTCCGTTCGGGCGATAGCAACTGCCGGCGCCAGCATTTCCGCTTGCAGTGAGCAAAAAGTGACCCCATGACGCCCAAAATACACTTTTCGCATAGTGCCCAGCACTTTGGTTGGGCTTAGCCATTTTATGCAGCTAAACCCAACACTTATAAACATGATCAGTGCGCTAAAAAAAAAAAAAAAAAAAAATTGAACAGTGCCCCACAATCTCCTGTCACTGTAGACAGATTGGGCCCCCACAGTGCCCCCAGTTCATAATACAATACATTACAGTGCCCCAGTTCATATTACTTAACATTATAATGCCCTCCAGTTCATTTTATATGACATTACAATGAGAAGGTCTCCAAGGCAAAGGTTTGTAAGGGCCCTTATGTAACACCCAATGGTGAAAACTCTGACACTGAAAGCGGGCCCTCTAGGCTCTGGGCCCCATAGCAGCTGCACTCCCTGCACTTACAGTAGCTACAACTTTGCCTATATAGAACAAGCCTCATTTAAATCTGGAATTGCAGAATAGAACATTATAGTGATCTGAAAAAAGCCAAGCCATCCAATATAAACCACCAGTTGCTGCTTAACATAAGTGAATAGACATTTGCGGAAGAAAACAAACAAAAAACTCCCCTCATGCACCTCATCTGTAATTACAGACTCCTTTTGTGCAGCTAGCTACGTATGTACGTACGTACGTACGTACGTAAAATCCACAATGATACATAACACAGCAGGGAATTATGTAACAGACAGCTGGGCAAATCTTAGCAACCAGGTAGCCAATGTAAATGTGTCACTGTCATCTTTATGGCAATGGGTACCATGCTGGCTCATGGGTTTGGTTTTCTGATTGGGCATTGCCTCTGCTTTTCTCTGTCATAGCGTCAATAGCATAATTATAAAGAAAAACAAAGTATCACACCGGCACCAATAAAAAGCCTAGACGTATATTCAGGCACAGTTCGTGATAAATACAAGTATGCAAATTATGCTGTAAGAGGAGTGTGTAATAAAAAATAAAAAGAAATTAGACAAACTTAATCTTGTACTTTCAATGCTTATTATGCTTGGGAAAGTTCTTACTACTGGTTTGGTGTATTACAATGTGATGTTATCATTGTATTACAGATACCTGACCACTAGTTCCAGGAAATGTTGTTTGTGAAGGAGAACCAGATCACCAGCCCTCTGTGAGTGCCAGGCCTCCCTCATATCGCTCTCTGGGAAGCCCGAGCACCTGATTAAAGGTGCACAACACTGGCGGACTAATCAACTTTACATAACCCCGAGGTCAGTTTCGGGTCCCAGCGCTGAAACTGGGACACAAACCAAATATTCCAAGCACGCACCCACCACTACTCCCAGCCACAGGCACACTGATCCATTAACAATCTCTCAGTGCTGCTACATACAGCCGACGGAACATTATACACTGGAGAAAAGACGAAAGATCTCTCTAATGTCTACCAACAAAGTATTACAGCCACAAGGACACTATTAATATTCCCCCCAGCCGGATTCAAACACAAAGGCAGGCGACACGTTATGAAATGTTCCTCCACAGCCAAACAACATGACAAAAGATACCGTCTGTGTTTCCTGTATCTCTGCAGCATCCTGAACCTCCGGCACAACAAAATACTTTTAAATCGTGATTTACTATACCCAAGTGGCTAGTTACACCCACCGCATTCAGTCTTTGAAAATTCTGGGAACAGGTCACAAATGTCTGATCTGCCAGAAGATACAGGAAGGGGTAACCATCCAAGACGTTAACATAAAGCATCATCAGGTAACGGTCCTGGCCATAGTTCACCAAACGTAAGATGCTTGCAATTGTGGACCAGAAAATGTCCCAGTTACAGCATATATATCACAATAGCTAGGCTGAAACCATGGCTAAGATGGTCATACATTGGTTTGGCGAGGAGCAAACTGGTCGACCAAACAAGTAGTTTTAACGGTTCTGTTTATGGACCTGAACGATGGTCGTTCACAGTCTGGATCATTCGGTTTGGTTTCAAACCTGTCCCACCCACTTGACTGTCATTCAGCCAACTACGGTCTGTGACTGGAGGTCAGCTCCATATAGATGTGTCCTCATACACTATTGTAGTCGCAACAAACAGCCCCTCTCGGTGCGCCAGGTCCTGATCGGCTGTTTAAACCGATCGCCTTTTTTGCCCAAAAAAGCATCTTAATTGCAAAGCACACCAGGAGCCCGCACTGAATCATTTGATATGCGACACTTGTATGTGAGTGCGACAGTCTCAATCAGTATACGACACACTATGATGCAGCGGCTGCGTTTGTTTCCACGCCAAGTTCCATTGTGCTTCATATACAGACTCGGTCACACACAGAAAATACAAGTATTGCCTATCCGTTAACCAGTGCATTCTCCTGGTGCGCCTTAGTTGCACTGCGGCTCACTCACGCCAGGCATCTCATCTCAGAGTATTACGGATAGGTGTATGATGACAAATCTATATATCGTGTAGTGTATGGAGGCCATTACTCCTGCCTTTTTCCCTGTCGCCTGCACTATTGTGCAGTGTGTGGCCAGCTTTAGGACGGTATCCGGACTCCAGGTCGACAGCACAAAGGTCGACGCCAATTGGTCGACACACCTTAGGTCGACGTGGACAAAAGGTTGACATGGACAAAGGTCGACAGGAACAAGGTCGACAAGGAAAAAGGTCGACAAGGAAAAAGGTCGACATGGAAAAAGGTCGACATGGAAAAAGGTCGAAATGAGTTTTTCACGATTTTTTTTCTTTTTTTGAACCTTTTCATACTTAACGATCCACGTGGACTACGATTGGAACGGTAAAGTGTGCCAAGCGAAGCGGTAGCGGAGCGAAGGCACCATGCCCGAAGCATGGCGAGCGAAGCGAGCCATGCAAGGGGACGCGGTGCACTAATTGGGGTTCCCGGTCACTCTACGAAGAAAACGACAAAAAAACATAAAAAACTCATGTCGACCTTTTTCCATGTCGACCTTGTTCCTGTCGACCTTTTGTCCACGTCGACCTAAGGTGTGTCGACCAATTGGCGTCGACCTAAGGTGTGTCGACCTTTGTGCTGTCGACCCTCAGTCCCAGACCCTTTAGGACACTGGTGGAATTTCTAGTGGATGAGACCGGAGTCATGTGTTTCTCAACCCAAACACTGGAGAGGTGGCAGCTATGGACATACATGGAATTATGCAACTCAATAAAGACACCTCGGCCATCTGTGCACTAATGAGGTTGTTTCATCGTTCCCTCTAGCAAGGGAAAGGGAGATACAAACCAAGCCATAGGCCATTAGAATAGAAATCTCATCCATATCAACACAGTAAGCCAGAGACACAAAATCCACATTACAGCAGGGGTCACAGAACGCTCGTTTTACCCTTTACTAACCAATCCCGTACTAAACCTTGTTGTGTAGCCACACGTATCCATAACACTTCTACAAAAATCCACACTTCATACTGGTTTATGCATATTTCATGTGCAATGCGTGATGCTAGTCTACAACTTTTATAACATCAAAACACTGAATTTATTATTTGGAGATGATGACAAAACAAGAATAAAGTGGAAATGGATCACACCTCTGCATGGATTAATACTAGATAGCCGGGAATAAAGTCTCGGCTGAATTCTAAGTCGTCTCCATTCGTTTATGAATTGTGAGGTTGCCTGTAAAACGGTTCTGCTGCGCTGGCTCCCAACAATGAGAAACATTATTTATATCATGGTGGGAGTGGCATGTCTGACCATTTTCCAAAAACGAGTAACTCCTTCAGTGCCGAGGAAACTCCAGCCAAGCAGCCGATGCCAGCCGAGCCAGGTTTGGTAATATAAATGTAAAGCAATATTATAGCTGGCCAAAAGAGCCGTTGTAGCTTATGGACGTAGTATTTTGTAAAACGATTTAAAATGATCACTGATAGATATCTCAAAGCAAATTAAGTGTTACATATGTACAGGGGGAGCAGAACGATAACTACACTCTGCAGTGCATTTTGCTAGGTTTGTAGCAGGTTAGTGATTTTGCACTATAAATACATTTATTAATCCACCGCTCTCCCACCTATCTCTCTCTAATATCCCTTTCACACTAAAGTGCTGAGTCTGTCACAGAATTTGGAACACTGTTTCAATATGGGATAGACCCCTTCCATACTGCAGCTGCGACCCGGGTCGGCGTAGTTTAAACTGCACACGGGTGCAGTGTCGGCACTTCCTCTCCAAGATGAAATCATCTCCAAGCGCCAGGAACGCAGCTCTCCCTATGCTGTGAACAGTACCCTGGTCACCCATTCACACTGCCCCGTTACCTTGGTCCTTCCTGGAACCAACCCTGCATGCTACCTGGGTTGGATCCCTGGATAACTGGATCCGGGGGTTATTTTCTTGGGACCCTTTCACACAGTCTCATCCCGGGTTAACTCAGCACTAATCTGGGTCAAAAGCTCGGTAAGAAAGTGGTACAATGGTGCCTGAACCAAGCTGCCAGATCCCACTGAGCCCCATCAGCATGATCATAGGGCAGAAGTGGTCACATGATGACCAGGTTTTCAGGCACACTCCAAAACTCATCTGAACAATTTCAGTCAGATCACTAATACAATAGACCAAAATCTGGTAATGTATGGGCGCAAATGACAATCAGCAATTTGCTCTCAAATGCCGTAAAACAGTCGTTCAGACAAGTTGGTAAAAATAAGAATTTACTCACCGGTAATTCTGTTTCTCGTAGTCCGTAGTGGATGCTGGGAACTCCGTAAGGACCATGGGGAATAGCGGGCTCCGAAGGAGGCTGGGCACTCTAGAAAGATCTTAGACTACCTGGTGTGCACTGGCTCCTCCCACTATGACCCTCCTCCAAGCCTCAGTTAGGTACTGTGCCCGGACGAGCGTACACAATAAGGAAGGATTTTGAATCCCGGGTAAGACTCATACCAGCCACACCAATCACACCGTACAACTCGTGATATGAAACACAGTTAACAGTATGAAACAATAGAGCCTCTCAACAGATGGCTCAACAATAACCCGATTTAGTTAACAATAACTATGTACAAGTAATGCAGATAAACCGCACTTGGGATGGGCGCCCAGCATCCACTACGGACTACGAGAAACAGAATTACCGGTGAGTAAATTCTTATTTTCTCTAACGTCCTAGTGGATGCTGGGAACTCCGTAAGGACCATGGGGATTATACCAAAGCTCCCAAACGGGCGGGAGAGTGCGGATGACTCTGCAGCACCGAATGAGAGAACTCCAGGTCCTCCTCAGCCAGGGTATCAAATTTTTAGAATTTTGCAAACGTGTTTGCCCCTGACCAAGTAGCTGCTCGGCAAAGTTGTAAAGCCGAGACCCCTCGGGCAGCCGCCCAAGATGAGCCCACCTTCCTTGTGGAATGGGCATTGACAGATTTTGGCTGTGGCAGGCCTGCCACAGTATGTGCAAGTTGAATTGTACTACAAATCCAACGAGCAATAGTCTGCTTAGAAGCAGGAGCACCCAGCTTGTTGGGTGCATATAGGATAAACAGCGAGTCAGATTTTCTGACTCCAGCCGTCCTGGAAACATATATTTTCAGGGCCCTGACAACGTCTAGCAACTTGGAGTCCTCCAAATCCTTAGTAGCCGCAGGCACCACAATAGGCTGGTTCAGGTGAAACGCTGACACCACCTTAGGGAGAAACTGGGGACAAGTCCTCAATTCTGCCCTATCCATATGGAAAATCAAATAAGGGCTTTTACAAGACAAAGCCGCCAATTCTGATACTCGCCTGGCAGAAGCCAAGGCCAATAACATAACCACCTTCCATGTGAGATATTTCAGATCCACGGTTTTTAGTGGTTCAAACCAAAGTGATTTTAAGAAAACTCAACACCACGTTGAGATCCCAAGGTGCCACAGGAGGCACAAACGGGGGCTGACTATGCAGCACTCCTTTTATAAATGTCTGAACTTCAGGTACTGAAGCTAGTTCTTTTTTGAAAGAAAATCGACAGAGCCGAGATCTGTACCTTAATGGAACCCAATTTAAGGCCCATAGTCACTCCTGCTTGCAGGAAATGCAGAAATCGACCTAGTTGAAATTCCTCTGTTGGGGCCCTTTCGGCCTCACACCATGCAACATATTTTTCGCCATATGCGGTGATAATGAGTTGCTGTAACCTCTTTCCTGGCTTTAGTAAGCGTAGGAATTACTTCCTCCGGAATACCCTTTTCCTTCAGGATCCGGCGTTCAACCGCCATGCCGTCAAACGCAGCCGCGGTAAGTCTTGGAACAGACAGGGCCCCTGCTGCCGCAGGTCCTGACTGAGTGGCAGAGGCCATTGGTCCTCTGATATAAATTCTTGAAGTTCTGGGTACCAAGCTCTTCTTGGCCATCCACGAGTATCGTTCTTACTCCTCGCCTTCTTATTATTCTCAGTACCTTTGGTATGAGAGGCAGAGGGGAGAACACCTAAACCAACTGGTACACCCACGGTGTTACCAGAGCGTCCATAGCTATCGCCTGAGGGTCCCTTGACCTGGAGCAATATCTTTTATAGCTTTTTGTTAAGGCGGGACGCCATCATGTCCACCTGTGGCCTTTCCCAATGGTGTACAATCCTATTGGAAGACTTCTGGAGGAAGTCCCCATTCTCCCGGGTGGAGGTCGTGTCTGTTGAGAAGATCTGCTTCCCAGTTGTCCACTCCGGGAATGAACACTGCTGACAGTGCTAACACATGATTTTCCGCCTATCGGAGAATCCTTGTGGCTTCTGCCATCGCCATCCTGCTTTTTGTGCCGCCCTGTTGATTACATGGGCGACTTCCGTGATGTTGTCTGATTGGATCAGTACCGGCTGGTTTTGAAGCAGAGGCCTTGCTGGCCTCAGGGCATTGTAAATGGCCCTCAGATCCAGAATATTTATGTGTAGGGAAATAACCTGACTTGACCAAAGTCCCTGGAAGTTTCTTCCCTATGCGACTGCCCCCCAGCCTCAAAGGCTGGAATCCATGGTCACTAGGACCTAGTCCTGTATGCCGAACCTGCGGCCCTCTTGAAGATGGGCACTCTGCAGCCACCACAGTAGAGATACCCTGGTCCTTGGAGACAGGGTTATCAGCCTATGCATCGGAAGATGCGATCCGGACCACTTGTCCAACAGGTCCCTCTGAAAAGTTCTTGTATGGAACCTGCCTAATGGGATTGCTTCGTAAGAAGCTACCATTTTTCCCAGGACTCGCGTGCAATGATGCACCGCTACCTATTTTGGTTTCAGGAGGTCTCTGACTAGAGATGACAACTCCTTGGCTTTCTCCTCCGGGAGAAACACTATTTCTGGTTTATGTCCAGAACCATCCCCAGGAACAGTAGACGTGTCATAGGAACCAGCTGTGACTTTGGACTGTTTAGAATCCACCTATGCTGTTGTAGCACTTTCCAAAATAGTGCTACCCCGACTACCAACTGCTCCTTGGACCTCGCCCTTATAACGAGATTGTCCAATTACGGGATAATTACAACTCCCTTTTTTTGAAGGAGTATCATCATTTCGGCCATTACCTTGATAAAACACCCTCGGTGCCATGTACAGTCCAAACGGCAGTGTCTGGACTTGGTAATGGTAATCCTGTACCACAAATCTGAGGTACTCCTGGCGAGGATGGTAAATGGGGACATGCAGGTAAGCATCCTTGATGTCCCGGGATACCATGTAATCCCCCTCGTCCAGGCTTGCAATAACCGCCCTGAGCGATTCCATCTTGAACTTGAATTTTTTTATGTTCAAGGATTTTAAATATAAAATGGGTCACACCGAACCATGCGGTTTCGGTACCCCAACCCGTATGGAATAGTAACCCCGTCCTTGTTGAAGTAGGGGCACCTTGAGTATTACCTGCTGGGAATACCGCTTATTAATTGCCTCTAGCACAGCCTCCCTGCTTGAGGGAGTTGTCAGCAAGGCATATTTTAGGAAACGGCTGGGGGGAGACATCTCTAATTCCAGCTTGTACCCCTGAAATACTACTTGGAAGAAACAGGGATCCACCTGTGAGCGAGCCCACTAATTGCTGAAATTTTTGAGGCGGCCCCCCACCGTACCTGGCTACACCTGTGGAGCACCCGCGTCATGGTGTGTACTCACAGGAGGCGGGGGAAGAATCTTGATTCTGGGAACAGGCTGACTGGTGCAGCTTTTTCCCTCTACCCTTGTCTCTGTACAGAAAGGAAGCGCCATTTGACCCGCTTGCTTTTCTGAAGCCGAAAGGACTGTACCTTTTTCTGTGAGGAAACCTGAGGTAAAATTATTTCTTCCCAGCAGTTGCTGTGGATACGAGGTCCCAGAGACCATCCCCAAATAATTCCTCACTCTTATAAGGCTCTCTATGCGCTTTTTAAGTCAGCATCACCTGTCCAGTGACAGGTCTCTAATACCCTCCTGACAGAATGGACATTACATTTATTTTGGATGCCAGCCGGCAAAATATCCCTCTGTGCATCCCCCATATATAAGACAACGTCTTTAATATGTTTTTATGTTTGCCAACTATTATCCCTGTTTGACAGGGTCACCAACCACGCTGCAGCAGCACTATCTGCAGGTCTCAGTCTAGTACCTGAGTGTGTAAATACAGACTTCAGGATAGCCTCCTGTTTTTTTTATCAACAGGTACCTATTAAAGTGGCCGTATCCTAAGACGGCAGTGCCACCTTTTTTGACAAACGTGTGAGCGCCTTATCCACCCTAGGGGATATCTCCCAGCGTAACTTATCCTCCTGGCGGGAAAGGGTACGCCATCAGTAACTTTTTATAAATTACCAGTTTCTTAACGGGGGAACCCACGCTTTTCACACACTTCATTTATTCATCTGATGGGGGAACAAAACACTGCCTGTTTTTTCTCCCCAAACCTAAAACCCATTTATAGAGGTTAAAGTCAGAAATGTATAACACATTTTTTATTGCCGGGATCAAGTCACGGATTGGATTGTGTATATGTCTCCACCTTGTCGACACTGGAGTCAGACTCCGTGTCGACATCTGTGTCTGCCATCTGAGAGAGCGGGCGTTTTTGAGCCCCTGATGGCCTTTGAGACGCCTGGGCAGGCGCGGGCTGCGAAGCCGGCTGTCCCACAGCTGTTACGTCATCCACCCTTTTATGTAAGGAGTTGACACTGTCGGTTAATACCTTTTACCTCTCTATCCACTCTGGTGTCGGCCCCACAGGGGGCGACATCACATATATCGGCCTCTGTTCCGTCACCATATAAGCCTCCTCATTCAACATGTCGACACAGCCGTACCGACACACCGCAGACACACAGGGAATGCTCTAAACGAGGACAGGACCCACAAAAGCCCTTTGGGGGGACAGAGTGAGAGTATGCCAGCACACACCAGAGCGCTATATACTGCAGGGACTAACTGAGTTATGTCCCCTATAGCTTTATATCTATATATATATATATATAATGTATACTGCGCCTAAATTTAGTGCCCCCTCTCTCTTTTTTTAACCCTTGTAGACTGCAGGGGAGAGCCAGGGAGCTTCCCTCCAACGGAGCTGTGAGGGAAAATGGCGCCAGTGTGCTGAGGAGATAGGCTCCGCCCCTTTTTCGCGGCCTATTCTCCCGTTTTTTATGGACTTCTGGCAGGGGTATTTACCTCATATATAGCCCCTGGGGCTATATATTGAGGTATTTTTGCCAGCCAAGGTGTTTTTATTGCTGCCTCAGGGCGCCCCCCCCCCAGCGCCCTGCACCCTCAGTGACCGGAGTATGAAGTGTGTGAGAGGAGCAATGGCGCACAGCTGCAGTGCTGTGCGCTACCTTGGTGAAGACTGAGTCTTCATGCCGCCGATTTTCCGGACCATCTTCTTGCTTCTGGCTCTGTAAGGGGGACGGCGGCGCGGCTCCGGGACCGAACATCAAGGCTGGGCCTGCGGTTGATCCCTCTGGAGCTAATGGTGTCCAGTAGCCTAAGAAGCCCAATCCGGCTGCAAGCAGGCGAGTTCGCTTCTTCTCCCCTTAGTCCCTCGCTGCAGTGAGCCTGTTGCCAGCAGGTCTCACTGAAAAGAACAAATTCTAAGACTATAACTTTCTAAGAGCTCAGGAGAGCCCCTAGTGTGCATCCAACCTCGGCCGGGCACGAAATCTAACTGAGGCTTGGAGGAGGGTCATAGTGGGAGGAGCCAGTGCACACCAGGTAGTCTAAGATCTTTCTAGAGTGCCCAGCCTCCTTCGGAGCCTGCTATTCCCCATGGTCCTTACGGAGTTCCCAGCATCCACTAGGACGTTAGAGAAATCTGTTTAATTTAAGCAATTTGCCGAAATGAGAGTTTTTGACAATTTTTTCCGGGATTTGGGAGCAATTAGTGGATTGTCATTTGCTCTCATACATCACCATATTTTCACACCAACCTGCCAACTTGTTGGGGGGGAGGGATTCAATTGTTTCTCACTGCAGCCACCACCAGAAAGAGCAATTCAATTGTCTCTCCGTTCGGGGTGCGCAAAGATGCGGGGAGACATTTCAGCCCGCAGCCCCTGGTGCCGGCGAGCTGAAATGTGTGAAAAGTGGCCCATTTGGTCGCCCAAACGGCACTTTTCGCAATCGCGTAATTAGTTTAGTCAGGTTTAGGTGCTTTATGCTGTTAAATCTGACAATAGTGGGGACAATCAGCGTGGTAACGGGCATCAATCTTATATGCAATTTTGTATGGCAGTAAGAGGAATACTACAAATAATGTGCATCTCCTTATATCCGCCTCATTGTTGGCTGTATCTGTATGTTACTGGGTGGCGATCCCTGATACCAAGAAACCTGCTATGTAACATTCCATATTACAGTATAGAGACCGTGCTGGGACAGAGAGCAGGCTATTACCCCACACAAACACTATAAATATATAGGTTAGAGGAGAGGAGTTTCCGCACATTGAGGCAAAAAGGTTTTTTCACAGTAAGGACAATACGTGTTTGGAATTCCCTGCCTAAGAGTAGTAACTGCGGACTCAGGCCCTCATTCCGAGTTGATCGGTCGCAAGGCGAATTTAGCAGAGTTACACACGCTAAGCCGCCGCCTACTGGGAGTGAATCTTAGCTTCTTAAAATTGCGACCGATGTATTCGCAATATTGCGATTACTAACTACTTAGCAGTTTCTGAGTAGCTTCAGACTTACTCTGCCTGTGCGATCAGTTCAGTGCTTGTCGTTCCTGTTTGACGTCACAAACACACCCAGCGTTCGCCCAGGCACTCCCACCGTTTCTCCGGCCACTCCTGCGTTTTTTCCGGAAACGGTAGCGTTTTCAGCCACACGCCCCTGAAACGCCGTGTTTCCGCCCAGTAACACCCATTTCCTGTCAATCACATTACGATCGCCGGAGCGATGAAAAAGCCGTGAGTAAAATTACTTTCTACATAGCAAAGTTACTTGGCGCAGTCGCAGTGCGAACATTGCGCATGCGTACTAAGCGGATTTTCATTGCGATGCGATGAAAAATACCGAGCGAACAACTCGGAATGAGGGCCTCAGTCAACACCTTTAAGAATGGGTTAGATAAAGTCCTATTGGATAAAGATATTCAGGGTTATGGTGCGTAGGCACGCATTATAGTTAACATAACTAGTCCTAACATAAAAATAACTAGTCCTATAATAAGACTGCATGGGAGACCACAAATAGGTTGAACTCGATGGACAATTGTCTTTTTTCAACCTTAGTTACTATGTTACTATATTATACAGCTACAAGATACATAGGGGGAGATTAAATTGTGGCGCATGCCCCCTGCTGGCTGTCTAAACAAATGGGCATCTATCGGAGCTATTTAATTGTTGCTCAGCTAATATTTTCTCGCAGCCTCCGGTGTGAAAAGTCCGTAGTTTGGCCGCCTAAAGCGAGAAACCAAACGAGAACCTTAAACAGGTTTAGCCGATCTGCTTGGCTACACCCAGTGCTGTCAGTCGCGTTAAATGCTAATAGGCATCTGATCGGAGCAACAATTGAATAGCTCTGATAGATGTCCATTCATTTAGACAGCCAGCAGAGGGCACGAGCCACAATTGATTTGCCCACATAGATGTATATCTCTGTCCATCAGTCATTTATCTAAGCGAATTGTACAACTTGACCACATTAGACAAACTGACCATTTAAATTGTACAACCAAATACAACATCATATGCAACCTAACATAGCCCATACACTTGTGAGATACAGGTTGAGTATCCCTTATCCAAAATGCTTGGGACCAGAGGTATTTTGGATATCGGATTTTTCCGTCTTTTGGAATAATTGCATACCATAAGGAGATATCATGGTGATGGGACCTAAATCTAAGCACAGAATACATTTATGTTACATATACACCTTATACACACAGCCTGAAGGTAGTTTTAGCCAATATTTTTTTATAACTTTGTGCATTAAACAAAATGTGTACATTCACACAATTCATTCATTTAGGTTTCATATACACCTTATACACACAGCCTGAAGGTCATTTAATACAATATATTTAATTACTTTGTGTATTAAACAAAGTTTGTGTACATTGAGCCATCAAAAAACAAAGGTTTCACTATCTCACTCAAAAAAGTCAGTATTTCGGAATATTTGGATATGGGATACTCAACCTGTATCAGGTACAATCCTTCGATTTCGAGTGCATCTGTGAGAGAAATGGAAGGATTGTATGCACATTTTAGGTATCATGCGACGCGATGCGCGGGCATGCCGGTCGAATCTCGTGTCTCAAGATAGTATGTGCTGCACTTAATATTTATCGTATCGCAGTGTGATCGCATGTGTTTTTAAAACACATGCAATGTGTTGCACTGCGATGCGCGATGGGCAGACGCCGCTCCCACTCGGCAGTGAAGTACCCATCACGTGATTACCATGCGATCTATCGCATGATAATCACCTTGGCAGTACAGGTGCGATTTCATCGCACCTGAACTGCCGGTGCGATGCCCCGCCATGTTGCGTCACGGGGCATCGCACAAGTGTATGGG